>NC_066338.1:11724790-12024790 GCF_022539315.1 Serinus canaria
AACAAGGGGGCAGACACCCAACAGCGAGGTTTCACTCCGAGGTCCCAGTGCCGTCCCCATCCACACCAGTCCAGGCCTTGGGGAGCTGCTGGCTGCCAGCCCAGGGACTCCCTCACTCGTTGTGGGGCTGAGCCACGCCTGGGGGGACACGAGAAGCGCCGGGTGAAGGGAAAACGCCTCGGGGTGGGGGTGTTCCGGGGAGCTCACCACTCACCAGGACGGCAGACCAGCTGGGGCGGCTCCCAGGTGCCATCCTCCCGGCAGCGGATGATGGGCGAGCGGCGCGGGGCGAGGCCGGGCCGGCAGCGGTAGCGGGCGGTGGAGCCGATCTCGTAGCGCTGCTTGGCTTTGCCGAAGGCTCGGGCGTTGCTGAGGGCGGGGGGGGGCCCGCACTGCACTGCAAGGGGGGGCAGTCATTGCAGTAAAGCCCCCTCAGGCCCGAGCACAAAGAGGGGTAAAGCTCCCCCAGCCCGGAAACCCCAAAATAGGGTGAAGCCCCCCCAGGCCCGAGCACAAATGGGGGTAAAGCTCCCCCAGCCCAGAAAGCCCAAAATGGGGTGAAGCCCCCCCAGCCCCGAGCACAAACGGGGGTAAAGCTCCCCCAGCCTAGAGACCAGCAGGGGCATTGCAGTAAAGCCCCCCCAGCCCAGAGCGAGCCCCAGAGAGCCCAAACAGGTCCCACGCCCCGGACTTGTTTCCCCACTGTGGAGGTGGTGGTGAAGCCCCTCCTGGGGTGGGGCTGAGACAGAGTGGAAATTTTCCAGAGCAGAAATCCATTTTGATTTGGGTGAAATGTACATCTGTGAGTTAGGTCTCTAGCTTGCAAACATCGCTGTTTGGTCTGACTGCCTGTTCTCCTAAAAACCAAAGCTGGGAGAAACTGCTTCAGCCGAAGGACAGAGATAAGGGGGACAGACAGACAGAGCAGGGCAACGTGACCCAGGAATTCTTGCTGATAAAGAAGAATTAGCGGCAAGTGCCACGCGAAATCAGTGGAAGGAATATGTATGAACCTACTGGGAAATTGTGAAACGTGAAATTATGAACAATTGTGAAATGGCGTGCACGTGGATTTGAGAGGGAGCTAAAACAGGATCTGGAGCTCCCAGAGGTACTCGTGTCATTTAAGGGGAACCATCCCCACATGCATCCAGCGCTGCCACAAACACACCGGCTCCACAATTTCACAAAATTGTGCAGTTCCTTTGCTTCCTCAAGCCAGGGGCAGCCCAGCTTACCCAGCCCCATCTTGCAGGTGTAGGACAGGTGGTAGTTGCAGGGCACGTCGCTCCACTGGCCCCCGTCGTGCCACACGATGACCACGCAGTTCTCCCCGGAGAGGAAGTAGCTGTCGGGCTGCCCGGGGTGCCAGTTCTCGTAGAGCTGTGGGCACAGGGGGCACGGGGTGCACGGGGCATCCAGCACACCCCGCGGCTGTGGGGGGCACACCTGCACTGGCAGCCTCCCGGCAGCGCCATCCCCCTGAGGAAGGAGGTGCCACCTCGGGGGGTCCCCACATCCCAGGTGTGACTCCCTTGGGGATGCTCAGCCAGGTGAGGCAGGCAGCTCCTGTTTGGGAGCCCCAAAGCCCGGGCTGGGGGAGGATCAGGAGGTGCCAGGCGGGGTGGTGCCCCCTGTGAGGGCACACGGGGCTTGGCAGCCCCACTTACCAAGGGGCTCCCGTCAGACCACTGGAAATCGCCCTCGATGGTGCGGTCGTTGAGGCCGATCCACTGGTACTCCCTGTACTGGTCTGGGGGACACGGGGTGTGGTGGGGACAGGGACACAGCCAGGTGCCACCTGTCAGGAGGGCCCTGAACGGCCGCAGGAGGTTTGGGAGGTGGGGGTGTCACTCGGCCTGCAGCGGGAAGGTGCTGGGAGGTTTGGGGACAGCCAGAAGGGACATCGGGGAACCCCTTTACCCCTCAGCCCCGGAGAGGCGGGACAGGGCCGGCCGGGAGAGGGCGGCAGAGCCCGGGACCCGCCTGTCCCCACCTGTCCCTGTCCCCGCCTGTCCCTGCAGGTCATCACCTTGCCCTGCCAGTCTCCGCCTGTCCCCGCCTGTTCCCACTTCTCCCTGCAGGTCCCTACCTCGCTATGCCAGTCCCTACCTGTCCCTGCAGGTCCCCACCTGGTTTTGCACGTCCCCACCTCTCCCTGCACGTCCCTACCTGGCTATGCCAGTCCCCGCCTGTCCCTGCAGGTCCCTACCTCGCTATGCCAGTCCCCACCTGTCCCTGCAGGTCCCTACCTGTCCCTGCAGGTCATCACCTTGCCCTGCCAGTCCCCGCCTGTCCCCGCCTGTCCCCACCTGTCCCTGCAGGTCCCTACCTGTCCCTGCAGGTCATCACCTTGCCCTGCCAGTCCCCGCCTGTCTCCGCCTGTCCCCACCTCTCCCTGCAGGTCCCTACCTCGCTATGCCAGTCCCTACCTGTCCCCGCAGGTCCCCACCTGTCCGCATCAGTCCCCACCTGGCTCTACCTGTTCCCTTTCTGGCCCAGCCAGTCCCTGCCGGGCCCTGCAGCTCCCTGCCCGTCCCTTCGTGTCCCTGCAGCTTCCTGTGATGTCTCCTGCCCCTTCCTCCTCCACCCTCTTGTTCCTTCAGGCCCCTTTGCTCTCTGTCCCCTTCCCACGGCACTTGTCCCCTGCTCTGCCTCCCTCTGCCTTCCCCCATCCCTCCAGGGCTGATTTCAGGCAGGTCATGGCTTTGCCTTCAAATTCACACACCCACCCCCCTGCTGCTCTGCCCACCCATCCCTGCACCGTGGGATTTTGTTGGGAAAGGGACAAGATCATCGAGGCCAGCCATTCCCCACAGCCAGGGGCACGTCTGTCCCCAAGTGCCACACCCACAGGTCTCCTAAATCCCTTCAGCCATGGGGACTCCCCTGGGCAGTCCCTCCTCCCTCTCCATGAAGGAATTTTCCCAAGACACAGCCTAACCCTCCCCTGGTGCAACTTCTGCTCCTGTCCCTTTTTCCCTGGGAGCAGAGCCCGACCCCCGAGGGACTCCAGCCTCCTCTTAGGGAACTGTAAAAAGTGAGAAGGTGCCCCCTGAACCTCATTTTCTCCAGACTGAGCCCCTCCCTCAGGTGCCCCAGAGCCCCTTCCCCACTCTGTTCCCTTCCCTGGACACATTTCAACTGAACCTGTCTGCTCCCGTGGCTCTGCGTGTACCATCCGTGTTCTGGCCTGTCTGTCTGTGTGTCCATTCAGCCCTGAAGGGCTGGGCTCCACCTTCTGTCAAACCCCCAGCCCAGCCCTGCAGGTCCAGGGCCCGGCAGGAGGGAGGCATGCAGCAGTGTCACATACCATTGATGAAGTCCTGCTCCTCGGGGGTCAGGATGGTGGCCAGGTGCCCCCCGTGGTGCCTGCACTGGCTCTCTGCATCCTCCCAGCTCCTCCGGGTGGAGAAGTGCCTGTAGCAGGCGCCCTGGAAGCTGTCCCAGCCGGGGCTGCACCTCCTCAGGGCTGAGCCACGCCAGGGGAGAGAGGAGAGGGTCAGCACGGAGCCCAATTCCCCCCAAGATCCTCATTGCCCCTCATTTGTGCCTCCCGGGCTGCAGCAGGAGCTGGGCAGCGTGGGCAGGGTGGCACCAGGGCACTCATGTGGGCAGGGTGGCACCAGGGCACTCATGTGGGCAGGATGGCACCCAGGGCACTCACAAGGCCAGGATGGCACCCAGGGCACTCACATGGCCAGGATGGCACCCAGGGCACTCACGTGGCCAGGATGGCACCCAGGGCACTCACATAGCCAGGATGGCACCAGGGCACTCACAAGGCCAGGATGGCACCCAGGGCACTCATGTGGCCAGGGTGGCACCCAGGGCACTCACGTCTCTCACAGCTGCTGCCCCCGTAGCCAGGCAGGCACAGGCAGGTGAGCTGGGCGCCGTCCTCCACGCAGGTCCCTCCGTTCAGGCAGGGGTTGGGGACACAGCCACCTGCAAGGGACAGCAGCCGTGCTCACCGCAGAGCTTGGGCACCTCCTCGGTGCCCAGCAGTGCCACGGCCTCCTGGGCATCCTCAGGTCAGACAATTTCTCCCAGGCTGAGCCTGGGAATCTTAGAGGAAATAATTCAAACAATTATTATCTCTCTTTCTGTAGTCATTGTTTGGAGCTGTGGCTCTCCACAGTGTGTTGTTCAGTAGTGTGAGATGTTTGTACTTTGAGACCAATTAGATGTTTCCAATTTTGAGCTCACCAATAATGTGAGATGTTTCTACTTTGAGACCAATCACCTTAGAGTCACATCATAAAAAGACCCTCTCCTTTCATTAAACAGAGCCTTCTGATCCACCTGAAAACTGGAGTCTTTCTTTCCCTCCTGACCCAAGAGCTCAACAGCCTCCTCCCTGCAGCATCCCACAGCCAGCAGGTCTCTGAGCTGGCTCTGGGGCCACCAGCTCTGGGCCAGGTGAGGCTCTCAGGTGCACCAGGACAGGCCTGGAGCAATCCCACACTGCCCTTCCACCACTGGGTGTGCACAGCTCAGCAGCCCTGGCCCAGAGCTGGCCAGACCTGGGGCTTTGGCCTCCCCCTGGAGCACAGAGGTGGGAGCTGGATGTTCTTACCTCCCCTTCCCTGGGCTCACTGCCACACCAGCCCCTGGCCCACTCCCTCTGCCCAGCCCCAGCTCCTGCTTTTCCCTGGGCTGATGCAGTGTTTGGGAGGGAAGCACGCAGACCATAAAGCTGCTGGCACATCCCAGCCACGTGTCCTTGGCCTGGCAGCAAGGTGACTGCAGGCCTGTCCCTCTGGTGTCACCTCCAGCTTGGCCAGGGCTGATAACTCAGCCAGCACTTCCCCAGGAGCCCGTTCCGGTCATTAGTGCCCCTGGAGCACAGCGTGTGCTCCCAGCTCAGAGCGTGATGAACGGCTGCTGCCAGCACCAGCCCAGGGCACACTCAAAGTCCTTGACCCACTCCAGCCTAATCATGCCCTCTTTTATGGTGCTGGGCTCGTGGAGACGTGACAAGGGCAATGCTGCCACTCTCACCCCTCCCCAGGAGGTGCTGGTGGCTCCCTGGGGGTGTGCAGCTCATCCATCCCCAGCAGAGCGAGGCATGGGACGGGATGGGTGAGCCAGGGCCCTCGTGTCACATGGCTGGCTCCTCCTGGGCATCTCTGCTTGCCAAGGCAAAGGCAGCCATCCCACGGGGTCTGGCCACCCTCCAGAGAGCCTCCTCAGTGCCCTGGGCAGGGCTGGGCCCTGCCAGACTTGGCGGGGGCGGGGGTGCAGGGACTCCACTGGGTGCCCTCTTCTGCAGGGAGTGGGATGGGGCAGAAGTGGTAGGGGACTGGCAGCTGGGTGGGCATCAGAGCTGGGATCACCCCCGGGGGGGCAGAGTGGGGCTGGTGGGTGACACCCACCCACCCACCCACAGCAGCAGCAGCTCGTGTTCTCTCTGCTCACCCGTCTCAGCCCGGTGGGGGGGTGAGGGGGGGCAGGGGGAGGTAGTCCACAGGGTTCTGCAGTGATTTTAGGGTGCCTGGCCACTGAGAGCTGCACAAGGCGGGGCGGTCCTGGTGGGGCTCTGCACCCCGTGACCCATCAGGGTCCCCCATGTGTCCCCCTGCTCATGCCATGCAGCGTCCAGCCCTCACCCCCCTGCCAGGGCAGTGCAGGGTCAGTCCCTGGGGGCCACATGGAGGGTGCGAAGCAGCCCCAGCCCTCCCAGAGCCCCCCAGGGGTCCCTTCCACCCCATTCCCGGGGGCTGGCAGGGCCGGGGGCGGGGATTAGTTCGTCAGTGGGAGAGGCGCAGGGGAGCGGGCGCAAGGACGAAGGGAAGAGCTCGCCGAGATGCTTGTTCTACAAAGCTTTTAATTCCCTTTATTAGTACCACGGTTAGTCGGAGCAGGGACTGGGGCCGCCTTTTGCTTATCGGGCTTTTTCATGGAAACAGTCATTAAAACACTTCACAGAAGTAGAAGAAATTTAAGTGCATGCAGAGATCAGACCAATTTGTTTGACAAATATGTGCTTCTCCAGACCTGTAACCTTCCCTTACCCAGCTGAGGAGGAGAGAGAGAGAGAGGAGACACGGACAGACAGACATACAGACAGAGGGAAGCACAGCGTGAAGGAAAGGTGTTGGCTATCTCTAGTGCCACAGAACAGCCAGAACGGCTGCCCCGAGGGCAAGGGTGGCACGGCAGGGACCCCGGGCCGAGCAGGCGCCCGCCCCGACGCTGGCCCGCTCGGTGGGCAGGGCGGGCAGGGGCACAGCCGTGCTGGGGGCCGGCTCCCCCCGCGGGGTCCCGGGCACGACCACCCCAGAGGTGCCAGGACGGGGAGAGCTGAGGCCATCCCTGCGGGTCCCACCTGCTTCTCCCGGAACGGCCGAAAGGAAACCCTCCACGGTGGCAACAGAGGGAGCAGGCTGCTCTTCCTCCTCCTCCTCCTCCTCCTCCTCCTCCTCCTCCTCTTCCTCGGAAGCTGCAGCAGGCATCCCTCGGTCTGTGCCCGGCGGTGCCGCCTCCTCTCCCGCCGGGGCCGGTGCGGTGCTGCTGCGGGGCAGCTCTGCGTGCCACGGAGTCACGGCGGGTGCGGTGCTGCGCTGCCCCGGGGCCGCGGGCGAAGGCAGCCACACGGCCCCCGACTGCTCCTCTCCCTCCTCCTGCGGCTGCGAGGGCGCGGGGGGCAGCGGGGGCGCCCCGGGGCTTTCCCCCACGTCTCCGGAGAGCTCGGCGTCCCCAGCGCCAGAAAAGGGGGTGCTCGCCCCGCCCGACTTGTGCCCGCGGCGGGGGCTTCCAGCGGCTTCTCGGCTCTCTGTCGAGGTGGCAGAAGCGGCACCGGTTGGCGATGTCGCACGGTGCCCTGGTGGCCCGGGGCTGGCAGAGCTGGCCGGCCGCCCCAAGGCGCCCCGCGGATGGTCCGGGCGCTGTGTGGGGGTGGCGGGGCCGGGCGGAGGAGGAAAGCCCTCGGGAGGCTCCGTGTCACCTGCTGGGGCACCGGTGGGTCCCTCTGGCTCCGTGGGCTGGCCGGGGTGTTGCCCTCCGCCCGGGCTCTCCACTGATGCGCTGCCAGGGCCCCTGCCCTGTGCTGCTCCCTGCTCCTCCTCTGCAAAGGGCAAGGCAGAAAAGCAGTGAGGGCCAGCCAGAGCCCAGGGCTGCGGGCACTGCCAGCGCTGCCCATCCTGTGGGCACTGCCAGCTCTGCCCTTCCTACGGGCACCTGCCAGCGCTGCCCTTCCCCCGGACACTGCCAGCGCTGCCCATCCTAAGGGCACTGCCAGCTCTGCCCCTCCTACCGGCACTGCCAGCGCTGCCCATCTTGTGGGCACTGCCAGCTTTGCCCTTCCTACGGGCACTTGCCAGAGCTGCCCTTCCCCCGGACACTGCCAGCGCTGCCCTTCCCCCGGGCACTGCCAGATTTGCCCCTGCTACGGGCACTGCCAGCGCTGCCCATCCCCGGGCACTGCCAGCGCTGCCCATCCTGTAGGCACTGCCCGCGTTGCCCATCCCCCGGGCACTGCCAGCACTGCCCTTCCCCCGGGCACTGCCAGCACTGCCTTTCCCCCGGACACCGCCGACACTGCTCATCCTGCGGGCATTGCCAGCGCTGCCATCCTGTAAGCACTGCCAGCGCTGCCCATCCCCCGGACACTGCCGGCACTACCCACCCCCTGGGAACAGCCAGCACTGCCCTTCCTATGGGCACTGCCAGCACTGCCCATCCTGCAGGCACTGCCAGCGCTGCCCTTCCTACGGGCACTGCCCATCCCCTGGGAACTGCCAGCTCTGCCCATCCCGGGCACTGCCAGCGCTGCCCATCCTGTGGACAATGCCAGCTCTGCCCCTCCTGCGGGCACTGCCAGCTCTGCCCATCCCGTGGGCACTGCCAGCTCTGCCCATCCCGTGGGCACTGCCAGCGCTGCCCATCCCGCTCGCACAAAGGTGTGCGGGGAGATGGGAGTGTCCCCGAGCCCGTGTGACGCTGTCCCCTCCGCACGGGCTCGGCGGACCGAGCTCTGGCCCGAGCGCTGAGAGCCACGCTCAGCCCCTCACCGCTGCAGCTCGCCTCGTGTCCCTCCAGCTGCCAGCTGCAGCTCCTGGTGCTGCCAAACCCCGCTCCAGCACAGGCCCTGCATGCTAGGACACGCAGGTGTCCCTTTGTCCCTGCACTGCCCTACACCGGTGCCCCAGCCGTGGGGACAGCTGGGGTGACCCAGGCACCCTCAGGTGCCTCTGCCCTCTCCTTGTGCCTCCGTTCTGTGGCTGCTCTCTGTGCCCCAGCCCTGGCACCGCCACAGCAGCTGCTCCATCGAGCAGCGAGGGACAGTCCCCACTGTCCCCCACACTGCTGGGCAGGGGATGAGCTCCCCAGCTGAAACGGGACACCTGCCTCGGGGCTGGCCAGGGCTGTGGGGAAAGGGGAGGCGGGGGTGGGGTGACCTGAAGACACGGAGGTAGCTAGGGGAGGGTGCCGGGCCCCTGGCCCCAGGGTGTCTTCAGGGGACTGGCTCGGCTTGCCCAGGTCAGGGTCCTCAAAGAGAGGGACGGCGTAAATCGCCCCTCGCGACTCAAGCTCCACGTGCGCTCTGGGCAGCTGCAGCTCCTCCAGCTTTTCTGCCACTGTGACAATCTCCTGGAGGAGATTCTCCTCGGGCTCTTGGCCTTGGTATTTTCCTGCAGCCTCAGGGAAAGAGTTTGTCCCTTCTGTGGGCAGAAAGAAAGTGGGGTATTACTGTCCTGTCCTGGCTCCGCAGCGCTCAGAGATGAGCTCACCCCGTAGCAGGCCTGGAGCCTTGGCACCCCAGTAGAGAGCTAGCTCTCCTCAGCCTCCCCTTCCCCTTCTAGATGGGGTCAGCATGGGGGAGGATCAGGCCCTCCCAGGTGCTGGCAGAGCTGGCAGTGCCACCAGCCCCAACAGGAGCCATAGGGCTCAGCAGCACATGGTGGGGCCAGATCCTAAACCCTGCATTCCCCTTCCTGTGGGGATCCTCCTGTACCCACCCCGGGGAGGGCAGACATGCATGGGGGGTTAGTGGGTTACAGAGCTTGGGGAATCATGGCACGGGTCCATCCTGCCTAACCCGGGCTTTTCCTGCTGAGAGATGGGGAAACTGAGGCCCAGAGATGCTCAGCATCCCCGCACTGAGCCCTCACGGCCCTGAGCAGACACACAGAGATGTGGGGTCAGGCAGGAGGAGTGGAGGGACAGCTCTGCTTCCTTCTCACTGCTCACAGGCAGCACCTCGCTGCTCCCCACAGGTCTCCTTCCTGCCCAGCATCACCCCAGCCCAGCCTGGCAGGCTGTGCCCCACAGCCCCAGGGCCCCAGGAGCGCTCCCCAGGCCTGCAGCCCTGGGGGATGAACCCTCCTGGAGCTGTGCCCTTGGAGCCCATGCAGGGCAATGGTGCCATGCAGGACACCCCTGGTCTGTCACAGAGAACTGGCACCAAGCACTGAGGACATGCAGGGCCACCCTCCTCTGCCACAGCGTGTCAGCATGCACTGCTGGAGCCATGCAGAGCATCCCTGCAGTACTGAGAGCTGTCAGCATGCACTGCTGGGACCATGCAGAGCATCCCTGCAGTACTGAGAGGGGTCAGCATGCACTGCTGGAGCCATGCAGAGCATCCCTGCAGTACTGAGAGCTGTCAGCATGCACTGCTGGGACCATGCAGAGCATCCCTGCAGTACTGAGAGGGGTCAGCATGCACTGCTGGAGCCATGCAGAGCATCCCTGCAGTACTGAGAGCTGTCAGCATGCACTGCTGGGACCATGCAGAGCATCCCTGCAGTACTGAGAGGGGTCAGCATGCACTGCTGGAGCCATGCAGAGCATCCCTGCAGTACTGAGAGCTGTCAGCATGCACTGCTGTGTCCCTCAGAGCATCCCTGCCATATTGAGAGCTGTCCCTTTGCAGTGTCAGGACCCTGCAGAGCACCCCTGCTGTACTGAGAAGTGTCAACATGCAGTGTCAGGACCGTGCAGAGCATCGAGGTGTCAGCATGCAGTGTCAGGACATGCAGGTTACGCCTCCCCTCTCAGCTCTATCGGCATGCAAGGCACCCCTGTCCTAACACAGCAGCTTCAGACGGTACCAAACACCCCTGCCCCGCCCCGACAGCGCAGCACGGGCACCGAGAGCACCCAGGGATCCCAGCACAGCCCCAGCCTGCTGCCCCGCCGGGCACATGCACCCCTGCCCGAAGGCTTCCCGGGGCCTCCCACCAGTCCCCGCCTGGGAGCTCGGGCGGGCAGGGGGTGCCGCTCTTTACCTCGGAAGCAGTACGCATCGTATCTGCTCTGGGCGTCGGGGAATCCCGTCTGGTTGCGGAAGAGGAAGATGGTTTTGACGCCGGGCAGAGCCCCGCCGCAGCGCTCCCGGGGGGTGACGATGGGGTAGCGGACGCTGCCGTCGGCCAGCCAGCCGGGGCTGCAGGCGTCCAGCCCCGCGTTCCAGGCTGCGTACAGCTGGCCCGGGCTCGCCAGCTCCGCGCCCAGCGCCCGGCAGCGCTGCGCCGCCTCCTCCAGCGTGAACCTGTCCGGCGCCGTCTCCAAAAAGATCTCCCCTGCGGAGAGAGGAGGGAGACGGGATCAGAGCTGGGGAGGGGGGTGAGGGCTGCGGGAGCCCCCTCACCTCCTCCACTCTCTGCAGGAGCCCAGGAGCGGGTGTGGAGGTGGAGGCTGCGGAGTGTGGAGGGACACCGGGGGCTGGAGGAGGGCTGCATCCCTGCCTGCATCCCTGCCTGCATCCCTGCCTGCTTTCCTGCTTCCCTGCCTGCATCCTTGCCTTCCTTCCTGAGTGCCTCCCTGCCTGCTTCCCTGCATCCCTGCCTGCATCCCTCCCTCCCTGCCTGCCTCTCTGCTCTCCTGAGTTCTTCCCTGCCTGCATTCCCACCTGCATCCTTGCATCCCTGCCTGCATGCCTGCCTGCCTTCCTGAGTGCTTCCCGACTTTCCTGCCTGCACCTCTGAGTGCTTCCCCACCTGCTTCCCTGCCCATACACAGAAAGCCAGCATGCAGGCATGTCTGGAGCTCTCACGCCACATGGGATCGATTGCTGCCCTTGCAAACAGAGCTGAGATTTGAAGCACCCCTGAACAGGACTGCAGAGGAGCAGGTCCATGCCCCGCACGGAGCAATCCATGTGTGGGACGTTTCTGAGGAGACCTCCAAGCCCAGTGAGCACCATGGTGAGGCTTCATGCTCAGGAGGGCTGGGGACCGCTGCCCCAAGGCACAGCACAAACCAGCCCCACAGCTGCCCCTGCCTCCCTGTCCCCCACATCCACCACCCGCCTGCCACCACCAACCGACCCCACAGCAGCTGCCACCGCCAGTGGGGACCCCCAAAGGAGGGACCAGCCACCCCCAGGCACGCAGAGCCAGGCAGGATCTGCAGCCCTGCATCTCATGCAAAGCACGGCACGCACACAACCAAACCCCAAAGCACCCAGCCAAGTGTGCTGCTGGTCTGGGGCAGATCACGGCTGGCACAGCCCAGCCTGGGCACTGCCTGCTGCCAGGGACAGACCCCACACCCCTCCTAACTGAACCAGGAATGCTTTAGAAGCTGCACAGAGAGTCCCCAGACCCGAGAGACAGCGCCTGCAGCTTTTCCACTTGGGTTCACAACGGATTACAGGGGCAAGTTAGCGTGGGGGCAAAAGCAGAGGAGGGCAAGAGGTGGCACCACGGGCACCTGGCAGGTCCTCAGCGTAGCAGTACACATCGTACATGTCCTCGGGGTCCACCACTCCGTAGTTCCTCACCCCGGGGAAGCCATTCATGTCTCCGTAACAGGCCTCACGGGGGGTCTGGATGGGGTACCTGGGGCAGGAGAGCACAGGGGAGCTGGTGACTCCCCGGGAAACCGGCGGGCGATGATACCGCACCTGGAGCCCGAGGGAGAAGGGCCAAGGTGTCACAACCAAACAAACTCCAAAGGAGAAGGGCCAAGGTGTTACAACCAAACAAACTCCGAGGCAGAAAGGCCGAGGTGTCACAACCAAACTCTGAGGGAGCGCACGCAGAGGGTTCACAACCAAACAAACTCCGAGGGAGAAGGGCCAAGGTGTTACAACCAAACAAACTCCGAGGGAGAAGGGCCAAGGTGTCACAACCAAACAAACCCAAAGGAGAAGGGCCAAGGTGTCACAACCAAACAAACTCCGAGGCAGAAAGGCCGAGGTGTCACAACCAAACAAACACCAAAGGAGAAGGGCCAAGGTGTTACAACCAAACAAACCCGAGGGAGAAGGGCCAAGGTGTCACAACCAAACAAACCCAAGGGAGAAGGGCCAAGGTGTCACAACCAAACAAACCCAAGGGAGAAATGCCAAGGTGTTACAACCAAACAAACTCCAAGAGAGAAATGCCAAGGTGTTACAACCAAACAAACTCTGAGGGAGCACAGACAGAAGAGCACTGACAAGGGGATTACAACAGTTTATAAAGGGGGGCAGTCTCAAAGGAGGAGACTGACAACAAACCAATCAGGGGCTAACAAGGAGGAGCATGGGTGTCACAGACATATTTTATGAAGAATCCTTTTGCTAGGATTTTTTTCTCCTGAGGAGCTGAGATGCTCAGAGGAAAAGAAAAACAATTATTTGCCACTGTGGAATGCAACGGGTGTGTCTTTGATTGGACTCATGTGGTTGTTTTTAATTAATGCCCAATCACAGTCCGGCTGTCTCAGACTCTCTGGTCAGTCACAAGATTTTATTATTATTCCATTCCTTTCCTTGCTAGCCTTCTGATGAAATGCTTTCTTCTATTCTTTTAGTATAACTTTAATATATCCTTTTCTTTTAATATAATAGATATAATAAAATAACAAATCAGCCTTCTGAAACAGGGAGTCAAGATTCTCATCTCCTCCCTCGTCCTGGGACCCCTGCAAACACCGCCACACATGGGGTGGGTTAACATCAGCCTAACACCAATGGGGAAGGAGGGAGGAGTGAACACATAATTGGCAAATGGTGAAGGGAAACAGCATAACTGACATAGAACTTTCTGGCTAGAGGGGTGTGGCAAACCATAACTGACAAGGTACAGGAGCTGGGTTTAGAGGGTTGACAGGGGAGAGTTTGGAAACGTGGGAGGGGTGGAGGAGGTTGACATGGAGATTGACATAAGGAAAAGTGGGAAAATATGGGGTGGACAATTTCTGGGAAGAACCCTTTGGGAAACTGAACAGGGCATTATGGAACCATTTTTCTAACATAGAAAAATCGAACATGTTACGAATTAAACAATTAAAACCCAAAAGCAAACCACAACAGGGCGAGGCCCCGGGCACAAGGCCTGGGCAATGGCGGTGCCCACCTGACGGTCTGGTCGGCGATCCAGCCGGCGTCACACTGCTCGTAGCCCCCCAGGTAGGCGGCGTAGAGCTGCTCGGGCGTGGCGATGCTGGCACCGATCCTGGCACAAGCCTCCTGCGCCTCGGAGAAGGTGTAGGCATAGCGCATGGAGCCCTCCCGGTAGTGGAACACCACCCCTGCGGGCACACACGGCCGTGGGCAAGGGGCTTCACAGCAGCCCCCCACAATTGCACCCAGGGTGTGGACGCAGCTCTCTTCACAGAGAAATCCTCCCCAGGATTTCTCCTGGGGAAGGCGGTGAGAAAGCTCAGAGAAGGGAATGAAAACAATTCTTCATGCTGCTCTGGTTGTTTGGCACACGTGGAATGTGTTATGGGGATTGTTTACCAGAAGGGGTTTGTTAATTGGACTCTGGTGGTGGTTGTTTGGATTGATTGGCCAATTAGGTCAAAGCTGTGGTGTGGCTGTCGGAAAAGGGTCACAGGTCTTTCTTTAGTATTAGTATAGTATGTTATAGTATATTAGGATAGGATAGGATAGGATAGGATAGGATAGGATAGGATAGGATAGGATAGGATAGGATAGGATAGGATTAGGATAAGATGGGATGGGATGGGATGGGATGGGATGGGATGGGATGGGATGGGACGGGACGGGACGGGACGGGACAGGATGGGATGGGATAGGATGGGATAGGATAGGATAGGATAGGATAGGATAGGATAGGATAGGATTAGGATAAGATGGGATGGGACGGGACGGGACGGGACAGGACGGGATGGGATGGGATAGGATGGGATAGGATGGGATAGGATGGGATAGGATAGGATAGGATAGTTTGAGCCTAGTTTAATACAGGTATAATAGCTTATAAAGCCATTAGTTAATAAACTAATTGCTTAATAAACTAATATAAAGCAATTAGTTAATAAACTAATTGCTTAATAAAGCAATTAGTTAATAAGCTAATAAACTAATTGCTTCTAAAGCAATTCGTTAATAAACAATTGATTATTAAAGCAATTGTTCAGCCTTCTGAAATTGCGGGAGTCATTGCACGTTATTCCCTTGCTGGGGGTGGTCCTGCTACAATATCCAGGAGGCGTTTGCCAAGCCAGGAGAGGGCCCCAGGCTGCCCCAAATGCCACCTCTGCCCACCGTGGGGTACCTTTGACCTTGACGTGGAGGATGTCGTGGCCGTCCTCGATGCCGTGCTGCACGTCGCAGCGGTAGATGCCGGAGTCGTTGGGGCGCAGCTCGGTGAGCAGCAGCGAGGCGTTGGTGTAGCGCTGGTGGAAGATGGGCAGGGAGGCGCGCAGCCGATAATCCTCGCTCACCTTCACCCTGTCCCCACGAGCTACCAGGATCTCCACCTCCCTGCCCTCAGAGATGAAGGTCCACTTGACCCGCGGTGTCCCCAGGACGGCGCGGCGGCCGCCCGTACTGGCGGTGGGCTGGGGGCCAAGGTAGGTGATGAGGCAGGGGATGGTGACATCGCCTGCCAGCACGGCCTCCAGGGCTGGCTGCCGTGGGATGGACACCTGCAGAGCCTTGGGGTCCTCTGGGAGGGAGAAGAGAGGAGGGCTGTGAGCAGGGCTGGCGTGAGGGGCCCCCCGAGACCCCCACTCAGCACACGTGGTGCTGAGTTACCTGTGCCATCTCCAGGGCCAAACACCTCCGGGAGCACCGTGGGGACAAACAGCCAGAGCAGCAGCAGTGCGAGGGCCGGGGCCATGCTCTGCCCTGCAAGGGGGAAGCAAAAACCACCAGCTGTGCTCAGAATCCATAAAAGCACCAAAAATCTCCCATCCCTGCAGGAGGGAAAGAGGCTGGGGAGATCCCCTGGACCCTGAGGGGGTGTGGGGTGATGGATGTGGCAGTGGGGCACAGAGGGAAGGGAAGGGAAGGGAAGGGAAGGGAAGGGAAGGGAAGGGAAGGAAGGAAGGGAAGGGAAGGGAAGGAAGGGAGGGAAGGGAGGGAAGGGAAGGAAGAGGGAAGGAAGGGAAGGGAAGGGAAGGGAAGGGAAGGGAAGGGAAGGAAGGGAAGGGAAGGGAAGGGAAGGGAAGGGAAGGGAAAGGGAAGGAAGGGAAGGGAAGGGAAGGGAAGGGACGGGAAGGGAAGGGAAGGGAAGGGAAGGGAAGGGAGGGAAGGGAAGGAAGGGAAGGAAGGGAAGGGAAGGGAAGGGAAGGGAAGGGAAGGGAAGGGAAGGGAAGGGAAGGGAAGGGAAGGGAAGGGAAGGGAAGGGAAGGGAAGGGAAGGGAAGGGAAGGGAAGGGAAGGGAAGGGAAGGGAAGGGAAGGGAAGGGAAGGGAAGGGAAGGTGCCCCGGCTCACAAGAGGAAGAAGACAACATGAACAACCAGGAGCATTGGCTGGGAGCCACTGGGTGCCATCCAGCCCCTCTGACCTTCCCTGGGGACTGGGTCCCCTGGGGACAGCAGTGTCCAGCCTGGCCTGGAGAGCACAGATGGTCCCAGCCCAAGAGCTGGCGGCAGCGGGCAGGGAGGCGATGCCAGCACCAGGGCCGTGTGCCCGTGGTGCCACCGTGAGAACCCTCAGGGAGGGTTTGGTCAGGAAGGAGGTGCTGAGGGAGGTCGGGGAGCAGACAGGGCACACAGGTGTGCTGGTGCTGCCGTGCACCGCAGGTGTGCACACGCGTGTGTGTGCGCTCGTGCACGCGTGCCCTGCCAGGGGTGGCTCGTGAGGGAGCTGAGGTCAGCGAGCAGGGGGGGACAGCCCAGAGCACACAAAGCCCGGGGCAGAGGGGGAGGGAAGGAGCAGGACGGCTTCTTTGCCATTCAGCTCACGCCGGAGGCTCCCCGTGCGCGGGCTGGGAAAAGCGAGGCTGCCCAAAGCAGCCATTATGTCCCGTGCCTCTCTCAGGCTGCCTGGCACAAAGGGCTCCCACCGGCAGGCTGGGGACCAGCACTGAAAGAGAGCCCAGGGGCCAGCACTGCCATCACCCTGGGGAGCAACACAGGGGGTGACAGGGACATCATGGGGGGCTCTGGGTGTTCTTGCTGAAAGAAGAGCCCAGGGGCCAGCACTGCCATCACCCAGCCCTCTCCGGGAGCAGCACAGGGGGTGACAGGGACGTCATGGGGGGCTCTGGGTGTTCTTGCTGAAAGGAGAGCCCAGTGGCCAGCACTGCCATCACCCAGCCCTCTCTGGGGAGCAGCACAGGGGGTGACAGGGACATTGTGGGGGGCTCTGGGTGCTCTTGCAGCCTTGCTGCTCTTGCAGCCATCCAGAGAGGAGGCTGATGCTGGGAATGTGGGGAAACGTCCCTGCCTGCACTGCTCCAATACCCCTGACCCCTCTGCAGAGGCTCCTTGGGGCTCCTCAGCCTCCAGTGCCAGGGATGCATTGTGCCATTGCCTGGGAGCAGAGCAGCCTGAGACTCAGAGCAGATTTGTAATTTATGAGCTCTTTGCACTGTATCGATTTCAGCAGCCGCAGGAGCAGCTTGGGCCGTGTCCAGTCACTGGCTGCAGGGACAGCCTGCCAGCATGCTGCCCTGGTCACCTGTGACCCTCCTCAAGCTGTGGCACCAGAGTGTGCCCAGGGGACCACTGCTCCAGGGAGAGGCTGTGAATCCAGCCCTGGGCACCACGTACAGTGCACACACACCCCAGCACCAACTACCACAGATGGACAGCCCCTGGAGCCATGGCCACACAGCCCTGGCACCTCACACCATGGATGGAGAGCCCCTGGAGCCATGGCCACACAGCCCTGGCCCACACCATGATGGACAGCCGGAGCATGGCCACACAGCCCTGGCACCTCACACCATGGATGGACAGCCCCTGGAGCCATGGCCACACAGCCCTGGCACCTCACACCATGGATGGGCAGCCCCTGGAGCCATGGCCACACAGCCCTGGCACCTCACACCATGGATGGAGAGCCCCTGGAGCCATGGCCACACAGCCCTGGCACCTCTCACCATGGATGGAGAGCCCCTGGAGCCATGGCCACACAGCCCTGGCACCTCACACCATGGATGGAGAGCCCCTGCA
Organism: Serinus canaria; assembly: GCF_022539315.1. Lineage (NCBI taxonomy): Eukaryota > Metazoa > Chordata > Aves > Passeriformes > Fringillidae > Serinus > Serinus canaria. The sequence goes on from NC_066338.1 coordinate 11,742,102, forward strand.
GCCATGGCCACACAGCCTGGCACCTCACACCATGGATGGAGAGCCCCGGAGCTGGCACACAGCCCTGGCACTCACCATGGTGGAGCCCCTGGAGCCATGGCCACACAGCCCTGGCACCTCACACCATGGATGCACAGCCCCTGGAGCCATGGCCACACAGCCCTGGCACCTCACACCATGGATGGAGAGCCCCTGGAGCCATGGTCACACAGCCCTGGCACCTCTCACCATGGATGGAGAGCCCCTGGAGCCATGGCCACACAGCCCTGGCACCTCACACCATGGATGGCACAGCCCCTGGAGCCATGGCCACACAGCCCTGGCACCTCACACCATGGATGGAGAGCCCCTGGCAGCCATGGCCACACAGCCCTGGCACCTCACACCATGGATGGAGCAGCCCCTGAGCCATGGCCACACAGCCCTGGCACCTCTCACCATGGATGGAGAGCCCCAGGAGCCATGGCCACACAGCCCTGGCACCTCACACCATGGATGGACAGCCCCTGCAGCCATGGTCACACAGCCCTGGCACCTCACACCATGGATGGAGAGCCCCTGCAGCCATGGCCACACAGCCCTGGCACCTCACACCATGGATGGAGAGCCCTGAGCCATGGCACACAGCCCTGGCACCTCACACCATGGATGGAGAGCCCCTGGAGCCATGGCCACACAGCCCTGGCACCTCACACCATGGATGGAGAGCCCTGCAGCCATGGCCACACAGCCCTGGCACCTCCACCATGGATGGAGAGCCCCTGCAGCCATGGCCACACAGCCCTGGCACCTCACACCATGGATGGGCAGCCCCTGGAGCCATGGCCACACAGCCCTGGCACCTCACACCATGGATGGGCAGCCACCTGGAGCCATGGCCACACAGCCCTGGCACCTCACACCATGGATGGAGAGCCACAGGACCCATGGTCACACAGCCCTGGCACCTCTCACCATGGATGGAGAGCCCCTGGAGCCATGGTCACACAGCCCTGGCACCTCTCACCATGGATGGAGAGCCCCTGGAGCCATGGCCACACAGCCCTGGCACCTCACACCATGGATGGACAGCCCCTGGAGCCATGGCCACACAGCCCTGGCACCTCACACCAGGGGTGCACAGCCTCTGGCACCACACACCATGGATGGAGAGCCCCTGGCACCCCACACTATGGACACACAGCCCCTGGCACCACACACCAGGGATGCACAGCCCCTGGCACCATGGATGTACAGCCCTGGCACCTCACACCATAGTTGGGCAGCCTCTGGAGCCATGGACACACAGCCCCTGGCACCATGGATGTATATCCCTAGCGCCACACACCATGGATGGGCAGCCCCTGGAACTACAGATGTACAACCCTGGCACCACACACCATGGATGTATATCCCTGGCACCACATACCAGGGATGTACAGCCCTGGCACCCCACACTATGGTCACACAGCCCTGGCACCATGGATGTACTGCCCTGGCACCACACACCAGGGGTGCACAGCCCCTGGCACCTCACACCACGGGTGCACAGCCCCTGGCACAAGGCACTGTGCATGCACAGCTCCTGACACCAACAAAAAGCCCCTGGCACCACACCCCATGGGCACCAACCATCCAGTGCAGACCACAGACGTCCCCTTCCCAGCAGGGGCAGCCAGAGCTGGCTTGCCCAGGAGCTGCCCAGCGGTGCCAGGGCCAAGGCAGGAGCTTTCTGTGCTCCAGACAGATATTTTGAATGCAGCCCCACGGTTCTGGAGCGAGGCACAAAACCCTCCCGCATGGCAGCCGTGGCCAGGCTCCAGCACGGGGGCTGGTGCCACCCCCTGGGCAGCCAGGCAAGGCAGGCTTTTGTCACTGGCACCTTTTCTTCCCGTCCCCAAGGCGCCGTGGTGGCGCAGACAGCGGCCCTGAAATCCCGGGGAGGAAATCCAAGAGATAAAATTCCACAGGAATTGGGCAAGCTGGAGTGTCTGCTCTCCTCCTGTGCCATCGCTGAGTGTGTGCTGGCACTGGGAATGGGGTGTGGAAAGGGTTAAAGCCAGTTTCACCCTGCCCGCGGGTGATGACCAGCGGCTCTAAGGTTTGGGGTTTGGGGTTGGATTTTTGCCTTGGGTATTTTTCTTGTTTGCCACAAATGGAAAATCCTTCAACCCACAAGTTCTGAGGGAAAAGCTGAGAGCAGGACTAGAGAAGAGCAGCCAAAAAATGTTGAATAATTATAATGGCAGCAACCCGTGAGGTTCAGTTGTCCCAGAGACCTCAGAGCTCAGGAGCTGCCGGGATCAGACAGACACACAGGCAGGCACGTGGCAGTGCCAGCTAACCTCCATTTCTGGGGGAAACCAGGTGGAAAATGGAGCTGAAATCTATTTTGGGACAGCACTGCTCCTCCTTTCTCCCCTGAGCTCGGCCCTGCTTTCAGAGCTGGCTCCTTGAAGGTGGCACCTGCAGGATCTGGGGCTGCAGCACCTGGGCCAGGGCTCAGCACAGGAACTGCTGCCAGTGGATGTCCCTTTTTATCTCTGGAGAAGGGTTTGTGGATGTCCCTTTTCATCTCTGGAGAGGGGGATTGTGGATGTCCCTTAAAGAGGTTTGTGCTGCCCCTTTTCATCTCCGGAGAAGGGTTTGTGGATGTCCCTTAGAGGGGTTTGTGCTGTCCCTTTTCATCTCCGGAGGGGAGTTTGTGGATGTCCCTTAGCGGGGTTTGCGATGTCCCTTTTCATCTCCAGAGGGGAGTTTTCTCCTGTCCCCTCCACGTGATGGTTGCTCACGCCGCTCCCAAGGTGCCCTGCCAGCCCGCAGCGAGCCGGAGGAGGAGGAGGGAGCAGAGCGGTGCCTTTCCAGGGATGCTCAGCTGCAGAATGAGTCAGCAGCCTCCGGCACAGCCTGGCCCCGCTCCAGCCCCGTCCCCACCGGCAAAGGGCTCCGGACCCGCCGCTATCGCCCCGGCTGCCGCACGGGCGTGGGGACGGAGCCGCAGCCCCGGCCGGGGTTCGCTCGTGCCTGCTCCGTGTCCGCCCCCCCGGAGCTGCAAACCGGCGCTGCCTCCAGGATCAGTCCCTACCCCCGCTGGCGGGTGGGCTGCGGCCACCGGAGGGGTCCCCGGTGGGAGCGGGGCCGTGCCAGGCAATGCCAGCCCCGGGATGCGCGGGGAGCGCCCGGCGGGCTCTTGGCAGCGGCGCTGGCCGAGCTGAAAGGCCGGAAGCAGGTGGGGAGGAGGGGGTTCCCTGCAGCTGCCAGGAGCTCCAGCCCCCCGAAGAAAGGGGCTCCTTGTTGCAGGGGGGTGCGGAGAGCGCGGGAGGGTCCCCGGGGAAATTCAGCCCCGCACGGAGGGGAGGGGGGCGAGCGGAGCCCGCAGGAGCCGCCAGGGACAACAGCACGTGTAGCCCTGGGTAAGTGTGTCACACGCACACGTGAAAGGTTTGCACACCCACCCCCGCCTTCCCAGGCTCTGTTGGGGAAACTGAGGCACGAGGTGGGGCAGTAGTGCGGGTGGAAGGGTGGGGGTCTCGGATTTCAGCACCGCAGCTCAGCTGGGAGCCAGCCCCGCTGCCAAAGTCGCATCTCCCCCCTCCCAGCACAACCTCATCCCACCTCCCAGTTTCCCCAGTCTGAAGCCATTCCCTGAAAAGCAGCGCTAAACTATCCTGCTCGGCCGCTCCCTGCCCTGCCTGAGCCCAGGAGCTGCAAAGGGCTCCGGGCTGGGCACAGGGAGGATTCTCCCACCCGCTGGGCGGCCAGAAGGAAGAGCAACAGGTTCTAGGGTGGGCTGAGCTCGGAGAAGTGACAGGAGCAGAGGTCCCTGGCAGGGATGCTCAAGGGCAGCCCCTCCACCCTGGAGACGAAATGCTCCGACTGCGGAAAATTCCCTCTCCCCGGGACACCCCCCGGCGGGTCTGGACTTCACAGCGGGGCTGATCGGTTGGAAAAAGCCGTGAAAATCCTGAAACATCTCCCCCCCTCCCCCTCCTGCCTCCAGCGCTGGGACAGCAGCAGAGAGAGCTGGAGGAGGACAGGGAGAACCACCCCAAAATCCCAAACCTTGGGCTCGGCCCCAGCCCCCCCGCCAGACCTGGCAGTTTGCCCCTGAGCCCAGCACAGCGACACGGCCGGGAAGGAGTAGGGGGAGCCTGATCCCTGCCCGGCTCCGTGCCTCAGTTTCCCTTTGCACTGCTAGCCTGGCTACAGCCTCCTTGGGACAAGGATCTGAGACTCTGCAGGACAAAGGGAACACACCAGCCCCATCCTGGACCCCCAGCCCCTCTCCCCAAATGGTGTTCCTGAGGAAAAAGCCCAGAAAATGCCCTTTGTGCCCAACCCCTCGGAGCCCCGCAGCTGGAGGGGCCACCGGCCGAGCTGCGCTCCAGACTGGGCTCTAGGCTGGCTCTAGGCTGGGCTCTAGGCTGGGCTCTAGGCTGGCTCTAGGCTGGCTCTAGACTGGGCTCTAGGCTGGGTCAAGGCTGGGCTCTAGGCTGGCTCTAGGCTGGGCTCTAGGCTGGGTCAAGGCTGGGCTCCGGGCTCTGGGCTGGGCTCCAGGCTGGGCTCTAGGCTGGCTCTAGTTTGAGCTCTATGCTGGCTCTAGGCTGGCTCTAGTTTGAGCTCTAGACTGGCTCCAGGCTGGCTCTAGTTTGAGCTCTAGACTGGCTCCAGGCTGGCTCTAGTTTGATCTCTAGGCTGGCTCTAGTTTGAGCTCTAGGCTGGCTCCAGGCTGGCTCTAGTTTGATCTCTAGGCTGGCTCTAGTTTGAGCTCTAGGCTGGCTCCAGGCTGGCTCTAGTTTGAGCTCCAGGCTGCAGCAGCACCAAAGTCCTTTCTCCTCCCAACTTCGCAGGCGCCCCCCCAGCCCCCGCTGTGCCCCCGGCGCTGCGGAGCCGCTCCGAGCCGCGGAGCTGCGCTCGGCAGGGTCGGGGACAAGGACAAAGCTCCCCGAGCACCCCCCGCTGCAGGGCAGGACGGTGCCCGGTGCCCCCCGCGGGGAAAAACCCTCCGGGCATCCCACGCCCGCTCGGCTCCCGTTTCGCTTCCTGCCCGCGTGGAGGTGAAAGGGGAGACCGGGATGAAAAGCGCAGATCCCGGGGGCACCGCAGATCCCGGCAGCTCACCTGGCTCGGTGCGTGGCCGCAGCCCCGGCCCGGGGGCCCGTCCGTGCGGCTGAGCTGCGGCTCCTCCGGGGCAGCGCGGGCAGCGGCTCGGCAGCAGGGCTGGCAAGGAGCTGCACCAGGCATAAGTGCAGGCACCGAGAAAAGAGGCTCCTCTGTGTGTGTGTGTGTCCGTGTCCTCCACTCCGCTTTTTTTTTTTTTTTTTCTTTTCTCCCTTCCCCTTTCCCTCCTCCTTTTATATTTATTCCTTCCCCTAATTAAGAAGGAAAAAAAAAAAAGATACTACCGTGTTGGCAGGCTGCTCGTCCCTCCCCGTCCCTCCCTCCTGGCAGCTGGCAAAGCCCGCACGAGAGGAGGATGAGGAGGATGCTCAGCCCGGGTACGGTGCTAACCCGATGCAGCAGAAGTGGGGGAGCAGAGAATGGGGGTGTCCCGTCCCCCCCCCCCCCCCCAGACCCCGCCATGGCTCGGGAATGCTCTTGGGGTGGTTATTCCTGGGATTTGGCAGCTTCAGCTGGACTGGGAAGGGGCCGCGGGGGGGTCCCGGTAGCCAACAGAGGCTTTGTCATGTAAAACCCCTTTTGCGGCGGGGCCGAGGTGGGTGGAGGAGCCGAGGGGCTTTGCCAGCCCCGCTGGGGTGGTGGGAGCAGTCAGAGCCGGCCTGGCAGCACAACACTCACAGCCAAGCTCGGTCCGTGCCTCAGTTTACCCGCCTGCGTCTGCTCCAGGGCCAGGATAATTGATGCATCTTTAGGCTGCAGTGCCAAAAATCCTCGTTCCTGTAGGAATATTGGGGACCTGGGCACCAGCGGGGTCTGGTGGGCAGCTGGCACACCCCACTGGCAGGGTCAAGTCCCTTGGCAGAGGGGCAGCACCCCGGAGCTGGCACCGGGGATTTTTTGAAGCAGATCTCGCTGAAACTTTCCCTGGCACGGAGCATTCCCTGCCCGGGGGGGCGGCGCGGAGCCTGCCAGGGAATTGCTCGGGTGAGTTTGCAGAAAGCCTCAGCTCCTGAGCAGAATTAATCATTTGTCACCCTGGGAAATAATTGCAGGCGGCAGAGGCGGCAGAGGCAGTGCAGCAGCTCGGGGAGAGCGGGGGAGTGGTGATGCTCAGACGCTCAGCATGGGGCTGGACACGGGCTGGACATTAACATTCACACTCACACCACACGGCTGGACACTCACACCATGGTCCTGGACACTCACACACTCACACCCACAGCATGGGGCTGGACTCTGACACTCACACTCACACTCACAGGGCTGGACACTCACCATGGTGCTGGACATTGACACTCACACTCACACCATGGTCCTGGACACTCACACACTCACACCACACACACACTCACACCCACAGCATGGGGCTGGACACTGACTCTGACACTCACACCCACAGCATGGGGCTGGACACTCACACTCACACTCACACACTCACAGGGCTGGACACTCACACCACAGAGCTGGACACGGGCCGGACATTGACACTCTCACACTCACAGTCACACACTCACAGGGCTGGACACTCACACCACAGGGCTGGACACTCACACCACACTACTGGGACACTCACTCTCACACACTCGCTCTCGCACCTACACCCACTCTCACACTCACTCTCACACTCCCACACTCTCACACACTCTCACAGTCACTTGCACACTCACACTCACATTCACTCCCACTCTCACACTCACACCCACTCTCACACTCACAATGCCCACTACCATGCCAGGACAGGCACTGGGACGTTCAGGGCTGAACCCCCAGGGCTGCCCCAGCCTCCCCTCCCCAGTCCCAGCCCAGGAGGTGCCATCCTGCCCCAGATGGGCACCACCCACAGAACTGCACTGTGTGGGACAGGGATGCCCAGTCCCAGCCCAGGAGGTGCCATCCTGCTCCTGTGGGTATGGAAACCCACCCACAGACCTGCTCTTTGTGGCACAGGGCTGTGCCACAGGGCACCCCAATCCCAGCCCATGAGCTCCTGATGCCATCAGGATGCCAATCCCGATGCCAGTGAGGTGCCATCCTGCCCCAATGGCAAACCCACCCACAGAACTGCACTGTGTGGGGCAGGGCTCTCAGATCCCAGCCCAGGAGGTGCCATCCTGCCCCAGATGGGCACCACCCATGGGGTGGGGCAGGACTGGGGCTGGGGAGCTGTGCAGGGCCTGCTCAGGAGGAGCCATCCCCCAGGAATTCATTGGGAACAAATTCCCTGAGCCTGGGACCTCCCTGCTGCCTCAGAGGGAACTTTCCAGGTGTGCCAGCTCCTTCCCAGGGCACCTCCTGCTCCTTCCTGGCTCTTGGCATCCATGGGGTGAAGTCCTTTGCTATCACAAGGGGCTGGGGAATAATGAGCACTGACCTCATGATTCACAGAAGGCTGAAAAATTCTGTCTTTATTTTATATTATTATTAATATTTCTTATGTATTCTTATTAACATGTATTGTATATCATTATTAATCTTTATTATAGATCATTATTAATCTTCGTTATTATTATGATGAAGGAGGAGGAGGAGGAGGAGGAGGAGGAGGAGGAGGAGGAGGAGGAGATGACAGAAGGCTAAAAGATAATAATGAAAAACTCGTGACTCTCCTCAGAGTCCTGACACAGCTGGACAGGGATTGGTCATTAAATAAAAACAATTCACCTGTTGGATAAACCATCTCCAAACCACATTCCAAAGCAGCAAAACACAGGAGAGAAAAATGAGATTTTATTGTTTTCCTTTTTCTCTGAAGTTTCTCAGCTTCCCAGCAGAGAAATCCTGGGCAAAGGGGATTTTTCAGAAAATCTGACAGTGACACAAGTGGACCTAATTATCTCCACCCCAAACCCCATCCCCACTGGCTAATTAAGAAACCACCCTTTGGTAAAACCCACACCATCCACACCTCCATAACCCATTCCCTGTGTTCCCAAGGGCAGGTGCACCAAGTGAGGGCAGGAAATGTTTCTCATTCTTTCCTCTGATCCCCTCGCAGCCTTTTCTCAGCCGCCTGGGAAAGTTGTGCGACTGCTGCCACAGCCCTTGGCACACCCAGCTCCTGGCAGGGGCAGGAGAGAAGGGAGAGGAGCAGGCACAGCCCTGTCTTGGTTTGGAAAGCCAGGTGCCTGCTAAGGAAGGCAGGAGCCTCCCCTGAAATGGAGAATGCAAACCCTCCCCACCCCTCTGAATTGCCATGAATTTTAAATTAAGGGGCTCTCAGGCAAAAAATATGGGAGCAGGAATAACAGTTCTTTACTAGGGAAGGGGAAAATAAAAGGATAAAATAAAACATTGCAACGCACTAGAACAACCCTGACAGAGTCAGAACTTGCCCTGACACCCTGTGGGTCAGGGTGGTGGCAGCAGTACAGCTGGAAAAGTGGCTGCAGAACCTCCTGGTTCTGTTGGAGCAGAGGGGTCCTGTAAAAAAGGATTTATTCTTCCTCTGCAGATCCATGGAAGGAGAAGCAGCTGCTGTTCCTCTGGAGAATCCAGTGGGAAGCTGTGCTGGTGTGTCAGAACCTCCAGATTATATCCGGGTAGGAATGCTTGGCTCCTCCCTCTGGGCAGAGCATCTCCCAATGGGATGTTATAGTTCTTATCAGGCATGTGGTGACATTCAGGAGCCTGTTATCAGCCAGGGAGGAGTGACTGTGATCACTCAGGGAGAGAGATAAGGGGAAATTAGAATACATCTTGCCTTGCAATCTGGAACAACCCCCAGATGGGCCCCATCTCGGGGTCTCTAGCTGCTCACAGTGACCCTCAGAAGTGTCAGAAAGTCTCTTTTCCCAGCCCAGTGCTTGAGGAAAGAGTCAGAGCTCTTCAGTTCTCGGTCTCAAGGTTGTTTATTGCTCCTTATCTATAAAATTCTTTCTCCTGGCCAGCCGAGGTCCATTCAGAGGCACTCTGCCTGCCCCCGGGCTGTATTAACTTTTTATACTAAAAACTACCTGTACAATATTTACAATAACTTCCCAATACCCATCACCTCTGTTAGACAGTGAGCTCCCACTCCAAACCAACCCAAAAGTGCCACCATCACCCAGGAGATGGAGGCCAAGAGGAAGAAGAAGAAGGAGAAAGGCTGGACATGCCCCAATCCCTCCATCTTGCCCCCTGAACCCCCATTCTAAAAACCCCAAAATCTATTTTTTCACCCCTTGATAAATTCACTGTCATTCTGCCCAAACTGTCTTGGCTTGCAGATCTTCATATAAGGGTTGGTGATTGTTTTCTCCAACAGCTAAATCAAAGGCACGGGGGTCTGGGGCTCTGTGCCAGGGTCCCTGAGCCCCCTGGGCAGGGTCTCGAGCCCTCCAGAGCAGTTTCCTGGCCTCCCTCACCCATCCCTTCCTGCAGATGCTCTGGCTCAGCCCTCCCCAGCAGCCCAGGGCATGGAAAGGCATGGGGGACACCCACAGGGACCCCCACCACCCCAGCCCCCCCAGCCCCAGCTGTGTTCAGGCTGGAAGGGCCTCAGTGCCCAGCTGTGCTCCCTCCTCCTCCTCCTCCTCCCCCTACTCCTCCAGCCCTGCTCAAAGTCACGTACCAGCCCATGCCATGCACCCCGTGCCAAGCACCCTGTGCCAGGCACGTGCCAGCTCCCACCTGGGACTGCAGGGCACCCTCAGACTGCCACCCCCACAAAACAGGAGTCTCACCAGCTCTTGGAGGTTCATTTCTCACCCAAGATGGCTCAGCTACCTTTGGAGGCATAAAATCAGCAGGATGGCTTCTGTGGCACTGTTGGAAACAAAAGGTTTTAATAAAAGGCAAAATAACAAAACTCTTTACAGAGAAAAACTGATCTAGGTGCAAGAGGTTTTTGCTCCTGGTAAAACACCTCACAAAAGTGATTAGTTCCTTTATTCTCTTCTTTTCCTAATAGATTGCCCAAACAAAACTATTTTTTTACACAGCTCCTGTCCAATTAGCCATCCCTCAGTTTGAAGTGAAGGCCCCCAGACCTCTGAGATGCCTTTTTCACCGAATCACAAAGAGAAGCTTCCACGCTTCTTTCCTTTTTAAAGGAACAAAGGATAGTTCTGTCACTCCATCAGCAACGAGCACATTCCCACAAAGCTCTGCCACTGCTGAACGGGGGACAGACCCGCGTTCCCAAGGGGTTCTGACCCCAAGAACCTCTCAGGGGCACAGATATTTCATTCCCCAGGAGGTCTGACCCCCAGCACTCCCCAGAGGTCCAGACATCTCTACCCTGGGGCATCCTGAGCTCAAACATCCCTCAGGGACACTGACATCCCCACCCTGGGGCATCCTGAGCTCAAACATCCCTCAGGGACACTGACATGCCCATCCTGGGGCATCCTGAGCTCAAACATCCCCCAGGGACACTGACATGCCCATCCTGGGGCATCCTGAGCCCTCCCTGGGCTGCAGGGGTGAGACCATCCTGCTGAGCCCTGCTGCTGGCTGAGAGAGAGGGGCCAGGCATGATGGGGTACCCCAAAAGGCAGGAGGAGGAAGAGGGGGACAGGGCCAGGGAGGAAGGAATTGCTCACTCCCAGGGCACCTCCCAGTGCAGCCATGAGCACCTGGGGGTATTTTTGCAGCAGTTTTGGGGGCTCCTGGGCATCCCAGGTGGAAAGGAGGAAAGTGGGAGCAGGCAGGCGGTGAGGAAGGGCAGCTCTGGAGCAGATGTGCTATGGAAATGAGGAAGAGGAAGATAAAGACACTCAGCACCACCCCAGTGCCCAGGACTCTAGAGATCCCAGATCGATTCTTCGACCTCAGCACTCCCTGGGCTCCTTAATGGCGTTTCAATCTTGGCTGTGAGAGGCAAACCAGAGCCGGGCCAAGGAGCCAGACAGGATGTCTGGCCGGAGATGAGCCGGAAAGATGATGCCTTTGGGGACCCCCGAGCCACCTCATCCCCCCTCCGTCCCCTCCTCCAGGCCCCAGGGGAAAACCCCATCCCTCCTGGGGTTGCTGGATCCCCGCTCTGCCGCTCCCCCATACGGGGGGCGAGAGACCCCCAGCAGCTCCCGGCTGGTGCGGTGCTGGCAGGAGCTCGGGGACGGCTCTGGGTGGCCTTTGCCAGTAGAGGGGACTGTTGCTTGTCTTTCCAGAAGCGCTCGCCTTGAGCCTGCCCCGTGGGACAGCTCGGGAAGAGACATTCTTGTCCTCCTTGCCCTGCTGAGGACATAGCAGGGACCCTCCCGTGGGAAAAATCACCGTCTCCCGGGAGAAAACGCTGGCAAGTCTCTCCCCGAGCGACATTTTCCTGCTCCTTTTGTCCGCAGAAACCTCCCGAGTTTGAAATTGTGAATCTCCGCCCCTCGCCAGCGCGCTGCCCTTCCCCCAGAGAAGTCATCTGGGGTAAATAAAGAGAGAAAATCAAAAATCCTCATCCCCAAATATCCGACCATGACTGCTTGACCGCGCGGGTGGAAGCGCTGACGGAAACCAAGCTCGGAGCCGCCGCTTGCCAAGTTTCGGAGGCCGAGCTGCTCCCGTTGAGCTCCCGACTCCGCTCGGCACATCTGGAAAGAGGGAAGATCACAGCTGGACACAGCTGGATGCAGCGCCCCAGGGAGGCACCGGCTGAGCTGCGCTCCCTCTGCAGAGGGATTTCCGCACGGATGGATCCGGGGACCTGCCAAGAGGTGTTCTCGGTGCAGCCACCACCTCCCCAGGGCTGTGAGACCCTCGGTGGGGTCCTCTGGGGCTCCTCGCCCCCAGGTTTAGGAGCATTGTGGGGCTGACAAGCCACCACCGAGGGATGCTGCAGCCAGGCTGGGCATCTGCCAAGCGCCCTTGGACACGTCCCAAGCTCCTCGCCGAGCCCCACGGCAGCCCTCCAGCTCCCTGGCATGGCCCTCAGGCTTTAGGGAGGGCATTCCCAGCCGGGAGAGGATCCAAAGCCTCAAGTCACCCTCCCGAAGTGGAAGCAGCACCTCGCTCTTCCGCAGGGCCGGGAAATCCGAGCTCGGCGTCGAGCCCACGTGGGCTGGAGCCGGCTCGGCTGTGCAAGGGTTAAATCCGGCTGCTCGTCCGGGTCTCGGGGGCCTCCCACTCGGCAGCGCAGGGTATGAATAGCTGCGCTCCCCTCTGCTCCCAGGCACTCGCTTCCCTCCCCGCCTTCCCGCTCTGCCTCGCGTTCTCCCCGCATCCTCCTGCCCCGCGGCTCCCCCGGCAGCGCCCATGCTGAGCACGGAGAGTTTGGCAGGGCCGAGAGCCCTGGGAGAGGAATCGCTGCAGATGTGGGACCTCAACAAGCGCCTGGAGGCCTACCTGGCCCGCGTGAAGTTCCTGGAGGAGGAGAACGAGGTGCTGCGAGCTGAAATCCAGAGCGCCAAGAGCGGCCCGGCCGGCGACTCGTGGCGGGCGAAGTACGAGGAGGAGCTGCGAGCCCTACGGGATGCGCTGGATGTCGCCTTCAGGGAGAAGTGCACGGCCGAGCTGGCCAGGGACAACCTGTACGAGGAGGTGCAGCAGGTGAAAAACAGGTGCCAGAAGGAGCAGGCAGCCCGAGAAGAAGCTAAGAAGCAGCTGTCCTTGAGCAGGAAGGAGCTGGAGGAGGAGAGGAGAGCCCAGATCTGGCTGAAGGAGAGAGCTGTGCAGCTGGAGAAGGAGGTGGAAGCCTTGCTGGAGGTGCACGAGGAGGAGAAAGCAGGGCTGGACCAGGAGATCGCCAGTTTCTCCCACAGCCTGGAGAGTTTCCGCTGTGCCCCGGTGGCTTTCCAGCCGGTGGAGGTGGAGGATTACTCCAAGAGGCTCTCGGAGATCTGGAAAGGGGCGGTGGAGACCTACAAGGCAGAGGTGGCTCAGCTGGAGGGGTCCCTGTGCCAGGCCAAGGAGAACCTGTGGAAGGCGGTGGAGGACAACCAACAGAGCCAGCTGCAGCTGCAGCACCTGGAGAAGGACCTGGCGGGGCTCAAAGCTCGGAAGGAGATGCTGGAGGAGAGTCTGGCCCGGCAGTGGCAGGAGCAGCGCGGGGAGGCAGAAAAGTTCCAGGTGAGGGAAGGTCCCAGCGGAGGGGAGGGACAGCAGAGGGCTGGGGGTGCCTGAGTGGGCACCCAGGGCACGTCCTCGAGCAAAGAGATGCGAGAGATGGACGGGGGGAGGCAAAGAGAGGGAACGAACTCCAGGGAAGGGATGGAGGTAGCCCTGGATGTGCTGCAGAGGAAGCTGGGGAGGGCAGGAGGAAGAGCAAAGCGGCTTGGAGACATCTCTGTCCCGGGCACAACAGAGACCCGGGGCCACCAAACTGCAGGGGAGCAGCCACCGGCTCCTCCCCCAGCACCCTGCCCGGGGCCGGGGCTCCGTGACCTGCCGGGCTCAGGGGTGCGGATCCCGGAGCAGCCGCAGCCCCGCCGCCGCCCCCGGGGCGGGCAGGACAAACTCCCACCGACAAACTCCCACGAACTGCCGCTTCTGCAGCTGCGATCCGACAGCTGCAAAAGCGATTCAGCGGAGGGAGGTGGAGGCGGAGCGGGCTGGAAATCCCGGGAGCGGCGTGACCACGGCCCGGGGAAGGGTCTCCCTTTGTTCCAGCTGGATGTCCCGGGGCAGAGGATGCCGCAGCCTCGGCTGCTCCCCTGGAAGTTGTTTCTTTCCCACGCTGGCCGTGAATCAGCCCGGCCTTTCCTCCCTCTTCCTGTCCCCTTTCAGCCCTGCTCATCTCCCCCACCCTCTGCTCCCCGGGCTAAAATGAGCTCCAGGCTCCTGAGCATCCCGCGGGGATGAGCCGAGCCCCCTGCCCGGCCCAGGTCCGCGGGGAGCGGCGGGGCTCAGGCAGGGCTGGGGGCGCCCCTGACCCCCCGTGCTGCCCGCAGCTGCCCACGGAGTTGTTTCTTTCCCACGCTGGCCGTGAATCAGCCCGGCCTTTCCTCCCTCTTCCCATCCCCTGCTCATCTCCCCCATCCTCAGCCCCCCGCGCTAAAATGAGCTCCAGGCTCGTCCCTGAGCATCCTGCGGTGATGAGCCGAGGCACCGAGCCCCGCGGGGAGCGGCGGGGCTCGGGCAGGGCTGGGGGTGACCCTGACCCCCCCTGTGGTGCCCGCAGCTGGCCATGGAGGCCCTGGAGCAGGAGCAGCAGAGCCTGCGGGTGCAGATCGCCCGGGTGTTGGAGGACAGGCAGCAGCTCATGCACCTCAAGATGTCCCTGAGCCTGGAAGTGGCGACCTACAGGTGAGCTGCGGGTGGGCACGGCACGCCTGGCAAGGCGGCGGGCACAGCTGGGTGGTGGCACTGCAGGGACAGCCCCGTGCCCCCTGAGCGGCCCTTCCTTCCAGATGGCCCCGCACAAAGGCGGCTGCCGGGGACAGGGGGGGACAATTAGCATGAGAATGGGGCTGGCCCTGCCCGGCCGAGCGTGATGTCACCGTGCGGGGACACTAATCCGGGCCGCGGGGGGATGGGAGGGGGCACGGGAACGAGGGGGTCTCCTTCGGGGTACTCAGCGAGCCGTGCCAGAGCAGCACAAGCAGCCGTGCCTCAGTTTACCCGGCCCGTGCCCAGCACAACCAGCCGTGCCTCAGTTTACCTGCCTTGACACTCTGTGTCCAGAGCAGCACAAGCAGCCGTGCCTCAGTTTACCCGGCCCATGTCCAGCAGAACCAGATGTGCCTCAGTTTACCTACCCTGATGCCCTATGTCCAGAGCAGCACAACCAGCCGTGCCTCAGTTTACCTGCCCCTATGCCTCCTGTGTCCAGAGCAGCACAAGCAGCTGTGCCTCAGTTTACCCACCCTGTATCCAGTGGAACCAGCCATGCCTCAGTTTACCTGCCCTGTGTCCAGAGCAGAAGCAGCCATGCCTCAGTTTACCTGCCCTGGGGTGCACAGGGAGCCCCCAGCACCCTGCAGCACCCCCTGAGCTCCTCTCCTGTCCCCCAGGACGCTGCTGGAAGCGGAGAGCAGCCGCCTGCAGGTGCCCGCCGGGGAATTCAGGGTGGCCAACGGTGTGAGAGGTAAGGGACCCCCGGTGCCACCCCAGCAGCACCCCTGGGAGGGCTTGGGGGTTAAATGTGTTTAAATGTGGATTTAGACACATTTCCCTGCATTTTCCTGGGGAGGGGTTAGAGGTGTTTCAATGTAGATTTAGACCCATTTTCCTAGGGAGGTTTAAATGTGTTTAAATGTGGATTTAGCCACATTTCCCTGCATTTTCCTGGGGGGGGCGGGTTAAATGTGGATTTAGCCACACTTCCCTGCATTTTCCTGGGGAAGGGTTAGAGGTGTTTAAATGTGAATTTAGACACATTTCCCTTCATTTTCCTGGGGGGGAGTTAGAGGTGTTTAAATGTGAATTTAGACACATTTTCCTGGGAGTTTAAATGTGGATTTAGCCAGATTTCCCTGGCAGCCATAGGAAGGTGTGAACAGTGGCCGGGGGCTCTTGGCACGGGGCTCCCAGCCCGGATCAGCCTTATCTGCTCCTTCACAAGCCTTATCTGCTCCTTCGCCTCGTTTTTAATTCCCTGCCTTTCATGGGAAGGGCAGGACAGGACGGAGGGCTGTGCTAACAAGCTGAGCATTTCCTTTTTCCTCAAAACCAAGCAAAATCCCAAGGAAAGCTCGGCACCTGCACACTTTCCCCGGCAGCAGGGCCTGGCTGTGGCTGCAGCTGGGCACGGCATTGTCCCAGCTGATGCAGCATCCGGGAGGGAGGAATTTCCCACTTTCCAAGAAGGAGCTGTTTAAAAATAGGAGAGGGGGCAGCGAGAGACAGCCAGGGGAGAGGCACAGAGCTGCCTGCTCACGGCTCCTCCTTGCTCTTTGCAGATCTCAAACTGGAGGTGAGCAGCAGCAGAGCGGTGCCAGCCAGCCCCGAGGCCAGGAGGGTGCTGCCCTGCACCCCCTTCCCCAGGGCGACCAAAAAACCCCAAAGCGCCTCCCTGACACCCCAAAGCGCCAGGGAGCTCCAGAAAATCACCTCAGCCCTCCATGGCAGCGCTGCCAGCAGGGGTGATGGGCTGGGGGCTCGCACAGCCAGCCCCCCCCAGGCAGGCAGAGCCGCCCCTCCCCTCTCCCCGGAGCCGGAGAGCTCTGGGGGGGAAGGTCCCGCCTGGCCGGGAGGAGATGAGGCAGCGATGAGCCGAGGGACGGAGTGTCCCCTGTCCAGAGCCCCGGGGGACAGTGGCAGTGCCAGCCTGCAGCCCCTGGGAGCTGCCCACAGGCTGCAGTACCCGGCCCAGCTGGTCAGCGAGGCGCTGGAGGATGCCCTCAAGGCCATGGAAGGGGAGGCTCAGCCCGAAGAGGAGCCCAGAGCCAGCTCCACGTGGGATGTCCGTGCCCCCAGCCCCGTTTCCCCCCCCGAGGCTGTGCCAGAGGGGCCTGGGGAAGGGCAGGAGCCCTCGGAGGGCTCTGAGGATGGGGAGAGCCCCGAGGCAGAGGAGATGGTGGGGGAGGTGCTGCTCCAGGGGCTGGCTGGGGACAGCAGCATCCTGCAGGACACAGCCCCGTCCCCAGCGGGCATGGACCCTCCCTTGGGCACCTCGGGGAGCCAGGAAGACCTGGGAGCCTGGGAGGAGGAGGAGGAGGAGGATGAGGAAGTACCTGCTGTGCTGAGCCCAAGGGATCCAGAAATGGAGGCCCAGGAAGGGGACAAGGATCTCCCTGGACAGACAGAGACCAGCTGGGAAAAGCCAGAGCAGGAGAGAGCAGAGACCCCCAGCACAGAGCCATCCCACCCCTCAGAGGATGAGGAGGAGGAGGAGAAGGGAGATTTCCAGGAGGAAGGAACAGATGTGCCAGAAGAGGAGTGTCCCCACGGAGAAGTGGAAACTTCTCGTGCTGTCCTTGTGGAAAGCCACCTGGTTTTGCCCACAGAAGGTCACCTGGAGGAGGACTTTGCTGATGCAGAGCAGGAAAGGGCTGAGCAGCAGAAAATGCCTGGGTGTGAGATGGACCTGGCTGCAGAGAAGGAAAGGGAACAGGAGCTGTGTCCGGAGCAGGAGCCCTCGAGTGTCCCCGAGGCCATCCCAGCAGAGGAGCCTCCCACAGGAGCTGAAGGAGATGCCGTGGCAGGGGAGAACACAGGCAGAGAGGAAGATGCTGAGGGAGAAGAGGGAGAGGCTGGCAGGGAGGTGCTGGGAGGAGAGGATCAGGGGGTAGGACAGGACCCCATGGCAGGAGAGGGCTCTGAGTCAGGAGAAGACCTTGGGGCAGGAGAAGACCTTGGGGCAGGAGATCTTGAGTCAGGAGAAGACCTTGGGGCAGGAGAAGACCTTGGGGCAGGAGATGTTGGGGCAGGAGAAGACCATGGGGCAGGAGAAGACCTTGGGGCAGGAGAAGATCTTGGGGCAGGAGAAGACCTTGGGGCAGGAGATCTTCGGGCAGGAGAGGCTGTGGCAGGTGACACCCTGGAGGGGGACAGCAGAGCCCCAGAGGAGCCTGAGGAGCTGCAGGAAAGAGAGGGGGAGGAAGAGGAGGAGCTGGAGCCCGGAGAGGAGCCCTGGGGACAGGGGGGTGATGATGGCAGTGGCCAGGAGCCCTGTCCAGAGGACTGGGAGGTGACAGCAGGGGACACTGAGGGACTGATGGGGGCAGAAGAGCCAGCCTGGTCAGATGACACCCTGAACAGTGCAGGAAGGCTGGAAAGTGAGGAGAGAGGTGGCACAGGGCCAGCAGAGCTGGAGGAGGCCCAGGAGGATGATGAGGGAAATGCCAAGAGCCAGGAGATGAGGCAGCAGCAGGCACTGCCAGAGGCTGAGCCAGCAGCAGAGCTGGCATGGCAGGGCAGCGTGGCACAGCCTGAGCCAGCCCCTGCAGGTGCCCCCAGGCCAGGGGACAGGCAGGAGCTGGCAGGGGCTCCAGAGGAACCACGGGGGCTGCAGGGTGAGGACACTGCTGAGGGGCTCAGCCCAGAGCTGGGGGAGCTGGAGAGCTCAGGGCTGGTGGCACTGGGACAGGTGCCAGGTGACAGTGAGTGGGCATTGGAGGAGACCCCCAGAGCCACAGAGCTGGTGGCACCAGGACAGGTGCCAGGTGAGAACAGTGAGAGGGCACTGGAGGAGACCCCCAGAGACTCAGGGCCCACAGAGCTGGTGGCACTGGGACAGGTGCCAGGTGAGAACAGCAAGTGGGCATTGGAGGAAACCCCCAGAGACACAGAGCTCGTGGCACCAGGGCAGGTGCCAGGTGACAGTGCTGAGTGGGCACTGGAGGAGACCCCCAGAGACACAGAGCTGGGGGAGCTGGGGCAGGTGCCCGGTGAGAACAGAGAGTGGGCACTAGAAGAGACCCCCAGAGCCCCAGAGCTGGTGGCACTGGGACAAGTGCCAGGTGACAGCACTGAGTGGGCACTGGAGGAGACCCCCGGAGCCCCAGAGCCCTCAGTGGGCACTGGCAGGAGGGTGGAGCTGGAGGACACCCTGCCAGACAGCACGCCCCTGCACCTCTATCAGGGGGAGGTGCTGATGGGCACAGCCAGCCCCAACCCTCCAGAGAGTGAGGGCACCATGGGGACAGCTCCTGGGTGTGCCACAGCCCAGGAGGGTGAAGGGTGGCTGCCGGGGAGGGACAAGCCACCAACTCCCAGCATGCCAGAGAGCCCTGAAGAGGAGGCAGAGGGGGCTGAGGAGGAGGAGGAGGAGGAAGGTTATTTCATGGTCTCTGCTCCCAGCCAAGAGGTGTCCAGCTCAGAGGAAGCTGAGATCCCTGAGGACTTTGAAGAAATTAAAGTGGAAGGAACTGAAGGCGGCCAAGATGATCTGGGGGCTCCTGGAGAAGCAGCTCCAGGGCCAGAGGGCAAAGAGCACCTCGAGGGGCTTGCTGCAGAAGCAGATGAGGATATGGAGATGCCCACTGAGGTGCCAGAGGATGAGGAGGGCACTGCCGAGCTGGAGGAAGGCCCAGAAGAAGATCCCAGCTACCTTGGGGTGATGGAACCATCCCCTGGAGGTTCTGATGGGCCAGCCCAGGGTGCTGCAGGCTCGGCAGCATGGCAGGGACCAGAGCACCCAGAAGGGCTGGCTGCTGAACCCCGTGAGGAGCTCCATGCCACAACTGAGCTGGAGGGGGATGCCAGTGCAGCAACAACCATGCTGGGGCTGGCAGGACAGGAGGAGGAGGAGGAAGATGAGGATGAGCCCAGCACAGCTCTCCATGACGCAACCAAGGCCCCAGCAGAGCTCCAGGCCCAGGCAGTGCCTGATGAAGCAGAGCAGGCCCTGGAAGAGCAGCCAGCCACGGAGGGGGAAGCCCTGGGCAGTGAGAACCCTCCTTCCCCCGGGGCCAACCCAGCTCAGCTGGGCCCTGCACTGGGGCAGGGAGGTTCTCCAGAGGGGATTCCCGACATCCCTGACACAGCTGCTCTCCCTGCAGAGCTGCCAGTGGATCTCGTGAGAGCCTCGGGGATTTTGGAAATAGTCGAGCAGGCCCTGGAGTTCAACCAGGAGCTGATGGGGGGGAGGGTGGCAGAGGCTGAGCAGGGTCCTGGCAGGAGACAGCCCTCCCGGGAGGCAGAGGAAGGCTCTGAGATCCCCCGGGGTTCAGAGGTACACCCCGAATTCTCCCCGGATGCAGAGGAAGGTTCTGAGATCCCCCGGGATGCAGAGGAAGGTTCTGAGCCCTCCCAGGATGCAGGGGAGGACCCAGAGCTGCCCCGGGATACAGAGGAACACCCCGAGCTCTCCCGGGATGCAGGGGCAGAGCCCAAACTCTCCCGGGATGCAGAGGAACACCCCGAGCTCCCTCGGGAGGCAGAGGAAGGTTCTGAGCTCTCCCGAGATGCAGGGGAGGACCCCGAGCTCTCCCGGGATGCAGGGGAGGACTCTGAGCCCTCCCGGGATGCAGGGAAAGGCTCTGAGCTCTCCCAGGATGTAGAGGAGCACCCCGAGCTCCCTCGGGATGCAAGGGAGGACCCAGAACTCTCCCGGGATGCAGAGGAACACTCTGAGCTCTCCCGAGGTTCAGAGGAAGGCTCTGAGCTCTCCCAGGATGCAGAGGAGCACCCCAAGCTCTCCCAGGATGCAGAGGAGCACCCCAAGCTCTTCCGGGATGCAGGGGAGGACCCCGAGCTCTCCCGGGATGAAGGGGAGGACCCAGAGCTCCCCCGGGATGCAGAGGAACACTCTGAGCTCTCCCGGGGTTCAGAGGAAGGCTCTGAGCTCTCCCGGGATGCAGGGGAATGCCCCGATCTCCCCCGGGATGTAGGGGAGGACCCTGATCTCCCCCGGGATGCAGGGGACTCCTCCTCTCTGGCCTCATCCAGCGAGGAGGAGCCCACGGTGCAGGAGGCCCCGGAGACGGAGGGCGCGCTGCGGGCTGAGAACGGGCTGCACCGGGAGGCCAGCCTGGAGGAGCTGCCTGAGTTCCCCGAGGAGATGCTGAACGGCACCACCAGCACAGCCCCGGAGCAGGAGCTCCCCACAGACCCCACAGAGCCCTCGGGGGTGATGCCACCGCGGGCCCCAAGCCCTGGAGGTGGCACTGCCACCAAGCTGGGGGATGGCAGCCTGAGGGGGAAGCAGCTGAGCCCCGTGGTCGCTGCTCCGGGGGAGGATGTCCCGCGCCTCACAGCCCTGCCACCAGCGTGTGGCCTCAGGGCTGAGCAGGAGCCCTGGTCCTCAGGGGACGAGTGACAGCAGCCAGGGGCAACCTTCTGGTGGCCCCTTCCTGCCAAAACCCAGTGCCCCCCCTTGTCCCACCCCTCCTGATGCTTCCCCATCTCCCCGTGGGTTTTAACACGTTTGTGTGGATTTTTTGCACCCCTTTTCAGAGTGAAGAACCACCAAGTTTTGTTGCACCCCCACAGCCCACCCAAATTCTCGTGCTTGCTCTGGGATCCCCGCTTCATTTTGAGTTTCCTCCTGGGTGGGTTGCCGTGGCTGTATTTAATTTAAACTCTGTGTTTTCCCATTCCCTGCAACCTTCCCTCTCCAACTCCTCCAGTCTTTGCCCCAGGGTGTCCAGCTGGAGGTGAGGGACCCCCCAAACTGCACCCTGGGACTCAGCAGTTTGGGGTACATCACCCCAGGGTCCCCAGCCTGACCCTGGGGGCTGAGCCACACTGGATGTACCCACCACCTCAAAATTAATTTAATAAAGCCTACTCCTCCCCTCAGGGCCTGGCTGTCCTCACTCTGGGGCAGGGGCAGCAGGGCTGGGGGACAAGGGAGGGCACTGACCGGGGGGGTTTGCACTTCCAGGCTGCTTTGGGCTGGGAAGGTGCCCTGGTGGCCATCCAGCAGCACGGCCTGGGGGGGGGATCGAGGGGCAGGAGGGGTGGAATGGTGCTGCCCCATCTCTGGGACAATGCACAGCCTTGGAGCTTCATGGCCACAATCCCCGGGGTGGTGCAGCCCCCAGGGCCATGGAAATAATTGAGAAAGCCTTGGAGTTCAACCAGGAGCTGATGCGGGAGGGTGGCAGAGGGTGGGCAGGGTTTGCAACCCCAGGATGCTTCTCCATTCCCAGGGCAATGCAGCCCCCAGGAGGAGGTTCCCCCATTTCCAGGGCAATGCAACCCCCCAGGGCAATGTCCCCAGAGGGTGTTCCCCCATTCCCAGAGTGCTGCAGCCCCCAGGGCAATACCCCCAGGAGATGCTCCCCCATTCCCTGGGCAATACCCTAAGGGGGATGTTCCCCATTCCCAGGGTGATGGAGCCCTCCAGGACAATGTTCCCCCATGGCCAGGGCAATGCAGCCCCCAGGGCAGTACCCCCAAAGTGATGATCCCCCATTCCCAGGGTGATGCAGCCCTCAGGAGGAGGTTCCCCCATTTCCAGGGCAATGCAGCCCCCCAGGGCAATGCCCCCAGAGGATGTTCCCCCATTCCCAGAGGGCTGCAGCCCCCCAGGGCAGTACCCCCAGGAGATGCTTCCCCATTCCCAGGGCAATACCCTAAGGGGGATATTCCCCATTCCCAGGGTGATGGAGCCCTCCAGGACAATGTTCCCCCATTCCCAGGGCAATGCCCCCAAAGTGATGATCCCCCATTCCCAGGGCGATGCAGCCCCCCAGGGCAGTACCCCCAGGACATGCTTCCCCATTCCCAGGGCAATACCCTAAGGGGGATGTTCCCCATTCCCAGGGTGATGGAGCCCTCCAGGACAATGTTCCCCCATTCCCAGGGCAATGCCCCCAAAGTGATGATCCCCCATTTCCAGGGTGATGCAGCCCCCAGGAGGAGGTTCCCCCATTCCCAGGGCGATGTCCCCAAGAGATCCTTCCCCATTCCCAAGGTGATGCAGCCCCCAAGAGGATTCTCCCCCATTCCCAGGGTGATGCCCCCAGGGGATGTTCCCCCATTCCCAGGGTGATGCCCCCAGGGGATGTTCCCCCATTCCCAGGTTGATGCAGCCGCCAGGGGATGTTCCCCCATTCCCAGGGTGATGCAGCCCCCCGGGGTTACAGCCCCCATTCCTGTGGATGCTCCCCCATCCCCAGACCGATGTCACCCCCCGAGGCGATGCTCCCCCACCCCCGGAGCTCCACAGTGGCCACTCGAGGCTCGCTGCTGGCCAGGAACTCCCCCAGTTTCCTCCTGGATGCCAGCCCAGCCCAGCCCAGCAGTGCCCGGAGCCCGGAGCCAGCGCCCGCCGCTCCTGCCCGGTGCGGGCACGATGCCCGCGGAACAACCCGCACATCCCGGCCCCGGGAGCCGCCGGAACCCCGCGGGGACCCCCCCGAGCCGGAGGGCGGTGGGTGCAGGGGGGCTGGGAGGGGCTGAATCGCCCCGTTGTGCAGCCGGGCGTGGGGAGAGCCGCATAAATCAGCGCGCAGCTGAAGAACGGGCTCCTTTATGCCGGGCAGAGGGCTGAGTCACCGCGGGACAGGGCACACGGTGACTCGGCCGGCCCTGGCATCGCTGGCACCCGCCAGCCTCGCCCCCACGGGTGTGCTCAGCATCGCCCTGGCCGTCCCCGTGCCCGATTTAGCTCGGTGCTTCCCGCGCCCAGGGATGCTCGGAGCCAGCAGCGATAAGAACCCGACATCGAGCTGCCTTCCTCCCCTCGAAACCCCCGGCCCCCTCCCCTCCTGAGGGCGACAGATTCCTTTTAAGGTGAAACTCCAACCGATCCAAACACCCCAAGAAAAAAAAAAAAATCCCCTTCTGATGAGTTGAATCAGGCGCCGAGCCTGCGTTCCATCACACCTCGGCTGCCTGGGCAGCAGCAGCCCCGGCAGCAGCTCCAGCAGCGCCCCCGGAGCCCCCCGAGGGGACCCCAAAGCCGGGGGGTCGCGGGGAGGGGGGTGGAAGATGCTGAGGAGGAGACGGAGACGGCTCGGGCCGAGCTCGGCCGTGCGGGGGGTGACATTCCTGCCGAAATGAATCCGCATTCCAGCGGCGCTGACAGCGATGAAGGGGCACAGATGGCGGGGGAGGGGAGCCCCTTCCTCCCGCCAGGAGGAGGAGGAGGAGGGGGAGGAGGAAGCGCCGAAAGCTCGGAGTCAGCCGGGGGATGGGGGAGATTGCCGGGGCTGCAGCGGGGGGAGAGAAAGATGCGGGTCTGGGGAGTGCCCGAGGGGCTGGGCGGGGTGGGACCGGCACCGAGAGGGTCCCCAACGGGAGCGAGTGTCCCCAGTGGGACTGAATGTGTCCCCAAAGGGATTGAGAGTGTCCCCAACAGGACTGAGATGTCCCCAACAGGACTGAGAGTGTCCCCAAAGGGATTGAGATGTCCCCAAGAGGATTGAGATGTCTCCAAAGGGATGAGAATGTCCCCAACAGGAGGCAAAATGTCCCCAACAGGACTGAGAATGTCCCCAAAGGGATTGAGAATATCCCCAAAGGGATTGAGAATGTCCCCAAGAGGACTGAGATGTCTCCAAAGGGATTGAGAGTGTCCCCAACAGGACTGAAAATGTCCCCAACAGGACTGAGAGTGTCCCCAACAGGACTGAGAGTGTCCCCAAAGGGATTGAGATGTCCCCAAAGGGATTGAGAATGTCCCCAGGAGGATTGAGATGTCCCCAAAGGGATGAGAATGTCCCCAACAGGAGGCAAAATGTCCCCAACAGGACCGAGAGTGTCTCCAACAGGACCAGGAGTGTCCCCAAAGGGATTGAGTGTGTCCCAGCAGGAGCAAGGGTGTCATGGTGGGACTGAATGTGTCCCCTACAGGACTGAGATGTCCCCAAAGTGATTGAGAATGTCCCCAAAGGGATGAGAATGTCCCCAACAGGACTGAGTGTCCCCTACAGGACTGAGAGTGTCCCCAAAGGGATTGAGCGTGTCCCAGCAGGAGCAAGGGTGTCATGGTGGGACCGAATGTGTCCCCTATTGGACTGAGAATGTCCCCAAAGGGATTGAGAATGTCCCCAATTGGACTGAGATGTGCCCAACAGGACTGAGAGTGTCCCCAACAGGACCAGTCCCCAAAGGGATTGAGCGTGTCCCAACAGGAGCAAGGGTGTCACTGGAGGGACCAAATGTGTCCTCAACAGGACCGAGAATGTCCCCAAAGGAGTTGAGTGTGTCCCCAAAGGCATCCAGAGTGTCCCAACAAGACCAAAGGTGTCATTGGTGGGATACAGAGTGTCCCCAACAGGACAGAGGGTGTCCCCAACAGGACAGAGGGTGTCCCTGATGTGACCCAGCCTGTCCCCAGTGAGATGAAGGATGTCCCTCATGGGATGAAGCATGTCCTCAGTGGGATCAGGAGTGTTCCCAGTGGGACCTGGGTTGTCCCCCAGCACTGTGTGACCACAAATGTGACCCTGGGGGGACCAAACGTGATCCTGGGGGGCCAAATGTGACCCTGGGGGGACCAAACGTGATCCTGGGGAGGCCAAATGTGACTCTGGGGTGTCCAAATGTGACCCTGGGGTGTCCAAATGTAACCTTGGGGGTGCCAAACGTGACCCTGGGGGGACCAAACGTGACCCTGGGGGGACCAAACGTGATCCTGGGGGGCCAAATGTGACTCTGGGGTGTCCAAATGTGACTCTGGGGTGTCCAAATGTGACCTTGGGGGTGCCAAATGTGACCCTGGGGGGACCAAACGTGACCCTGGGGGGGCCAAATATGATCCTGGGGGGGCCAAATGTGACCCTGGGGGGACCAAACGTGACCCTGGAGGGACCAAACATGACTCTGGGGGGACCAAATGTGACCCTGGAAGGACCAAACATGACCCTGGGGTACACACAGGTGCCTAGGTCACCCCATGGCCACTCTGCCTGGGGCTGCAGCTCTCTCCCCTGACCCCAAATCCCATCAGACCCAAGCAGGGCGTTCAGGCCCCACGGGCAGCACCCACTGGGTGCACACTGGCAGATTTTGGGGACCACTGAGTGCCCTGCACTCAAACCCCGCTCCCACCCGGGCAGGAGCACCAGGGGCAAACAGCAGAGTGCAAAAGGGGGGGTCCTGGGGGCTGCAGCTCGGGGGGGAGCTGCCAATTGTTGCCCGGGCTGGAGCTTGGAGAGCCCCTGGAGCCCCCGCAGCCTGGCCCCCCGCCAGCCAGGGCAGGGTTTTGTTTCCTCCCAGCCCGGCCGGGGATTTCAATGGAGCCCGCACAAAAAGCTCCCTGTGGGGTGAGCCCGCTCCGGCACCGCGAGGGGGGAGAGAAAGGCGGGATGACCTCAGCCATGACTTCATTCCGCTCTCAGCTCCCAAAATTCGTGGGAAC
This sequence comes from Serinus canaria, assembly GCF_022539315.1. Lineage (NCBI taxonomy): Eukaryota > Metazoa > Chordata > Aves > Passeriformes > Fringillidae > Serinus > Serinus canaria. Next base: position 11,767,750 of record NC_066338.1, read on the forward strand.
CTTATAAGGAAAGGACTAAAAATACAGCGGGAGGGGCGAGGGCAGCCCCCGCTCCCCCTCCCCAAAACGGGGATGCGCTGGGGCCACCAGAGCCAAGGGTGGGGACATAGTAAGAGGGTTCTTCTTGTTGATGGAGTGATAAAATTATCCTTTGTTCCTTCAAAAAAGCGTCCTGCTTTGAAAAGGAAGTGAGTTTTTGTGGTCAAACCAATCGGCGCTGAGATTTGAATATTTGAAAGGAGCTCAGAAGTTTCTCTCTTCGATTTAAGCGAAAAGACGCCTCGTAGGGCTTCGGGAGCTTCATCTCTAATTTAAAGACAGCTAATTAAACAGAAGCCAAAAAGTCTCGTCTGGGCAATTAATTAGAAAAGGGCGTGAACAAAGAAATAAATGGATTTTGCAAGGTGTTTCACTGAGAGCAAGAACCTCTAACACTTAGCTCGGCTTTTCCGTTTGTTATTTTGCTTTTTTTTAAAACTTTTTTGTTTCCAACATTGCAAGGGAAGCCATCCTGCTGATTTTTATGCCTCCAAGGGTAGCTGAGCTGTCTTGGGTGTGTTATAGACCCCCAAGAGATTATCAGACCTGCCTCGAAGAAGTTGCAATAACAGGGACCCTGTTGCTCTGATTTTTTAGGATTTTCTGAGCTTTTTGGTATTTACATTCTTGTAACGAACTTTCTCACACGCTTTCTGTAAACAACTCATTGTTTTGCATTCTTTTACAGAAGAAGAGAAACTTGATGGTCTGCTGGTTTGTCCGGTGTCATCGGAGAGGTGGCACTGTCACCCTCCAATCCCCTGTCACTTTTGGAAAGCTCTAAATGTTAGAGTCAAAAAATAAACTCCAAAAAATAAACAGCAACGTGTGCGCCCGTCTCCTATAGTGACAGCACCCCAAAATCGCCACGGGACAGCAGAGCAGGGCTGGGGGTGCCCCCCAGGGTGACATCCCCGCTCCCCAGAGCACCGTCCCTTCCCGTGGCACCTCCGGGGACGCTCCGGGCGGCGGCTCGGTCCCCGCCCTGCCCGCCCCTCACCCGGGTCACAGCCGGGAATAGCTCCCGGCAGCTAAAATCGGCTCCGGGGGGCTCGGGGGGCTCGCCCAGCTGCCGGGCCGTGACCCCGTGGCCGCGGCCGTGCTCCCGCTCGGCGGCAGCTGCTGCCAGCCCCGGGCGGGACCGGGGAGCGGGGCCGGGGACCGGGGGCAACCGCGCCGGGAATGCGCGCCTGGGGCCGTCCGTCAGCGGCGGGAGGGGCGCTGGAGCCCCGCACAGTGCACCCCGACTTCTGGGCCATGCACCCCGACTTCTGGGTGATGCACCCCGACTTCTAGGTGATGCACCCCGATTCCTGGGTGATATACCCCGACTTCTGGGTGATACACCCCGACTTCTGGGTGACGCACCCTGAATCCTGGGCCATGCACCCCGACTTCTGGGCCATGCACCCCGACTTCTGGGTGATGCACCCTGACTTCTGGGTGATACACCCCGATTTCTGGGTGATGATCCCCGATTCCTGGGTGATACACCCCGACTTCTGGGTGATGAACCCCGAATTCTGGGTGATGCACCCCGACTTCTGGGTGATGCACCCCGATTCCTGGGGGTGATACACCCCGATTTCTGGGACTTTGCACCCCGATTTCTGGGTGATGCACCCCTGGAGTGATGCACCGCAGTTCCTGGGACATTGCACCCCGATTCCTGGGGTGATGCACCCCGATTTCTGGGACTTTGCACCCCGATTCCTGGGGTGATGCACCCCGATTTCTGGGTGATGAACCCAATCCCTGGTGTGCTGCAGCCCCCGTAGTGATGCGCACTGATTCCTGGGGTGATACACCCCGATTTCTGGGACACTGCACCCCGACTTCTGGGTGATGGACCCCTAATTCTGGGTGATGAACCCAATCCCTGGGGTGATGCAGCCCCCAGAGTGATGTGCACTGATTCCTGTGACATTACACCCCGATTTCTGGGCCATGCACTCCGATTTCTGGGCCATGCACCGCCATTTCTGGGTGATGCACCCCCATTTCTGGGTGATGCACCCCCATTTCTGGGTGATACACCCCGATTTCTGGGTGATACACCGCTATTTCTGGGTGATGAATGCAATCCCTGGAGTCCTGCAGCCCCCGTAGTGATGTGCACTGATTCCTGGGACATTGCACCCCGATTTCTGGGACATTGCACCCCGATTTCTGGGACTTTGCACCCCGATTTCTGGGTGATGCACCCCTGGAGTGATGCACCGCAGTTCCTGGGACATTGCACCCAGATTCCTGGGGTGATACACCCCGATTTCTGGGTGATGCACCCCGATTTCTGGGTGATACACCCCCATTTCTGGGTGATACACCCCGATTTCTGGGTGATGAACCCAATCCCTGGGGTGCTGCAGCCCCCGGAGTGATGCGCACTGATTCCTGGGCCATGCACCCCGATCCTTGGGACAATGCACCCCAATCCCTAGGACATTACACCCCGATTGCTGGGCCATGCACTCCGATTTCTGGGAGATACACCCCGATTTCTGGGTGATGAACCCAGTCCCTGGGGTGATGCAGCCCCCGGAGTGATGCACACTGATTCCTCGGACATTGCACCCCGATTTCTGGGACTTTGCACCCCGATTTCTGGGTGCTGCAGCCCCCGGAGTGATGCACCGCAGTTCCTGGGACATTGCACCCCAATCCTTGGGAAAATGCACCCCCATTCCTGGGTGATGCACCCCGATTTCTGGGTGATGCACCCCAGTTTCTGGTTGATATATCCCGATTTCTGGGTGATGTCCCCCGATTTCTGGGGCAATGCCCCCCGATTCCTGGGTGATGCCCCCAATCCCTGGGGGTGCCCTCCCATTCCCAGGCCGATTCAGCCCCCCCCCGTTGGTGTTTCCCATCCCTGGGGGCACAAATTCCCCCTGGGGCCACGTTCCCCCATCCCTGGGCTGATGATTGCCCTGCTGTGGCACAGGGGCACTGGGGGTGGCACAGGGACACGGGGGGTGGCACAGGGGCACGGGGGATGGCACAGGGGCACTGGGGGTGGCACAGGGACACGGGGGTGGCACAGGGGCAAGGGGGATGGGTCACACGTGTGGCACTGGGGGTGGCACGGGTCACTGGGGGCACAGGTTGGCAAGGGGGGTGGCACAGGGGCACTGGGGGTGGCACAGGGGCACGTGTGGGGCACAGGGGCAAGGGGGGTGGCACAGGGGCACTGGGGGTGGCACAGAGGGATACAGGATTGGCACACAGGCACAAGGTGTGGCACAGGAGCACGAGTGTGGCACAGGGACATGGGGGTGGCACAGGGATACAGGTGTGGCACACGGGCACAGGGGGTGGCACAGGAGCACATGGGTGTGGCACAGGAGCACGGGGTGTGGCATAGGAGCACGGGGTGTGGCACGTGGGTGTGGCACACGAGCATGGGATGCGACAAAGGAGCACACGGGCTGTTGCACATGGGGTTGGCACAGGGAGGGGGTGTGGCACAGGGACACTGGGGGTGGCACAGGGACTCTGGGTGTGGCACAGGGACACTGGGGTGGCACAGGAGCACATGGGGTGTGGCACAGGGACACTGGGGGTGGCACAGGGACTCTGGGTGTGGCACAGGGACACTGGGGTGGCACAGAAGCATATGGGGTGTGGCACAGGGACACTGGGGGTGGCACAGGGACACTGGGGGTGTGGCACATGGGGTGTGGCACTCGGGCATGGGGTGTGGCACAGGGGCATGGGGGGTGGCACAGGGACACGGGGTATGGCACAGGGGCATGGGGGGTATCACAGGGACATGGGGTGTGGCACACAGGGTGTGGCAGAGGGACATGGGGTGTGGGACATGGGGGGTGGCACATGGGCTGTGGCACATAGGGTGTGGCACTCGGGCATGGGGTGTGGCACATGGGGTGTGGCACATGGGCACGCGGGAAAGGGTGAAACCCCATCCAGCTCCCACACACCAGCACCGTGCCTCAGTTTCCCTTCTCACCCAGCCACAGCCAGGATGGGGATGAGCCGAGGGTGGGGGGAGGAGAAGCCCCCCCAGAGCCCCTCCCTGATTTTGGGACACCCCTCTGCACCCCCCCTCCAGGCTGGGGGAGGTGACTCAGCACATCTGGACAAGCACAGGTGGCACGGGGACAGTCGGGCTGTGCCCCGAGCCCTGTGCTAAACCCGGTCCCGGTGCCCAGGGGAGGTTTGGGGGGCACGGTGCCAGGCCAGGGGCACGTGGTGGGGACAGGATGTGACAGCAGCCAGCCCTGAGTCACCGCTGGCCACCAGATCCAGCTGGAAGGGGACAGGAGGGGACAGGAAGGGACAGGAGGGGACAGGAAGGGCCCTTGGCTCCAGCCCCTGGTCCCCAACAGCTCCCACAGCGGGGCTGGGGGCTCAACCCCACTTTGGGGACCCCATTCCCACTTTGGAGACCCCATTCCCAGTTTGGGAACCCTATTCCCACTTTGGGGACCCCATTCCCAGTTTGGGGGCTCCATTCCCAGTTTGGGGAGCCCATTCCCAGTTTAGAGACCCCTCTCCCAGTTCAGAGAACCCGACTCCCAGTTCAGGGAGCCCATTCCCAGTTCAGGAAGCCCATTCCCAGTTTGGGGAGCTCATTCTCAGTTTAGAATCCTCATTCCCAGTTCAGGAACCCCATTCCCAATTTAAATATGCCATTCCCAGTTCAGAGCACCCATTCCCAGTTCAGGGACCCCATTCCCAGTTCAGAGCCTCATTCCCAGTTCAGAGCCCCCATTCCCAGTTCAGGGAGCCCATTCCCAGTTCAGGGACCCCATTCCCAGTTCAGAGCCCCCATTCCCAGTTCAGGGTGCCCGTACCAGCCCCTGCCCCTCTCCCAGTGCCCCCGGGCACCTCCTCTGGCTGGAATTCTCTGGGATTCCGGGCCCAGCTGGCCCAGGGCTCCCAGCAGCTGCCGGCAGGGCTTGGGTTTCACCCGGGGTAGGGGGGGGGGGATTGATCCCCTGCAGGACCCCCCGAGCCTGCCCTGCAGCCCCCCCGGATCCAGAGGGGCCCAGCCTGGCCAAACCTGGCTGGGGGGGGGGAAGCAGGGCTGGGCTGGAGCTCGGGGAGGGGATGGCAGGGGGTCCCAGCGCCCCCAGAGCCCACCAGAACCTCTGGAACACCCCTCCTCCTCCTCCTCCTCCTCCTCCTCCTCCTCCTCCTCCTCCTCCTCCTCCTCCTCAGGGGGTCCCTGGTCAGTGACCCCAGCCCAGCCTGAGGCCGTGCTGGGGGCACAGGGGGGCACCAGGAATGCCTGAGCAGCCCTGGGGGGGGGGGGCTGGAGGAGAGACCCTGACCCCCCCCACTGCCCCCCTGAGTGGGGACAAAGGGAATGGGAGGGTCCCAGACCCTTGTTTAGAACCCAGACCCCAGTCCTGGCCCCTGAAGAGACCCCAGCCCCCCTGGCCAGCTCCCAGCCCCCAGTTGTGCCCCCAGCCCCCCCAGACAGGCCCTGGTTCCCCAGTTCAGACCCCCCCAGTTCAGCCCTAAGACCCCTCCCCACTCTTGGCCCCCCTCCTGCAATAAACCCCATTAGGGGAGGGGGAGCACAACCGGGCACAGAGCCCAGAAAGGCTCCGTGGGCACCCCTAAGGCACGGGCGGGGGGAGAGCAGAGTCCCCCCCCCCAGGGACCCCCACCCTCTCTGTGAGCTCCCCAGGCCCCCCCATCACCCTTTTGGGACCCCCCAACAGGTGCGGTGACCCCTCTGGGACCCCCCATGAAGGAACCTGGGACGGCCAGGGGACCCCCGGGACCCCCGAAGGAGTGCCCGTGATTCCTTCCTCCCCGGGACTCCCGGGACCCTCCTCAGGACCGCCCTGGGACCATCCGGGACCCCCGGAACCCCCGGGAGCCCCTCGAACCTCCCCTGTGATCCCCGAGCCCCCCAGAACTGCCGGTGCCCCCACCCCAGTACCCCTAAACTCCCCCAAGTGTCACCCCCGTGTCCCCCCCATAAAGACCACGCCCATTGCCACGCCCACTGCCCCACCCATAGCGCCACACCCTCCTAGCCCCGCCCATCTGGATGGCCCCGCCCACTGCCCCGCCCTCCGCGCGGGCCGCGCGCCCCCTGCCGGACGCCCGCCGCACCCTCATTCTCTGCTCTTCCCTCTGATTGGCCACAGTCTCCCAGCCAATGAGAAACAAGGAGTCTACCCTGAGGCCCGGCCCTGACGCTGTCTCAGCCAATCGCAAGGCGAAGTGGCGCCCCGCCTCCCGAGCGGGCAAGCACTGCCCCTGCACCCAATCAGCGCCGGGCCCGCGGGGTGATGGGCGGGCACAAGAGGGCGTTTCCACCAATGGGCGCGGCGTGCGGTGCGGAGGGGGTGGGGTCAGCGCGGGGGGCGTGCCCGCGGCTTCCAGAGAGTTCGGAGACGGCGGCTGAGCGGCGGCGGCGGTGAGTGGGGGGGGGCGGCCCCGGGACCCCGCCGCGACCCCCGGACCCCCCCCGGCCCCTCCCCAACCCCCCCGCGACCCCCGGCGGGAGCCGGCCCGCCCCGCCCCGCCCGTGTCAGCGGCGGGCCCGGCCCGCGCAGCCCTGAGGCGGCTCCTCGGGGTGCCCTGAGGGCCTGCTGGGCTCGGGGGGGCTCTGAGGCGATTTCTCCTCCGGGAGCACCGGGTTCGGGTCCGCTCCGCCGCTCCGGTGTGGGGTGCTGGTGTCTCCGCGGCTGTGAACGGGCTGTCACCGTGTCACCTCCGCCCCGACAGCCCCGGTACCCCCGGTGCGCGACCCTCGGAACCGAGCCGCCCCACACGGGGCTCCTGGGCTGGACCGACCCCGCCCCAGGGTCCCGGCCCCAGCCTCGGCCCCGGGGGTCCCGGGGGACAATCCCCGCTCCAGCCGCGGGGATCGCGGCTTGGACGGACGGGCAGGACCCGCCCCGGGGCTCCCCGGGGGACGGACCCGGCTGCGGTCCCGGGGAGCCGGTGCGGAGTGGGAAGCGGGGGTTATTTACCCGTGCGTCGGTCCCGGGCGCTCCCCGCGTCCCCCGTGACACAAGATAAACGTTTCCCCACCCCACGCGGGGCTTATCGGCTGTGGCACATGGCCCGGGGGGGCACCCCGAGTCCACCCCCTCCTTGCCGGACCCCCGTGCTGTGCCTGGCTGTCCCCGGTGGCACCGGTTCGGACATCCCTGATGGCTGCGGGATGCTGCTGCGGGGGGGGACACCTGAGGCAGGGCTGTGCATGAGGGACAACAGGGATCAAAACCTTTTGTGGGGACAGGACTTGGGGTGCACTTGCAGGAGCCCTTTGTGGGGTTGTTGTCACCACCCCCTGTCCCACTGCGGGGAAACTGAGGCAGGGCTGTGCAGGGGTAGAGCAGGGATCAAAACCTTTAGGGGGGACGGGGCTTTGGGACCACCCCCACACATGCAGGAGCCCCGAGTGGCTGTCGCGTTGTTGTCACCCCCCCGTCCCACTGCGGGGAAACTGAGGCACGGCTGTGCAGGGGTCAGCAGGGCTCAGCGGGGTTTTGGGGAGGTCACACAGAGCTCAGGCTGGGTGGCAGTGCCAGGCTCACAGCTGTGTCCTGTCCCAGCACGTCACAGCAGCCGGGAAGATGGTGAAGGAGACGGGCTATTACGACCTGCTGGGCGTGCGGCCGGGCGCCAGCCTGGACGAGATCAAGCGGGCATACCGGCGCCTGGCACTGCGCTACCACCCCGACAAGAACCCCAGCGAGGGCGAGCGGGTACGTGCGGCTCCCCCAGCCCTTCCCAGGACCCCCTGGCCCAGCTGAGCCCCCTCTCCCCTCCCCAGTTCAAGCAGATCTCCCAGGCCTACGAGGTGCTGTCGGACGCCCACAAACGGGCGCTGTACGACCGCGGCGGCGAGCGGGCCATGAAGGAGGGAGGCCTGGGGGGCCGCGGCGGAGGCGGCGGCTTCGGCTCCCCCATGGACATCTTCGACCTCTTCTTCGGAGGAGGAGTGAGGATGCGTGGCCGGGCAGACAGGAGAGGTGAGGGGGTGAGGGACTCGGGGATGAGGGACTCGCCATGACCCCGGGGTGGGTGGGAGGGGGCTAGTGCCCAGTGTGGTGGTCGCTCAGGAGGTGACAACCCTGCTGGCACCTCTTGGTGGGAGGGGTTTGGTGCCCAGTGTGTGGTCGCTCAGGAGGTGACAACCCTGCTGGCACCTCTTGGTGGGAGGGGTTTGGTGCCCAGCATGGGGAGGAGGTGACAGACCTAATGGGACTTCTTGGTGGGAAGGGGCTGGTGCTCAGCATGATGGACACTCAGGAGGTGACAACCCTGCTGGCACCTCTTGGTGGGAGGCAGCTGGTTCTCAGCACCATGAGGAGGTGACAAATGTGCTGGGACCTCTTGGTGGGAGGGGGTTGGTGCCCAGCACTGTGAGGAGGTGACAGGAGGTGACAAACCTGCTGGGACCTTTTGGTGGGAGGGGGCTGGTGCCCAGCACTGTGAGAAAGGGACAGAAGGTGACAAACCTGCTGGGACCTCTTGGTGGGAGGGGGCTGGTGCCCAGCACAGCACTGGTTTGGAGGACAAGGACTGCTGGGAAGTGTGCTGGGAGAGGGCTGGCACCCAAATGCAGTGTGACATTGGCTCAGGGGGTCACAGACCTGCTGGCACCCTGGGTGTCAGTGCTGGTGCCCAGCACAGAACTGGCTCAGGGGTGACAGCCTAGCTGGGACCTTGGCATGAGAGGAGGCTGGTGCCCAGCGTGGCACTGGCTCGGGGGATCCAGCCAGGCTCCCCAGGCTGTCTCTGCCCCTGCGGCACAGCCCGCTGCAGCTCCTCACCACCCTCATTACTTTCTCCACCTGCCTCTCTTCAAAGGGCCCTTCCCTGTCCCTGTCCCGGCTTTCCCCCCCCGCCGTCCCCATCCCCGGGGCTGGGCTGAGTCACCGGAGCAGCCCCGGGGTGGCAGCAGGACGCGGGGCCAGCCCGGTGACTTGGGCCTGGGTCACAGGGACACGGTGACTCGCCAGCTTCTTGCTGAGATGGCAGGAGTTAATTGCAGGGCAATTGGGAAGCCGAGGGAGTCATCCCAGCCGCTCCAGCTGGAGCAGCTGGGGGTGGCTGAGAGCCCTGGGGTGGGAGCCGTGCCCTGCCCACGCTGGGGACCCGGCACTGCCTCAGGGCAGCATCCAGGCTTGGAGTGAAACTGTCCCTGTCCGTGTCCCTGCCCTGTCCTTGAGGAAGGAGCAGGAGCGGTGTCCAGCGCCTGTCTGGCCGTGGCAGGGGGGTGGCACAAGGCTGGCGCTGAGCCAGGCTCTCCCCCGTGCCCAGGGAAGACGGTGGTGCACCAGCTCTCGGTGTCGCTGGAGGATCTGTACAACGGCTCCACACGGAAGCTGTCCCTGCAGAAGAACATCATCTGCCGCAAGTGTGGAGGTGAGTGAGGGGCTGAAGGGCCGCCCCAGCACCCCCTGCCCCAGTGTCTGACCCCCTGCCCCCCTCTGCACAGGCTGCGGGGTGCGGGAGGGCGCCCAGAGAAGGTGCCCCAAGTGCCACGGCTCGGGCATGGAGGTTCGCATCCACCAGCTGGGGCCCAGCATGATCCAGCAGATCCAGACCGTGTGCTCGCAGTGCCAGGGCCAGGGCGAGTGGATCCGGCCCCGGGACTGCTGCCTCACCTGCAACGGCCGCAAGGTGGTGCGGGAGAAGAAAATCCTCAGCGTGCACCTGGATAAAGGTGAGCCGGGGCTGAACACAGATGGGGTCACCCCAAAGTGCCCACGGGCTCTGAGCCTCCTCCACCCTCCTCGCAGGCATGAAGGATGGGCAGAAAATCACCTTCCACGAGGAAGGGGACCAGGTGCCTGGCCTGGAGCCCGGGGACATCATCATTGTCCTGGATCAGAAGGAACATCCTGTTTTCCGGCGCAGCGGTGATGACCTGATTGTCAGGAGGGAGATCAGCCTGGCAGACGCCCTGTGTGGGTGCAGGCAGGTGATCCACACCCTGGACAACCGCACCCTGCTCGTGTCTTCCCCGCCAGGTGAGGGGCACTCAGCACCTGGGAGTGGCACACCACAATAGGGATGTGCCCCTTGTTGATGGAGTGACAAAACTGTCCTTTGTTTCCTTAAAAAGGAAAAAAGCCCGGAAGTTTATCTCCTCAGTTGGGTAAAAAAGACCTCGTAAGAGGTGTGAGACTTCACCTCAAACTTTAGGATGGCCAATTGGACAGGAGCTAAAAAGTTCTGCCTGAGCAATTTACTAGAAAAAAGAAGAGAACAAAGGAGCTAAGGATGGCCAATTGGACAGGAGCTAAAAAGTTCTGCCTGAGCAATTTACTAGAAAAAGAAGAGAACAAAGGAGCTAATCGCTTTTGTGAGGTGTTTTAGAACCTCTTGCACCTGGCTCCGTTTTTCTCTGGAGGAAGTTTTGTTATTTTGCCTTTTATTAGAACTTTTCTGTTTCCAACACTACCACAGAAGCCATTCTGGTGATTTTACTCCTTCTAAGGTAGCTGAGCTATCTTAGGTGTGATACAAATCTCCAAGAGCTTTTAAGACCCGGCTCGAAGAGACCAATATATCACACCAGGAGCTGCCAGCACAGCAGGGTGACCCTCATCTCTGTCTCTCAGGTGACGTGATCCGGCCTGGGGACCTGAAGTGCATCCCCAACGAGGGCATGCCTGTCTACAGGAGCCCTTTTCAGAAAGGAAAGCTCATCCTGCAGTTCGAGGTGAGCTAGAGCAGGGTGCTGGGACTTGACATCTCACACCTCTGGCCTTGCCGAGCTGTCTGACGTTGCTGTGTGCTCCCAGGTGAAGTTCCCCGAGCCGGGCTGGCTCCCCACGGAGCGCCTGCGGCAGCTGCAGGCCTTCTTCCCACCGCAGGAGGAGGTGATGGCCACGGAGGACACGGAGGAGGTGGAGCTCAGCGATTACACGGCTCACGGCGGGCCGGGCCGGCGGCCCTACACCGGGGAAGCCTATCACGAGGATGACTTCGAGGACGGGATGAGGCAGCATGTGCAGTGCCAGACCTCGTAGCGGGGTGGGGCCCGGAGCCGCCCGGGCGCAGGCGGGGCAGGGCCGGGCCAGGCGGTGGGGAGGGGCTGCCACCTTCAGGGATGTACATAGGTCGCCTTTCCGACAGCACCTCACCTCCCCCGCCCCCTCGGGAGCCGGCGGAGCCCCCTGCCCTGCCGGCACAGCCCCCTGCCCTGCCTCCAGCCCCGGGGGGCACAGGGCGGGCTCCAGCTGCCGCTGCTGGAGAGGAGCAGGGCGTACCCCGTGCCCCTGCCTCAGTTTCCCCATCTGCTGTGGTGTGGTGGGGCCAAGCTTGTGCTGGAGGCAGTGTGGGGAGGAGGGGAAGTACCCACCCCCGTTGGGGATGCCCCAGTCCCAGCCCCACCCTGGGGACCTGCTGCCCGGGCCCCCAGCTCCTTGCTTTGCCCGTTTCTTTCCTTACTGGAGCCTGGCTCAGGCCTGGGATGCAGAGGGGGTGGCTCTTTTCTCTTTGCACAGGACAGGAGGGGTTGGGGGGGACCCGTCCCTTCCCTTTAATTTATTTTTGGAAGAATTTTAGAAGTTTTTCTTTTTTTTGTTTTGTTTTTTGGGGGAGGGGTGGGCGGTGACTTTGTACTTGGCATTAAACGCGAATCCCAACTCGGTGTGTGGGGTTGAGCCTGGGACAGAGTGTGGGGCAGGCAGGGTGTGGGGCAGGGTGTGGGGTTGAGTGTGGGGCAGCAGGAGCCCCGGGGCAGTGACTCTGCCCCGCTTTGATCCCGGGTGTGCCTCAGTTTCCCCATCCTTACCCAACCGGGAGCTGCTGGGTCCTGCCTGTCCCTGCCCGTGCCCTCTCCCAACTCCTCCTGCTCCAGCAGGGGAGCAGAAGCCTGGGTAGGGAGGGGTCTGTCCCACTCCCTTTCCCCCCTTTGCCAGCCCTGCTTCCCCCCTGTTGTCCCTCTGCTCTTCTCCCCTGTCTGGACTCAGTCTTGACCCCATGCACACCCCCAGTCCCAGTCCGTGTCCCTGTCACTTCCAGAGCCCGTTTCCAGTTACCCTCCTGGGCCCTCTCATCATCTCAGCATCCCTGCAGACCCCACAGTAGACGCAGACTCCCCCCAAATTCCTTCAATCCCCCCCCTTTTCAGCCCTGCACTCACCCCATTGGAGATTCCAGCCATGGCTGGGCTACTGAGCTGCTAAGGGAGAGCCCCCCAAAAAATACCCTACTGGGGGGCCAGCTGCATCCCAAAGCCCCCTGCCCTCTCCTCATGCTGGACCAGACTCCCCTCCACAGCGGGATGGGGGTGGAACCCCCCAGCCCTGCCCAGGGCAGCCCAGGCCGGGGGGCTCTGTGGGGCTGGCGTTGGAGGCTCCCCCTCCCCTGGAGCCCAGGAAAGCTGCGGCGCCAGCTGCAGCTGGAGGGGGAGAGGAGGAGGAGGAGGAGGAGGCGAGGAGAACAATGCTGGCCGGCCGCCAGCCGAGGGGAGTGGGGGGGAAGGGGGGAGCTCCTGCCCAGCCCCCGGCCCGCCGGGCTGAGTGCGGTTGGTGACAGTCCCTGTCCCCCGGGGCTCGCCACGCCTCGCTGAGCCACCCAGGCGGCAGCGTCCCTGCTGCCCTGAGCCGTGGGGACACCCCGGTGACACTCCCGAGAGGAGGGTCCCCTCCTGCCACGCTGGGTGCTGGGACCCTGTGCCATGTGCCAGAGCCCACCCGGGCATGTGGCACGATGGCTGCGTGGTGCCCCAGCCGTGCCAGGCACCGGGCAGAGTCCCCAAGCTTGTCACACACCCAGAGACCCCTCTGGAGAGCAGGACAGCTGAGAGACCCCCCCTGGGGCTGGCACCTCCCTGTCCCCAGCTCCTCGGTCAGTCAGGACATTTTTTGGGTGGGGGGATGCCGAGCAGCCAGCCTGGACCAGCCAGGGTGGGCTCCGAGCTGGGCAGCGGCCGGCCCGGGGGGTGGGGGGGGTCACTGGGGGGTGACCCCAGCCCTTGGGGGGCAGAGCTCGGCTGGGGTCACGCTGGATGTGTCTGGGGGGGTTGTTCCTCCAGCTCAGCTTCCCTCCTCTACCCCATCCCCAGCATCACCGGGGCTGGGTGACCCCCCCAAGCCTGTCCTGTCCCCCTGTGCCCTGCAAGGACATCTCTGTCCTGTCCCCCTGTCCCTGCAGGGACATCCCGGCAGGGCAGAGCCCAGTGCACCCCCCCCCCCCCGCTCGAAGCCCCCCCGCTCCCTCCCGGCACGGAGCGGGGAGGGGGATGTGACGCGGTTCCCCCACACCCAGCCCAAACTCTGCTTCCAGAAAATGCAGGGAAAAATTGCGGGGTGAGGGGCCAGGGTCCCCCAGGGTCGCGCATTCATTCCCCGCTTTGTCTCCGCAGATGAAAGGCGAGGGGCCAGCCCGGCCCCCTCCCCAGCCCGGGGGAGCAGCGGGGCCGCCGGGGTCACCGGGGAGGATTAGTGCCGGATTAGAGGCGCCGGGGACCTCGACACCACCCAGGCGGAGCCGCGGGAGGGGGGCGCAGCCCCCAGAGCGGTTTTGGGGTTACTCACTGCCCCTCTGGCCCAGCCCCCCTCCCCAGCTCCGCGCAGAGGAATTCGCTTTTGTTGCGAGAGCAGCCGAGCTCCGGGGAGGGGGCGCCTCCCGCCGCTGCCCCTCCGGAGCCCCCCGGCACCCGGAGTGGCGGAACGGGACCCCCGGGCCGCTGGGGGGGAGCGCAGGCAGCCCCAGCCCCCTCCCCATCCAGCCCTGCCCCCCCCCATTTCTCGGGGTCCCGGAGCCCCCCCAGGGATCCCCCCAGGCCGAGGCGAACCGGAGCCGTCCCCAGGGCTCCCGGGGAAAGCGGATATTCCTCCAGCGGGGGGAAGCCGTCGGAGCGGGGGGCACGGCTGGATTCCATTACCGGCGGCTCCCGGCCCGGCGCTCCCGGGGTCTCCGGGGCCGCGGGGGTGAAGTGGGGAGGGGGCCAGGACCCTCGAGAGAGGCGGGATACGGCCCTGGCAGCGCCCTGGGAACCGCGCCAGGGGTGATGGGCGCCTGCCAAGTGTCCACCTGGAGATACCGGAGCCTTCCTCCCCCTCCTCCTTCTCCTCCTCCTCCCCAGGGAAGGTGTAATTCCACCCTTGCTGCTCCTGGACGAGCTCCCGGGGTGCGCGATCACAGCCCGGGCGTGGGGGTGAAGCCAACGCTGAGGCCTGGCTCCCTTCTCCATCCCCCCATCAGCGCTCGGTGGGGCGGTGCTCCCCACCTGCCCCACGGCCGCTCGGGAAGGGGGCACTGCCTCCGAGGGGTCCCGGCCCGGTCTGGGGGAGCCCAGCTGGGCAGGGAACGGGGGGCAGCGGCACCCCAAAGCTCGAGGAAGGGCAGTCCTGCACCCCCACCCTCTCCGCACCCCCCCAGCTCAGCCCCGGCGTCCTCGGCTAATTAACGCCATCCCATGCAGGGCAATTATCGGCCAGCCCGATAATTAATGAAGCCACAGAACAAACCCGCGGGTGCCCCCGGCTCCCCTCCCCAGCCTGGATGGGGTCTCATGCTGAGAGCTGGGGCAAAGCCCAAAAGCCCCGGCCCCACGCTGCCCTCCCTGCCCCACGGTCACCCCACAGTCACCCCACAGTCACCCGCGGTCACCTCGGAGCCACCACCCGCTTCCCACGCGGGATGTGCCAGCCCCGCTGCCGCCCTCGCCCCCGGCCCCTTGCGCAACGGCGGGGGAGGGGATGAGGGGGGCAGGATCCGGGAGAGGGATCCGGGGTGTGGGGATTTGGGGTGTGGGATCCGGGATTCGGGGGGTGGGATTTAGGGGGAAGGATCCGGGATGTGGGATCTGGAGTGTGGAATCTCGGGTGTGGGATTTAGGGTGCAGGGATTTAGGGTGCAGGGATTTAGGGTGCGGGATCCGAGGTGTGGGATTTGGGGTGCAGAATCCAGGGTGTGGGATCTGGAGCGTGGGATTTGGGGTGTGTAATCCGGGGTGTGGGAATCTGTGGTGTGGGATCTGGGGTGTGTAATCCGGGGTGTGGGAATATGGGGTTTGGGATCCAGAGGGAGGGATCCAGGCTGTAGGATTTGGGGTGCAGAATCCAGGGTTTGGGATCTGGAGCGTGGGATTTGGGGTGTGTAATCCGGGGTGTGGGAATCTGGGGTTTGGGATCCAGAGGGAGGGATCCAGGCTGTAGGATCTGGAATGTGGGATTTGGGCTGTGGGATCCAGAGGGAAGGATCTGGGGTGTAAGATTTGGAGTGTGGGATTTGGGGTGCAGAATTTGGGGTGAAAAATCCGGGGTGTGGGGTCTGGGGTGCAGAATCCGAGATGTAGGATTTGGGGTGCAGAATCCGGGGTGAAAGATCTGGGGTGTGGAATCCAGGGTGTGGGAATCTGGGGTGTGGGATTCAGACTGTAGGATGTGGGGTGCAGCATCTGAGGTGTGGGATTTGGGGAGCAGAATCTGGGGTGTGGGATCTGGAGCGTGGGATTTGGGGTGTGTAATCCGGGGTGTGGGAATATGGGGTGTGGGATCTAGCGGGATGGATCCAGGCTATGGGATCCAGAATGTGGGATTTGGGATGTGGGATCTGGAGTGTGGGATTTGGGGTGCAGAATCCAGGGTTTGGGATATGGAGTGTGGGATTTGGGGTGTGAAAGTGTGGGGTGCAGAATCCGGGGTGTGGGATTCAGACTGTAGGAATTGGGGTGCAGAATCTGGGGTGTGGTATTTAGGGAGCAGAATCCAGGGTGTGGGATCTGGAGTGTGGGATTTGGGGTGCACAATCCAGGGTGTGGGAATATGGGGTGTGGGATTTAGACTGTAGGATTTGGGGTGCAGAATCCGAGGTGTGGGATTTGGGCTGCAGAATCTGAGGTGTGGGATTTAGGGAGCAGAATCCGGGGTGTGGGATCTGGAGCGTGGGATTTGGGGTGCACAATCCAGGGTGTGGGAATCTGGGGTGTGGGATTCAGACTGTAGGATGTGAGGTGCAGAATCCAAAGTGTGGGATTTGGGTGTGGGAATCTGGGGTGTGGGATTCAGACTCTAGGATGTGAGGTGCAAAATCCAAAGTGTGGGATTTGGGTGTGGGAATCTGGGGTGTGGGATCTGGAGCGTGGGATTTGGGGTGTGTAATCCGGGGTTTGGGAATCTGGAGTGTGGGATTCAAACTGTAGGATCTGGGGTGCAGAATCCGAGGTGTGGGATTGGGAGTGCAGAATCCGGGGTGCAGAATCTGAGATGTGGGATCCAGAGACCCAGAGTGTGGGATCTGTCTGCCGGTGGGACCAGGAGGAGAGACAGGGATACCCCGGGGGCGTCACAGGACATTTATTGAAAAAGGGGGGAGGCAACAGAGGGAAGTTGGACCCTGGGGTGGGGGGGGGGGCTGGGACCTGGCACTGCCCCTGGCTGGGGGGGGTTTGGCACTCCCATCTGGTACCACATTCACAAATAAATACTGGGGAGGGGTCGCGGGGCAGGGCTGGGGGCTGCGGGAACCAACAGCAGCACGAACCCAAAGCAGCTCAAACCAGCTCAAAAGGCAGGGAGGGGCCGCGTTACCCCCCGCCGCAGCCGGCCCCGAGCCAGGCCCCGAGCGAGAGCAGCAGAGCAGGGCCAGGACGGGACGGGAGATTCGGCTGCCCCCAGAGAGCCCCGCCCTGCAGGGGGAGGGAAATCCGTGTGTGTGTGTGTGTGTGTGTCCCCAAAAAAAGGGGGTTCGCTGCTGTACCCCCGCGGGGGGATGCAACACCCCCCCCGTGACAGGGGGAGGAGTGCAGGGAACTGAGGGGACAGGGGAAGGGGGAATATGGGGGAGGGAGGGGTCAGCTGAGACGGGGGAGGGTCACTCCCGAATGTAGACCCTGGTGCACACAACATCGTCGGCCGTCATGGTCTGCAAGGAGGAGCGGGGTTGGTCACAGGTGCGGCTGTGCCCCCCCAGTGTCCCCATCCACCCCCTCCTGTCCCATCCACCCGCTCGTGTCCCCATCCCAGCACTCTCCTGTCCCCATCCCAGCACGCTCCTGTCCCTCTCTGCCCCCTCCTGTCCCATCCACCCCATACTGTCCCATCACCCTCTCCTGTCCCCATCCAGTGCTCTCCTGTCCCCATCCACCCCCCACTGTCCCATCCACCCCCTCCTGTCCCCATCCCAGTGCTCTCCTGTCCCATCCACTCCCTCCTGTCCCATCCACCCCCTCCTGTCCCCATCCCAGTGCTCTCCTGTCCCCATCCACCCCCCTGGTGCACACAACATCGTCAGCCGTCATGGTCTGCAAGGAGGAGCGGGGTTGGTCACAGGTGCGGCTGTGCCCCCCCCAGTGTCCCCATCCACCCCATACTGTCCCATCCACCCCCTCCTGTCCCCCTCTGCCCCCTCCTGTCCCCATCCCAGCTCCGAGGGAGTTCCCAGAGGGCATCGCTGCCCCCAAGCCCCGGCTGGCCCCGGTTCCCCGTTCCTCTCACCAGGATCAGCTCCCCGTCGTTGCTCATCTCCCGGGACCAGCCCGTCCTGGGCCCGTCACCCTTGAGCAGGCGCTGCTCGCACACCATCTTGTTCTTGCTCTCGCCCTCCCACCTGGCCAGGCTCTGGGGGGCACAGGGGGCAGCGCTGGGGGGGTGGGGGTGTGGGCACCCCCGGGGCACCTCCTGCCCTCCCAGGGGCACCTCCTACCCTCCCGGGGGCAGCTGTCACCAGCCCCGGGGGCAGAACGGGCTGTTTGTCCCTGTGCCAGGGGGGTGCAGGATCACCGGGCACCGGGGGGGCACCGGGAGGGGATGGGGGCACAACAGGAGGATGGTGGGCACAAGGAGGAGTTGGGGGGCACAGAGAAGGGGCTAGGGGGCACAATGAGGGGATGATGGCACAGGGAGGGGTTGGGGGCATAATGGGGGGCACAGGGACGGGGGTTGAGTGGCACAACGAGGGGATGGGGGGCACAGTGAGGGGATGATGGCACAGGGAAGGGCATGGGGGGCACAATGGGGGCTGGGGGGCACAAGGAGGAGTTGGGGGGCACAATGAGGGGTTGGGGGCACAGGGAAGGGTTGAGGGGCACGGGAAGAGGTTGAGGGGCACAGGGAAGGGGTTGGGGGAACACAGAGAGGTTGAGGGGTACAATGAGGGGTTGGGGCACAGGGAAGGGTTGAGTGGCACAGGGAAGGAGTTGGGGGCACCACAATGGTTGGGGGCACAGGGAAGGGATGGGGAGCTCAGGAAAGTCCTCGGGGGCAGAGAAGTGGTTGGGGTGCAGGAGAAGGGGCTGTGTGCACAGACAGACAGACAGACAGATGTGAGAGCTCCTGGCCTCGTGCCAAACGAGTGTGCAAACTCACATGTGCACAGACACGTCCCTGCACACACCCACACCTGTGTGTGCACACCTGTGTGCACAGCAGCGCTGGGTGTGCCCCCTGTGATGGGTGTGTGTGCAGGGGGCGTGCACAGGGGTGTGACACAGGGGACAGAGAGCTGCTGCCCTGCTGCAAAGTGTGCGCACACACACACGGACACAGAGTCACACTGACACACACACACAGACATACACAGGGCCACACTGACACACACTCACACACACAGCGTCACACTGACACACACAGACACACACAGGGTCACACTGACACAAACACACTGACACAGTCACACACACACTCATCACACTCAGACACAGACACACACAGTAACACTCACTGACACACACAGACACACAAAGAACACACACAGTCACACTCACTCACACACACACATAGTCACACACACAGACACAATCACACTCACACACACACACAGAATCACACTCACACATAGAATCACACACACACACAGAATCATGCACACAGACACACACAGTCACACCCACACATTCACTCTTACACACACAGTCTCACACACTCACACACACTCACACCCTTACACTCACAGACACACCCACACTCAGTCTCACACTCACTCATTCACACCCACTCACACCCTTACTCACTCTCACACACACACTCACACTCTCACACACACTCACACACATTCACACTCACACTGACACTCTCACACACCCTCACACCCTCACTCACACTCACACACTCACACACTCACACACAGACATTCACACACAGTCACACTCACTCTCACACACCCCCTCACACACCCTCACATTCTCACACTCACCCACCCACTCCCTCACACACAGACATTCACACACTCTCACTTTCACACTCTCACACACAGACATTCACACACTCACACTCTCACATTCACATTCTCACACACTCACACTCACACTCTCACATTCACACACTCTCACACACTCACACTTTCACGTTCACACACTCACACACTCTCACACTCACACACTCTCACATTCACACACTCTCACATTCACACACTCTCACACTCTCACACACTCACACTTTCACATTCACACACTCTCACACTCTCACATTCACACTCTCACACTCTCTCACTCTCACTCCCCCACGCGTGTGCAGCACCCGTGCCCGGTCCCACCTTGCAGGGCCGCCCATCCACCGTCTGCTCCTCGAACTCCTCTCCCACCCTGAAGCGGATCTCGGTGGTGCGCACGGGGGTCGAGGTGCGGATGTAGAAGCTCTCCCCGTCCTGCCGGATCTCCACCGCCGGCTTGGCCGCCGCCGCCACCGCGATCTTCCTCAGCATCACGTTCACGCCTGGAAGGGACACGGTGGCACCGAGCGTGCCCGGTGCCCGGGGAGCGGCCCCGCACTTGGCGGTGACACAGCCCAGGGCACAGGTGGCTCCAGGCAACCCGGGAGGGGGGGGGGGACGGGCGAGCCCCCCCCGGCCACCGCTGGGGCACATCTGGCTCTCGTTACCTGGCGGAGGGGGCGGGGGTGGCGCCGGATGAGCCCCGGGGAAGGGACGTGGGTGACGGGGGCAAGGGCTGGCCCAGAGCGCGGTGACAGCGGGGACAAGGGCCCCGGTCCGAGCTCTGTGTTCGGTGACCTGCGTGACCCGCCCCGAGGGTCCCGCGTCTCCCCCCGCAGCCCCCTCGGCAGCCGCGGGGCAGCTGCGGCTTTGTCCCCGCTCCAGAGGCGGCTCATCCATCACGGCCCGGAGCTGTCACGGGGGAGCTGCTTTGGGGACATTGTTCCCGTGTCACCCTCGGGGTGGGGACTGACCCCCCGAGAGGGTCCCCGCACAAAGGAGGCGCCCCCGGCGCAGCAGGGGGGAGACACGGAGGGGCCGGGGGGGCTCCGGGAGCCGAACCCCCGCGCAGTGGGAAGGGACGTGTCCCTGAGGGGTCCCCTCCAAGCCCCCAACGAACACCCCCAGGCCTGATTCACACCGGGGGGGTGCCCGAGACCCCAGACACGGCCCCCCACATGATGCTGACGGGGTGGGGGAGCAGAAACAGCCCCCAAAGGGAGCAAAACCAAGGCTCGGGTGGTTTGGGGTCAGTCTGGGGGGCTGGAGCTGATAAAGACCCCAACCCCCGGGGGGAGCCCCCACTTGCGCCGTGGGAAAGGAGCAGGGCTCCGGGGGAGATGGCAGATTTATTTTCCTGCTGAGGTTTCCCCGAGCCGGTTCCATCAGCGGGGCCAGGGCGGGGAGAAGGGGAGACGGGGGATCGGGAGTGAAACCCAAGAAAGTGATAATTATCCTGAAATATTCGTTACGTATCCCCTAACCTGGAAAATATTTTGCTCCGGCAGCTCCCCGGCTGGCCAGGAGCGGGTCAGGCGGAGGGGAGCAGTGCGGGATCTGGATTTGATCCTGCCCGAAGCCCCGGGGACTCCCCCCCGGGCCGTGCCCCCCCAGTTCCAGCCCCCACCGTGAGTCCTGACCCTCCCCAGCCCCGCTCAGCGCGGACCCGGCTCCGCCGTGGGGGGGAAAGGGGCCCGAGATGAGGCCGGGGAGAGTGGGACCCCAAAACCCCACAAAAAGAGGGGCTGGTTTTGGGGACACGGGCTGTACCCTGGGGCAGGTGAGCCCGCGGGAGCGTTCGGGATGTGGGGCGGAGGGCACCGGGGTGGTGCGGGTCCGTGCTTGGGGGAGCACCAGGGTGGGGAAACTGAGGTAGGAAAGGGGGGAGAACCCGCAGAGGGATCCCTCGGGAGCGGGACACGCTGCCCGGCCCCGTCGTGCCTCTGAGTCCTCAGCGGGGCACCGAGCACCAGAGCTTCGCTCAAAGGGGGAGCAGAGGGATCCCCGCGGCACACGGCGGCTCCGGGCACCGGCGGGCTGCGAGAGGATTTGGGGGGAGATGGGGGGAACCCCCCCGGCCCCCGCCCGAGGGAGCCCCGGAGAGCGGGGATCCACTCACCCAGCGCCTTCAGCAGCTCCTCGAAGTTCTCCGAGCTCTTCATCTTCCAGTTCCCGGAGAAGTTGGGCATCGCGGCTGCTGGCCCGGGGGGCGCAGGGAGGGCACCGAGGGGGGACTGAGGGGTTCGAGGGCTCCGCCGCTCCCTCGGCACCGGCCCCGCAGCTGGCTCCCTCCGTCCGTCCGTCCCGTCCCGCCCGCGCCGCCGTTTTATCGCCGGGCTGGTCCCACCCCCCGGCCCCGGCCCCGGCCCGGGGGCTCCGCGCTCACCTGCGGAGCGAGAGCCCAGGGCGAGCCCCCCGCCCCGATTTGCCGTGGGGGTGCCGGCTGGAGGCACCTCCTGGTCTGCCTGTCCCCCCCAAACTCCTCCCATCCCCCCGAGATCGGTACCCTGCTCACCTCCCCAGGCTGGGGCATCTCCCTGGCTGCCCCGATCTCCAGCATCCCCCCGAAACTGCCTGCACCCCACATGCGCTGCACCCCCAAATCTCTCTGGACCCCTTCAAGCTGCACCCCCCCCCAAATCTGTCTGTACCCCCCCAAGCCGCCTGCACCCCCCGATCTCCATGCGTCCCCCCACAGCTGCGTGCACCCCCAAATCTTGCCGCACCCCCCGAGTATGCACAGCACACGCGTGTTCGCACGGGTGTGACGCTGGCACGGACGTGTGTGGGTGCCTGCGCTCACTTGTGCACACGTGGATTTGATCCTCCACTTCCCCAGCCTCATCATCGCACAAAAGCTCAGGCACGAACTCACGAACTCACACAAAAACTCACAAACACACACACAAACTCACTCCCAAACTCCCGCCCGTGTCTGTGCACACTCGTGGGGCTGTGGCCGAGCTGCCAGGGGCAGGTGAAACCCCGCTCCCAGCCGGGTAAGGAGCTCCGAGGGATTTCCCGAGGTTTCTCAGCCCTGGGAACCGCCGCGGGAAAGGCAGGTTGTGCCGCGGGGCCGGTTCTGGGCAAGAAAAGCAAGAAATGGCGTTTCTGGTTCAGCAGGAGTGCTGGAATGGAAGGAGAGAGGTTTCTTCTCCGATTTGGGGTGAAAAGGCCTCACAGAGGCCCCCGTGGCCCCCCTGCTCCTGGCCACATCCCCCCGTGCCCCCAGAACCTCCGTCTCGGGCCGGCGAGCCAAGTCCCGGCTTGCCGCATCCCTAATCCCCTGAAGAACAGGATTTCTCACCGGGCGCTGACACAACCTCACCTACAGCAGCGCCGGGGCCGTGCCACAGGGCACGGAGACAGCCACAGGGCCGGGCAGCGCTGCAGGGGCTCGGGGAGGGGTCACCCCAACCCCTTCACCCCGGGGACGCAGCAGCTGCCTCCCCCCATGCGGACTCACTTGGGTTTGCTCCAAATCTGGGGAAAATGGGGGTGCGGGGGAAAAGCATCTCCATTCCAGGGCCAGTGGGTGGAGGGGTCTGGGGGGGGGATCTGCCTGCAAACCCCCAGGGCCCCCCCCGTGCCCCTGGTCCCGCGCTGGGTACCATGACCCAGGGGGATGTGAGCGCCAGCACCGGCAGCCCCACATCTGGAAGGGATTCTGCCGAGAAGGGCGGATGAAGCCTTCGCACCCCACCCTCCTCTCCCTCCCTCCCATCCTGGTGAAGGCCTGGGGCGGGCAGGCGAACCGCTGGCCCCAAATAACCCCCCCCCGGAGCACCGGTCACCCCTGGGAAGGGCACGGATTCCCCGGGAGGCGGGTGGGGAGCCGTGTGCCGGTGCCAGGGCAGCAGCAGCTGGCTCAGCCTCCGGAAACATCCGGCACCGTCCGCAACCCCTTCCCGGCAAAAATCCTCACAAACCGCAGAAATCCCGAGCGCAAACCCTGGGGGGAGCTCCCCCAGCCCGGGCTGGGCTCCATCGCTGCCCCGGTACCCCCGTGGGGGCCCCCCAAAATGCTGTCGGTGCCCCAGAGCCCCTCCCGGGAGGATCGGGGGGGGGTGCTTGGGGATGCTCCCCCCTCTCCGGTGCCCGGGATCCACCCCGGGAGGAGCTGTCGGGTACCCTCACCCCACATAGGAGCCGAAGCTGTTGGGGGTCATCCCAATTTGGGAGAGAAGATGGGGGGCTCCTCTGTGGGGGGCGAAGCCTGACCAAGGGCAGGTCACCCGTCCTCTCCGCCCCATGTCCCCACAAATCCTTCGCAGCTGGCGGGATGCAGCCCCCACCCCCCGCCTCTGGCCACGGCCACGGCCGCTGCGGAAATGAAACACAGCTGGACGGCGCGACCGAGCCCGGCCCGGCCCCGCGGCCGCTGGGACCCCCGGCTGTGGGGCGGGAGGGAGCCCACGTGCCCCAGGACCTCTGCTGTGCGGCCTCAGCGGGGCCCTGTCCTGGTTCCGGACCCTTTCTCAGCTCCAGGACCTCCCTGGCCAGGGACCCTTTCTCAGCTCCAGAACCCCGCCCTGGTCCAGAACCCTGCCCTGGTTCCGGACTCTTTCTCAGCTCCAGGACCCTGCCCCGGCCCGGGACCCTACTCAGCTCCAGGACCCTGCCCTGGTTCAGGACCCTTACTCAGCTCCAGGACCCTGCCCCGGCTCGGGACCCCAACTCATGTCCAGGACTCTGCCCTGGTTCCGGACCCTGACCCAGCCCAGCCCCGGGACTTTTCCTCCGTCCCGCGACCCTTCCCCAACCCCGGGAAGCCCCTCCCTGTTCCAGCCCCATCCGGAGGGACCCCAGGGTGAGATCGCAGCGATCCCCCGGACCCTGACCCGCATCTCGCACCCTCCGGGGGCTGGGGCCCGGCCGGCTGCTTCTCATTTCCAGGGCCATAAACCCCTTTAACGACCGGCCATTTATAACCGCTGTAAAGCCCCTAATCACCGCCAGAGCCGGCCCAGACACAAAGGCTCCCGCCTGCTCCTCCGCCCTCCCACCTTCCTCCGCATCTGGGGGCTCGGACAGCTTTTCCCACCCCCACCCGGGCCACAGAGACGGGAGTGCGGCAAGATCGAGGGGGACGAACCCCCCAGAACCCCGCAAGCTCCCGGCCCGGGGGATGCTCGGCCGTTCGCTCTCCAGCACCGCGGGGGGAACCTAGATCCCAAAAAATAAGGAGGAAGGGCCCCTCCTAGTGTACCCCAAAACCCTCCTTCGGGCTCCAGCGCCCCGAGCCAAGCGCAGCCACGAAAACACGAGGAAAGGCTGGAAAAAGTGACGCACGTCGGGGGCGCGGGGCCGCAGCCAGCCCGGCGGGGGCGGGAGATCCCCGAGGCGGCTGCGGGCTCGGCACCGACAGCGGCACCGCTGCCGGTCACGGCAACACCGGGGAGCCGCCAGTGGCGCGGGCAGAAAACGGGGTGCGGGGGGGTGGCGGAAGGGGTCAGCTCGGCTCTGGCAGGAAGAGGAGGCGGAGGAAGAGCAGATGTCGGAGGGTGCCGGGTGACGGCCCGGTAAGGGACCCCCGCTCCCGCCCACCGGGGCCGGGGGCTCCTCCCCGCCGCCACCGAAGGGAAGAGCTCTTCAACGATTTTTTTAATTAGGATTTGGCACATAAACCTTTCAGTTCAAAGCAGTTCCCGTCAAGGCTCGGGTGCCTTCAGGGTCCGGCTGCCCTCCGGGGGTGTCCCCGGGCCAGCCCGGACGGGTCTCGCCCGCGGGACCCCCAGGGTCGCCCCCGGGGCAGCACGAGGGGCTCCGGCAGGCGGATGGGGCGATGCTGCTCGCCATGCCCGGCTTTCTCCCGCCCCTTGCACAACGAGGAAGGGATTTCACCACCCTAGAGCAGCTCCCGGAGCGGGACTCTGCGGAGGGATGCGATCCCAGCCCCTGGAGCGGGATTCTGCGGAGGGACGCGACCCTTTTCTGGAGGGATGCGATCCCAGCTCCCGGAGCGGGACTGCGGAGGGATGTGATCCTTTTGCGGAGGGATGTGATCCCAGCTCCCGGAGCGGGACTCTGCGGAGGGATGCGATCCTTTTGCGGAGGGATATAATCCCAGCCCCCGGAGCGGGACTCTACGGAGGGATGCGATCCCAGCCGCAATCCCGGGCGCACCGGCAGCTCCCGGCGCTGGCAGAGGTAGTTTGGTGAGGAGGAAGGAGCCTGCCCCACTCCCAGCGCCCCAGGGATGGGGCCTGTGCTCAGGCTGCCCCAGGGTCACTCCCAGATCAGGAGCAGCGTTCGGGAGGTGCAGAGTCCCAGAGACCCCTCTGGGCTCCTCCCCTGGGGGGGAAGGCACCGGCCCGGGCCCTGCCCACGCCCTGGGGACAGCGGCACAAGGCACGACAGGCTTGGGGACAAGGACATCGCACCTGGCTCCTCCTCAGCCACGGACAGGGCAGCCCCTCAGCGCTCGCGGGATGCTCGAGGGGCAGGACTTGGCTGGGGATGTCACTGTGGGACCCCCCCAGAGGCAGGACCAGGCTGGGGGTGTCACTCTGAGCCCCCCAGAGTCAGGACCAGGCTGGGGGTGCCACTCTGAGCCCCCCAGGGTGTCACTCTGAGCTCCCCAGAGGCAGGACCAGGCTGGGGGTGTCATTCTGAGCCCCCCAGGGTGTCACTTTTTCTCCGAGTTCTGCTGCAGGTGCTGCTCCCACTCCTCCTCCACCACCTTGTAGAGCTCCATGGTGGCTCGGGCATCTTCCACCGAGGAGTGGCCACTTTTCCCCACCTGTGGGCACAGACACAAAGTGGCCACAGCTCCCATTTTGGGGGGCAGCCAGAACTGGGAGGGGGGGGGTGTACAGAGATGAGGGAGTGCAGGCAGCTGTGGGGTGGGTGGGGGCATGCAGGAAGATGAGGGTGTGCAGGAAGATTTGGGGTGGATCAGGGCATATGGGCAGCTCCAGGGGGCTGCAGGCAGATTTGGGGGTACAGGAAGCTCTGGGGGGATTCAGGGAGCTTAGGGGAGTAGAGATTTAGGAATACAGGGAAAACTGGGGAGGTGCAGGCAATGCTGTGTCCATAAAGGGGACAAAAACAAACCCTGAGGCTGCATGGGTTGAACTGAGGGTTCCCCCCTCCCAGGGGAAACTGAGGCACGGGGCTGCTTTGCTCCAGGACTGGCAGCAATGGCTGAACTCAGGGTGCCTCAGATCTTTCCCCCTTCCCTCCCCACTGTCTCCTGGCGTGGTGTGGGGTCCCCAGGGTACCTGGATGTCCTGGTTCAGCAGGGCCTTGGTGAGGCGTTTCAGGGAGATGGCCACGTTCTCAGGGAAGCCAGCCCTGCGGTTCAGCAGAGGGATATGGGATGTGTCCCTGGTCAGAGCTTTGGGGTGGCAGTAATGGAGAGCCTTGAAGTCGTTGTGGATGGCGTGGCCCACCACCACCTTGCCAGCGAGGATCTGCAGAACCTGCAGGAGAGGGGGAGAGTGAGACCCCCAGCAGGGCCAGCCCTGCTCTGGGGGAAGTTTCTGCACCACCCTCCCAGGAATGGGGGCAGCCCCACGGGGCAGAGCTTTGGGGCTGAGTGGGTGTGGTGCAGTGTGGGGACAATCCCTGTGCCCCACAGGGCAGGAGGGGACAATCCCTGTGCCCTTGGGACAATCCCAGTGCCCCACAGGGCAGGAGGGGACAATCCCTGTGCCCTTGGGACAATCCCAGTGCCCCACAGGGCAGGAGGGGACAATCCCTGTGCCCTTGGGACAATCCCAGTGCCCCACAGGGCAGTGTGGGGACAATCCCTGTGCCCCAGGGACAATCCTTGTGCCCCATAGGGCAGGGAGGACAATCCCTGTGCTCCACAGAGCAGTGTGGGGACAATCCCTGTGCCCCAGAGGGCGGGGGGGGACAATCCCTGTGCCCCAGGGACAATCCCAGTGCCCCACAGGGAAGGAGGGGACAATCCCTGTGCCACATATGGTAGGCAGGGACAATCCCTGTGCCCCTGAGGGCAGCCCCTAGACCCCCACACAGCCCCTGAGCTGCAGATCTTGACCCTGTGCCCCCCACCCGTGGCCCTGCAGCCCCTCACTCCCTGCCCCAGCCCACGAGCCCAGCCCTGCACCCCCAGCCCCACAATCCCAGGGTTCCCCACCAGAGCCAGGCCCTGCAGCCCCCCATCCCCACCCCATAACCCCAGACCTTGCAGCCCCACACCCCGAGCACTGAGACTGTCCCCTCACCCTGCTGCCATCCCCTCCCACCCCTGCACTCCCAATCCAATCCCAGGGATTGTCCCCACCTGCCCTCTGGGGATTGTCCCTGCCCTGTGGGGCACAGGGATTGTCCAAGGGCACAGCGATTGTCCCTGCCCTGCCCTGTGGGGCACAGAGATTGTCCCAGGGACACAGGGTTGTCCCCCTCTGCCCTGTGGGGCACAGGAATTGTTCCCCCCCGCCTTGTGGGGCACAGGAATTGTCCCAGGGGCACATGGATTGTTCCCTCCTGCCCTGTGGGGCACAGGGATTGTCCCCCCTGCCCGGGGAGCACTGTCCCCCCCAGCCCATCCCCACGGCCCCGTGTCCCTGCCCGCAGTGCCCGCGCAGGCTGACCTGCTGCTGTGCCCTACGGAAGGGCACAGCCCGGGCCATGTGGCGCGGGCGGATGCCGCTCCAGCGGGTCCGGTAGTCCACGATGGGCGCCTCGGGCCGCACGTAGCTGTCGTACACCACGTCCCCCTCGTAGGTGACAATGCTGCAGCGGGCCAGCGAGCTGGTGCGCCCGCCGGGCCCCGTGCCCACCATCTCACAGTCCAGGGCCACCAGCTTGGGGGGCGCCGGGGGGGCACCGCCAGCCTTGGGGGTGCCCCGAGCCTTGCCCTTGCTCCGACCGGGGGCACCGGTGCCGGTGGGGCCGTTCCGGGAGGCCGGGGGGGCTCCGGCAGCCGCCCCCCGAGCCTTCCCCTTGCTCCCAGTGGGGCTGTTCTGGGGTGCTGGGGGAGCTCCGGCGGCGCTGGCCTTCCCCTTTTCCTTAGTGCCGGTGGGGCCGTTCTGCGACACCGGGGGGCCCCGGGGGGCGGCGGGGCCGTTCTCTTTGGGGCTGCGCCGGCCCGAGCGCGGTTTGGCCCCCGAGCGCCGTGCCGGGGCCCGCCGGGGCGCGCCCGGTGCCGCCGGGAGCTGCTTCTGCCGCAGGACCCCGCGGCGCTCCAGCTCCCGGCGCCGCCGCACGAAGTTCTGGTGCTTTCGGTTCCCCGGCTCCTTCTTGGGGCGGCTCTCGGGGGCGGCGAAGTCCACGTTGAGGATCAGATCGTCCATGGCGCGGCCGCTGCGGGGCGGAGAGAAGGCTCAGTGGCGGGGCCCTCGGCACCGGGAACCCCCGACCGCCGAGACTCCCGGTACCGGCAACCCACAACCCCCGGGACACCGGCACCGGCAACCCCCGAACCCCGGCACCGGGAACCCCGGACCCTCGGGAGCCCCGGCACCGGGAACCTCCGACCCCAGGGACTCCCGGCCCCGGCAATCCCCGACCCCCGGTACCGGAGACCCCCGGTCCTACCCGCACGTTACCCGCTCACCTCCGCGCCCCGGAACCGGAAGTTCCCGGGAAACACGCGACCGGCGCGGTACCGGCAGTGACGTCATCCGCGCGCGCCGCAGCGGGAACTCGGCGGCGCCAAGCGCTGAGGGGCACGCGCACGGCCGCGCGGCGGCTCCGTGACGTATGTGATGACGTCAGGTCTACGTCACGGAACATCGACGACGACATGCCCGGTGTGCCGGCCGGCCCGGTGACGTCACGGGTGCCCCGGGGTGAGTGATTTCATGGCTCCGAGGGGCGTCTCGGTGTGGGGGGGGGGGGGTGTGTGGTGTCACAGCCGTGTGACGTCACGGCGGGAGGGATTATCGCCTCCGCGTGACGTCACTACCCAATGACGTCATATGGGTGTTGAATGGCGTGGGCAGGGCCGGGGAGGGGTGAGAGTGCCAGGGTGGCCTCAGGGTCGATGTCCCCCAGGAGCCGCCATGGCAGCCGCCCCCCGTGGGGCCGCAGAGCCCCGGCAGAGCCCGGAGCAGCGGCGAGCTGCCGACATCATCCGCCTGCTGACGCTCTACCGGCCCCTGCTCGACGCCTTCATCATTGTGAGTGTCCCGGAACTGTCCCCGGGCTGTGCCCACCGGGCTGTGCCCCCAGGGCTGTGCCCCGCGAGCTGTGTTGCCCACGCTGACCCCGCTCCCCACAGGATTTCTTCACCGAGGATCTGTGGGCCCAGCTGCCCCCAGCCTGGCAGCCTGCCCTGGCCGCTGCCACCCCGGTGCAGCTGGCCGGGCTCCTGGGGGGCCGGGGGGGCCCGGGGGCCGCCTGGCCGCTGTCCCTGCTGGCCTTTGGGGCCGCTGCCCGCGCCCTGGCCTTCCCCCGGGGCTGCCCGGGAGCGTCCCCGCGCCCCCCGTGCCAGAGCTCTGGGCTGCCCCCGCTGTTGCGCCGCCACGTCAAACCCAAAAAGCAGCACGAGATCCAGCGCCTGGGCAAGGTGGGTGCCCCTCCCCGTGCCCTGAGCCCCCCCGCTGCCCCCAGCCCCCTAAGAGCCCGCTAAGAGCCGCCCTTCCCCACAGCTGCTGCGGCGGCTGAGCCGCGCCACCGGCTGCGAGTGCGTGGTGGATATTGGAGCGGGGCAGGTGAGAGCAGGGGGACACGGAGAGGGGGTGGTCCTGGGGATCCCCCCAGCCCAGCTGAGCCCGTGTCCCTCCCAGGGCATCCCCCCAGCCCAGCTGAGCCCGTGTCCCCCCCAGGGCCACCTGTCCCGGCTGCTGGCCTTCAGCCTGGGGCTTAGGGTCACCGCAGTGGAGAGCGACGCCCGCCTGGTGGGCCTGGCCCAGCGCTTTGACCAGGAGCTGCTGCGGGAGCTGGCCAAAACCAGGGGCCTGGCACACAGGAGACCCCCCCTGTGCCCGCTCACCCCCCGTGCCCCCCGGCACGTGGCTGGCCGCCTGGACCCTGCAGCTCCCTGGGGGGAGTTCCTGCTGCACCCCGACCCCCCAGGAGCCGGCCCCGCTGCCCGGAACCCGCTGGGGGGCCCGGGGGGCTCTGAGGACGGGGAGAGGGTCCTGCTGACGGGGCTCCACGCCTGCGGGGACCTTGGCCCTGCCCTGCTGTGCCACTTTGCCCGCAGCCCTGCCGTGGCTGCCGTGGCCTTGGTGGGCTGCTGCTACATGAAGCTGTCGAGCGCCCCGCAGCAGCCCCCTGGCTACCCCCTGAGCGCCTCGGTGGCGGCGTTGCCGGGCCACCAGCTGTCCTACCGGGCACGGGAGGCCGCGTGCCACGCGCTGGAGGAGTACCAGGGCCGGCTGCGAGGGGGCGGTGCCCACCTGCGTGCCCACTGCTACCGCGCCGTGCTCGAGAGCCTGATCCGTGCTGCTGAGCCCAGCAAGAAGCACCTTGGCCTGCAGCCTGGCAGGAAGGCACACACCCTCAGCTTCCCCCAGTGAGTCTGGGCATGGGGACCCCCTTCTGCATCCCCTGGCGGGCCCCAGTGAGCCCTCTCTGGGAGATCTGCTGGCCCTCCCTGAGTTGGGGGATGGAGGATCCTTTTCTGGGATGTCTCCTAGCCCCCCAGGAGTTTGGGGAGGGAGACCCTTTTCTGGAACTCTTCTTGTGAGTTTGGGGAGTGAGAACACCCTTCTGTGTGCCCTCCTGGCCCTGCAGTGAGTTTGGGAAGGGGGAATCCTCTCTTAGGACCCTCTTCCTGAGTGTGGGGAGTGGGGTCAACCTCCTGTACCCCTTCCTGGCCCTGCAGTGAGTTTGGGGAGGCGGAATCCTATTTTAGGACCCTCTTTATGAGTGGGGAGTGGGATCAACCTTCTGTGCCCCTTCCTGGCCCTGCAGTGAGATTGGGGAGGGGGACCCCCCTTTTGGGACCCTCTTTATTAGTGTGGAAGTTAGGTGAACCTCCTGTGTCCCCTCCTGGCCCTGCAGTGAGTCTGGGGAGGGAGGGACTCCCCTCTGGGATCCTCCTTGTGAATTTGGGGCTGGGGGAGTCCTGCCTGGGACTCCCCTGCCCCCCTTTCATGACAGATACGCCCAGCTGGGGCTGCCCCTCGCGGGACTGGACCCTGTGAGGGTCCCACTGGACTCGGGGGCCGTGGGGGCCATGCTGGAGCAGCAACACAAGGTGGTGGCGTTCTACACCCTGGGGCAGCTCCTGGCACCTGTCGTGGAGACCCTCATCCTGCTCGACCGGCTGCTCTACCTGCGGGAGCAAGGTGGGCATGGGCACAGCTGCCAGGGCCATCCTCCCCTCCTGTTTCCTCTCTCCCTGCACCCCTCTCTCTGTTCTCCCAACTTTCCTTTTTCCCAGGTTTCTACTGTGCCCTCGTGCCCCTCTTCAACCCTCGGTTCTCCCCGCGGAACTTTGTGCTGGTGGCCGCACGGACCCCGCTGGCCACAGCACTGGCTGGGCTGGCCAAGGACAGTGAGGATGGGCACAGCAGCGAGGATGAGGATGTGGAGGAAGCAGAGTTCCCCAGGGAGGGGCAGAGTCCCCAATAAACCCAGGATTTGTACACTCCAGGGCTGGCTGTGAGTTGGTGCCGCACCAAAAGCATTGCACACTGCCAACACAGCAAATGAAGGGGGTGTTTATTGCAGAGCCCACCTCGGGGGGCTCCCAGCTCCCCCAGTTAGTACCAGTAGGATTTCTAGGCCCCCCTCAGGGGGCCCCTAGCTCCCCCAGTTAATACCAGTAGGATTTCTTGGCCCGGCGTGTCTCCACGATGCCCATGGCATCCATGACCTCCTCCTCGAAGGTCTTCAGCGACGGCCGGTACGTCTTGGCCAGCACGTCCTCCTTCGACGTGTCCTTGGGGCCGTCTGTGCGGGCAGGGGGACAACGCTGACCCCCCTGAATTCTCTGCCCCGTGCCCCCAGCCCCCTCTGCCACCCCTCTCACCGATCCACTGCTCGGGAACGACGCCGTCCTGGCGCGGCTGCGGGGGCACGGGCAGGATGCGGCCGCTGCGCAGCGACACGCGGACGCGCTCGCCCTCCTCCGTGAACCTCCACTCCACCTCCGTGGGCTTCCTGCGGGCACGCGGTGTTGGCGGCGGGCAGGAGCGAGGCTGGGGGTCCCCTCAGCGCCCCCCACCCAGGTTTTACCGGTCCTCGGGGTCCACCAGGGAGATCTGGCTGAGCAGCAGCGGCGCCTCGCTGGCGATGTAGGTGCCCGAGTACTTGGCCGTGCGGTTGACGTAGCGAAAGTGCTGCGAGGGCACGGGGGTCACCCGTGGGGTCACCCGTGGGGTCACCCCGGCCTCCCCAGGACCTCCTGCAGCCCTCCCTGCTGAGGCCTCACCGTGTTCAGTCCTTCCACCACCACCCAGTTGCGGGCTTGCACCACCTGGCTGACCAAGCCCTGCTTCCCCGCGTCCTTCCCGACCAGCACCTGCACCTGCGGTGGAGAGAGGGGCACGGGTGGGACCCCCAGCCCGGCTGCCGGCCAGGGGGGAGCCTGGGGAGGGGGAGCCTCACCGTGTCACCCTTAAACACCTTCCAGTCGTCCTTGGCGATGGGTTCCACGAAGACCTTGCGGCGGCGCTGCCCCGGGGGGTTGCGGAGCCGGGCGGCCGTGGAGTCCGGGGGCCACATGCCGTGCCGGTAGCCCGGGGGCAGCCGCGGCCGTGCCGCGCTCAGCAGGACCGAGAGCCGCATGGTACTGCGGACTGGGAAGGCAGGGGTGCTCTGCGGACACTCCTCATCCTCACCAGGGTCATGGGTGCGCGGGGCTGGCCAGGTGCGGGGTCTGACAGAGCCCACCCGCCCACCCACTTACCCAGAGCCCTCCCCTGAAGGGGAGGGAAGCGTCTGGCAGAGCAGCCCCCCACAAAAAGGATCCCACAGACTCTCACCCCTCACACCCCCAAAAGGGATCCAGGTACTGGCAGAGCCTCACCCACCCCCGAAGGGACCCATGGATACCCCAAAGAACCCCCTCACTCCCAAAGAGCACCCCACCACCCAAAGGGAACCCGCAGAGCACACCCCACCTCCACCCCGCCGCGAACGACACCCAGGCGTCCCGCAGAGCCCCGGCCGCCCCCAAAGGGCCCCAAGCCCCGGCAAACCCCCCCAGTGCCCCGGAATAGCCCCGCAGAGCCCCCACGGGGGTCCCGGACCCGACCCCGCTCACCTGCGGGGCCGCGCCGCTCCCGCGCTCCGGGGGCGTGGCCAAGCGCGGGATGGGCGTGGCCAAGCGCGCCTCTGCGGAGGTCGCGGGGGTGGTGCCCGGCGCGTAGTACGACGGGAGTTGTGGTCCTAGCGCGGGGCATGCCGGGAGCCGTAGTCCCGGCGCCCCTCCGGCCCCCCAGCCCCGGCGCAGCCCCGGCCCACAGTGAGCGGCTGCCGGGAGCTGTAGTCCGGCCACGGCTCCATCTTCTGCTGCTGCCCTCCCTGCCCCCTCGGCTGGTCCAGGGGCAGGGGACGGTCCGTGCTGTCCTCTCGCAGGGAGCTGGGCACGGCCTAGTTGCCCCGGTCGGCCTCTCCTGGCCGGGCTGTGCGTGAGGGACAGAGCGGCCAAGAACGGCCCCGGCCCCGAGCCTGACACAGCTCGAGGCGTGTTTGGCATGGCCCTCGGGCACAGGATGTGATTCTGGCATGTCCAGAGCCAGACTCGAATTATCCCCATTATTCCAACTCAGGATATTCCACTATCCCAGCATAAAATAGGAGTGCTTGGAGAATGCTCTAGGAAGTTGGGATTGGGAGCACTTTGGGGCATCCTGTTCAAGGCCCGGGCTCAATGAGCCCTGTGGGTCCCTCCCAGCCCAAGATATTTCACTATTCCAGCACAGAAGCTGAGTGCTTGCACAACACTCTAGGAGGCTGGGATTGGGAGCATTTTGGGACATCCTTTGCAAGGCTCAGAGCAGGATTTGATTATCCTGATGGGTCCCTTCCTGCTCAGGATATTCCACTATTCCAGGGGAGAAGATCAGTGCTTGGATAACATTCTAGGAGGTTGGGATTGGAAGCATTTTGGGTGTCCTGTGCAAGGCCCAGAGCTCTATGAGCCCTGTGGGTCCCTCCCAGCTCAGGATATTTCACTATTCCAGCACAGAAGCTGAGTGCTTGCACAACACTCTAGGAGGTTGGGATTGGGAGCATTTTGGGGGGTCCTGGGCAAGGCCCAGAACTGAACTGGATTATCCTGATGGGTCCCTTCCTGCTCAGGATATTCCACTATTCCTGGAGAGAAGCTGAGTGCTTGGATAATGATCTAGGACACTGGGACTGGGAGCATTTTGGGGCGTCCTGTGCAGGACCCAGAGCTGGACTCAATTATCCTGATGGGTCCCTTCCTGCTCGGGTATTTCACTATTCCAGGAGAGAAAATGAGTGCTTGGATAACATTCTAGGAGGTTGGGATTGGGAGCATTTTGGGGCATCCTGTGCAAGGCCCAGAGCTCCATGAGCCCTGCGGGCCCCTCCCAGCTCAGGATATTTCACTATTCCTGGAGAGAAGATGAGTGCTTGGATAATGATCTAGGACACTGGGATTGGGAGCATTTTGGGGTGTCTTGTGCAGGGCCCAGAACTGGACTTGACTACTCTGACGGGTCCCTTCCTGCTCAGGATATTCCACTATTCCAGCAAAAAAGCTGAGTGCTTGAACACTAGGAAGCTGGGACTGGGAGCATTTTGGGGCATCCTGTGCAAGGCCAGAGCTCGATGAGCCCTGTGGGTCCCTCCCAAATAAGGATATTTCATAATTTCATGATCCTAAAGGTCAAGGAGTGCTTGGACAACGCTGGGATTTTGAGGGCAGCAGTAAGAGTTGATCCTTCCGTGTCCTGTCCAGCTCAGGGCATTCTGTGATTCTGCAGCTCCTATTTCAGCTCCCCTCCAAACCCTGCCCCAGCCCCTGGTCCATGTGCTCACTCCCCCTACCCCAGAGGGGCTCTGGCAGCCCCGAGGGTCCCAAACCCCCCCATGCAGGGGGTTCCAGGGGCTCACCCCAGGCCCACAGGCACTTTTAAAAAGGCAAGATTCGCTTTTATTTCAAATCAACAGCTCAGCCCCGAGGAATCGCCAACACAAAGCGTGTGCCCACGGCAGGGCAGGCACGGAGCGCTCGGTGGCAGGACCGAGCTGCTCTGCATTCCTCTCTTCTTCTTTTTTTTTGTAGTTTTTTTTGTTTTCTTTTGGAAATTTCCTTGTCGGGGTGGTTTCTCTTGTCCGGAGCTCCGGACGTGACGAGCCGGCGCGGGGCAGCACCAGGAGCCAGGGGGAAGGATCAGCTCGCCAGGGAAGCCACTACAGGCTGTGGGGGCCAAGAGCAGAGCCAGGCTCTGGTCAGACCCCTGTGGTGCCCCCAAAGCCTGGAGGCTGTGGGGACAGGGCTCACAGCACCCCCCTCACCTCTCCTTGTGGTCTCTGACCTCCTCCTTGCCTTCCTGCTTGGCCTCGTTGGTGGCCGGTGTGTCGGCAGCGTCGCTGTTCTTGTCCCCTTCTCCCGGGTTGGCTTTGGGCTCCTCCTTGGGGGCCTCCTCGTTGGCCACCTTCTTGTCCCCTTCCTGCCCCTCTGCATCTTTGGGGCGTTTGGGGGAGTCCTGAGGGGTGGGGGGGAACTCAGGTCAGCTCAGCCACTGTCCCCAACATTCCCATCCCCTGTCCCAAACACCCCCATCCCTTGTGTCCTGTCCCAAACATCCCCGTCTCCTATCCCAAACATCCCCATCCCCTGTCCCAAACATCCCCATCCCCTGTCCCCTGTCCCCAACATCCCCATCCTCTGTCCCAAACACTCCCATCCCCTGTCCCAAACATCCCCATCTCCTATCCCAAACATCCCCTGTCCCAAACACCCCCATCCCTTGTGTCCTGTCCCAAACATCTCCATCCCCCATCCCCTGTCCCCTGTCCCAAACATCCCCATCCCCTGTCCCCAAACATCCCCATGCCCTGTCCCCTGTCCCAAACATCCCCATCTCCTATCCCCAACAGCCCCTGTCGCAAACATCCTCTGTCCCCAACATCCCCATTCCGTGTCCTCAGCATCCCCTCTCCCAAACATCCCCATGCCCTGTCCCCTGTCCCAAACATCCCCATCCCCTGTCCCCAACATCCCCTGCCCCAAACATCCCCATCCCCGGTCCCCAAACACCCCATTCCCTGTCCCAAACATCCCCATCTCAATCCCCAACATCCCCAGCCTGTCCCAAACATTCCCATCCTCTGTTTGCTGTCCCCAACATTCCCTGTCCCCGACATCCCCATCCCTGTCCCCAAACACCTCATTCCCTGTCCCAAACATCCCAATCCCCTCTCCCAAACATCTCCTGCCCCAAACATCCCCATCCCGTCCCCAAACACCCCATTCCCTGTCCGAAACATCCCCATCCCAGTCCCCATCCCAGTCCCCAACATCCCCAGCCCGTCCCAAACATCCCCATCCCTGTCCCCAACATCCCCATCCCCTCTCTCCAACATTCCCAGCCCTGCCCAGGCCCACCAGTACCTCCAAAGCGTCCTCAGCTTTCCTCTTGATGGCTCCTTTCTCGTTCTTCTCCTTGGACTGCTCGTCGATCACCAGCTTCCCCTCCTCGTCGCTGCTGCCCTCAGCGTTGCCCTTCTTCTCCCCATCACCCTCCGGCTCCCGCTCGGCCGCCTCGGGGCAGCTCTTCTTCTGGGTGGGCTGTGGGCACGGGGGGTTCACAGGGGGCTCCCAGGAAGGAGGAAAGGTGGGGGGAGCCGGGATGGAGCCCCCCCAGCTCGTGACCCACCTGGTAACCGGAGGCTTTGACCGTGGGGTTGTTCTCGATCTCCCACAAACCTTCGCTGAACCCTTTCCGCTTGTTGGGTTTTCCAAACTTCTCCTTGCACTCCTCGTAGGGGAAGAGGTCTTTGGGCCCCAGGAATGCCCTGTGCCAGGGGAAAAGGGTGAGGGGTGGGAGCAGGGTGGGGGTCTCACCTCTCCCAAACTCACTGCGAGCCCCAGCTCCCACTCACGTCTCGTGGGTCCCGAAGAAGAAGACTTGGTACTTATTGGAGGAGGATTTGACTGCAGCTTCTGGCATCTCATCAATCTGGGGGACACAAAGGACAGGGTGAGGGGAGAGGCCAGAGACCCCTGGGGTTCCTCAGACCCCAGGACATCCCCCCAGCCCTTCCAGGGTCCTGTTGATGGGCACAGTCCAGGAAAGGAAAATTCCTTGGGAATTCCCTCCCAGTCTGGAGAGAACCTGGCAGGAAGTGCCCAGCAGCACAAGGGGGTGCCCAGGGCTGTGGGGGCCAGCAGGGCTCCCCTTCTCCCCCAAGCTCTAGTCTAGATCAGCTCAGACACATTCAGCAAATGCAGGCACTGCCAGTGGTGCCACAGCTCCTCAGACCCCAGGACATCCCCTCCAGTGTCCTCCTGATGGGGACAGCTCAGGAAAGGAAAATTCCTTGGGAACCCCCCAAACTGGGACTCCCCTGGCAGCAGGATTCCCCGCCCAGCCCTCTCCTGCCAGCCCCAGCCCCTCCTGCACCTCCGGGGGATGCAGTGGCTCTCTCTGGAGACAGTGCTGGCAGGAACAAAGGGGGTGCCCAGGGCTGTGGGGGCCAGCAGGGCTCCCCTTCTCCCACCCCCTGCCCCCCTAAGCTCTTGTCTAGACTAGCTCAGACACACTCAGCAAATTCAGGCAGTGTCACAGGCATCGCCCCCAGCCCGGGCCAGGAACGGGGACTGGGGTGCCAGGGGGACACACCCTGGCCAAAAGGGGGTCACCAGACAAGGGGACAGCCTGGCAGGGCTCTGGGGTCAGGCAGCAGCCGGTGCCAAGCCCCCAGGCAGGTGCTGCTCCACCGAGCGTGAATAATCCCGAGGCGCCAAGCGGGAAGGGAGCGAAAGCAACTCCGGCTGCTTTTTATAGCAGCTAAAAATAACCCCCCCTGCAGCCAGCAGCCATAAATTCCCTGAGAAAACCTCAAAGGGAGGTGGAAGGAGCTGAAGGAGGATGCGGGTGGGGGTCTCGGAGCAGGCGCCAGCACGTCACCGTCACCGGGCTGGAAGGTGCCAGCGGGGATGCCAGGTCCCGGTCCCAGCGCTCTGCTGACTCATGGCACAACCTTCCCTCAGTCACCGTGACCCCCACAGCTTGCCCAGCCTCAGTTTCCCCAGCCAGCAGGGCCAGGGTGCTGTGACAGGGTGGACCTGGCCAAGAGTTTGTCCTGATTTCCTCCCCAGAGCTGGGGATAGCACTAAAGCTGGTCCCTGTGCTGAGGGGCAGTGCTGGCACAGCCCTGGGGCAGATGGAGGGCATGGGGCACTCGGAGGGGCACCAGGATGTGGTGGAGGGTTGGTGTGATGTCCCACTCCTGTGTGGGATGTGCCTTTGTGCCATCCCCACTGCCCAAGTGTGGTTTAGGGTACACAGGTCCTACACCAGGATCCAGGGGGTGTTTCAGGATTGAAGTGCTCCCACCCAGAGCCCTGGGGCTCCTGGCACCACCATGCCCCAATGCCACCCGGGGACACTCCAGGAGCAGGGACAGTTCCCAGCAGAGCAAAGGCCAGCCTGGCCCTCGCTCCAGTCCCCAGCAGGACCCTGGCCCATGGTGGCAGCTGGGAGCAGCAGCTCCATCCCTGCGTGGCACCAAAGGTGGAGGAGGGGATGATGTGACTCAGAGGGGCGGCCACCAGCCCAGCCCAGCGCTGCCCGGCCCTCCTGGGGATGGTGCTTCCCCCAGGCCACTTCCCTGCAGGTCACTCCTGGCACAAAGGCCCCATCAGCCCCAGGGCCCCCCAGGCAAGGGCAGAAACCCAGACCCTCCCCTGCCAGGTCTGGACAGGGACCCCACAGGGACCCCTCAGCCCCTGGCAGTGCCAGGACCCTGCTGGAGATCCCCCAGCAAGTTTCCAAATCTCCTTCCCCAAGGAAAGGCAGCACGGGCAGCAGCTCCAGCGATGGCTGCCCCGTGTCACCGTGTCCCCAGCCCAGGAACCGAGGGGCAGTGGGATTCCCTGCCCAGCCCAGCCCTGCCAGCCCCCCAAGGGACAGCTGGGACCCCCTGGCAGTGGGATTCCCTGCCCAACCAAGCCCTGCCAGCTCTCCGAGGGACAGCTGAGACCACCTGGCAGTGGGATTCCCTGCCCAGCCCCCCGAGGGACAGCTGGGACCCCCTGGCAGTGGGATTCCCAGCCCAGCCTCCCATGGGACAGCTGGGACCCCCTGGCAGTGGGATTCCCTGCCAGCCCCCCAAGGGACAGCTGGGACCCCCTGGCAGTAGGATTCCCTGCCCAGCCAGCCCCAGCCCTTTATCAGCCCCTCCTGCACCCTCAGGGATGGGCTGGCTCTATCTGCAGGGCCAGGCAGGGATTGGGGTGTGGGGACACAGGGCAGGAGGGTGGCACCCCCCTGGGGACACCGATAGTGCAGACAGTGCAAACCCACCCAAACCCCTGGGCTGCCCAGAGTGCCCCACGATGGGCACTGTGTCACAGCCCTGTCTGTTTGTCTGTCCCTGTCGCTCACTGGACAGTGGCAGCAGAGGGAGACAGGGCTGCAGTGCCAGGGTAAAGTCCACAGTGCCCATTTCCGTCCCCTCCTGCCAGCTCCTGCCAATGGCACTGGTGTCACAGCCAGGCCTTGCCCAGGGACCCCCAGGGGCTGGGGGGTCTGAAAAGGGGCTGGGAAGGTGCCCCGGGAGGGGAAGCTCTGGAGCGTGGCAGGGGAGGGACGGGCACCTACCCCCGAGCTGGACTCTGCCCCCAACCTCTGCTCTTCACCTTTGCCACTGCTCCAGAGAGCACGACTGGATCAGCCTGCCCTGCCATGGGGGCTGGGAGCAGCCCCCTCCCTGCCTCAGTTTCCCCACTGCAGGACAGGGCTGGCAGCGAGGACCTGGCTGT
Source organism: Serinus canaria (assembly GCF_022539315.1). Taxonomy (NCBI): domain Eukaryota; kingdom Metazoa; phylum Chordata; class Aves; order Passeriformes; family Fringillidae; genus Serinus; species Serinus canaria. The sequence goes on from NC_066338.1 coordinate 11,807,735, forward strand.
TGGCAAGAGGAATTAATTAATTAATGGAATTAACTCATGTGGGTCACACACGGTCGATGAAGCACGTGTGGGGAGGGGGCACATGCACTGGGTGGGGGTCTTGTGGCACCCCTGAGTCCTATGGGTGCCCCCAGGCACTCCCCAGGGCTCTCCTCAGCCCTGGGGGCACCACTGGGCCCCATCCCAGCACCAGGCTGGCAATGGGCACTGAATTCCAGAGGGAATGGCCAGCAGGAGCCTGACCCCTCTGCACAGCCATGAGAATGGGAGGTGCCAGGGGGGATGTCAGAGGTGCCAGGGGGGATGTCAGAGGTGCCAGGATCCCACGTGGTGCTGCTGCCTCATCCCCTGCCCTGCTCCTGGGTGTCCCAGGGCTCTGTACAGAAGAGGGGCTGCAGATCCAGCAGGGAAGCACCAAAAACGAGGGTCTGGCATAAGGGACCCTGCAGAGAAGGGGTGAGGGGGAAAAGGGAGGCAAGCATCATCCTGCAGCTGCCAGCGACTCATCTCCCCACTCTGGTGCCTCAGTTTCCCCTCTGTTTAACGCTGCCCCTCTCAGGGAGAGGTTTCCACTGAGCTGCTGGTGCTGGGGAACGGTGCCAGGTGCCATCCCCAGGGAACGGGCCAGGGGAACAACCCCTCCCCCTCCATTTCTCCCCCTATCTCCCAGCTCCAGCCACACCTGGTTGGAAACAAATATCCCAGCGAACGCCACGCGTGGCCGGGTAACGTTTCATCACAGCACCTGATTAGTCACGGGCAAGCCCTGCCTGATTAGTCACGGTGGGGAGGGCTGCGCTCCAAACCCCCCTGGCCTTGGGGAGCCCAACCCTGCCGCTTCCAGACGGGGGGAAAAACCATTCCCTGCACCCCAAAACGACGGTGGTGGCCAAGGCAGGCGCCGGGAGATGAGTGGGGTGTGAAACCCGAGCGGGCCCGGCGCTAATTCGGTCCCCGGGAGCTGAGCCCGACACGAGGCTTTGCGAGCCCCGACCTGGCATCACCCCGGAGCGGCAGCGCAGCCAGCGGCTCCCGGGGACCCCGGCGAGGGATGGGGGCTGAGGGGCAGCGCTGGGGGCCGGGGGAGCACGGCTTGGCCCCCGAGGGGAGCTGCGGTGGAAGAGCAGGCGGTGTGCAAGCCGGGCTCCCAGGGATCCCTGTGGCTCCTCCTCGCAAAGCCGCTTTCAAATGCGCGTTGGGAGGCCGGTGCCAAACCCGAGCGGCTCCCAACCCCCTCCCGGCCTCCCCGCCAGAACCCGACAAACCAAACAAAAGTTATTCAAATCCGGGAGGGGAAGGAGGAGGGGATGGGGGGGACGGGGGGGGATCCTCGGCCTTTAAAGCCCCATCGCCCCATTCCTCCCTTTTTCCGCGCAGTTTGGGGTTTCCAGGCAGCCCCCGGTGCCCTTTGCAGCAAGGCCGGGAGGGGAGTGTGTGTGTGTGTGTGGGGGGGGGGGGGGGGGGGGGGAACAACACTCCAAGGAAATTTTAAACTGCATCATCAACCGCTTAAAAATAACCAGCGCCGTGTTGTGCAGCCAGAGCTGCCCACGGCCCCCGGCCCCGATGGCTTTGGGTTCATCCCGGGGGTCCCGGGCTCATGGCAAGACCCCCCCCCAGGGACACCCAGGACCCTCCGGGGGACACCGGCGGGGCTGGCACATGGTGGGGCCTGGACCCCCTCCGTATGCACGGCCCCCCCTTCCCCCCGTCCTAAGTCCTTAATAATTCTATCGATTTTCTAAAGCCAAACTCCCGGCGAGCGCTGCCACCTCTCTGGCACCCGTGGCGAGAGGTAAGGCCACCCAGAGCCCGGGGGACACGCTCGGGGACCTGCCCGTTTGGTTAAAGCCCCCCAGGGTCCCCCCAGATCATCAGTGAAGCGCAGGGGGACCGAGCTGGCCCCTCCAGGGGGTCTCGCAGTGGAGCGGGAAGGGCTCATGGAGAAGCCCCACGTGGAACAGAAACCCCCCGGTACCGGTACCGGTGTCGGGGGGGGTCGCCCCGGGGAGGAGGGGTCACCCCGGAGCCTCGTGCTCCGCCGCCGGTCCCCGGCCGGCACGGGGGGGGGGTCCCCGCTCCCACGCGGTGGCAGAAGCCACGCGGTCTCCACCCGTGACCCCCCCCTCGTTCCGCCGGGAGAGAAATGAATAAACAGCACAAAAAGGGCCCGGGGGAGCCCGGGACGTTGTTTCCAACACATGAAATCCCCCCCCAACCCCAAGGAAATGTCCCGAAAGCGCCTCCCCAAGCCTCGGTACCGAATCACCCCCGAGTCCGCCGGGCCCGGCCTTACATAAGGTGCCGGCAAAGTTGGACCCCGGCCCCGGTGGAAGGGGAGCGGGGGGGATCGAAGCCTGACCCCCGTGCGGACACACCCCCCCGCCGCTCCACCGGGGCAGCCTGACCCCGGTGCGCCCCCTCCCCCCATCCCCCGGGCCGCCCGCGTTATGCAACGGGGAGCACCAGGGAGAGCACCGGGGGGCACCGGCGGGTCCCATCGCCCACCCACCCCCTGCCCAGCTCCTTACCCGGGCAGGCCAGTGCGGGTAACCCTTCATCTTGGCGAAAACCAGGTCCCCGCATTTGTATTCCTTCTGCCGGTTGGACCGGGACATCTTGGCTGGCGGCTCCTCCCGGGACCGGGGGAGCGGGCGGGGGGAGGGGGGGTGGGGGAGGGGAAGAGGGGGGGGGTTAGGGATGAACTTTGGGAGGCAAAACCCGGCGAGGCAGGGATTAGCCAAATAAATAATTAAAAAAAAAAAACCCACCAAAAAAATCAAGAACAACAACAGAAAAAAAATAAACCCTCCCGAAGGCGAAGGGGGAGGCGCGGAGGCGGCGGCTGCTCTGCCCCCCGGGCGCCGAGCCCGGGCCGGGGTCAGCGGCGGCGCGGCGCAGCGGCGGAGGGCCCGAGCCCCATGCGGTTGTTTGTGTTTGAAATTCAATTGCTCCCTCCCTCGGCCACCCCCCCCACCCCCCCAGCCACCCTTCCCCTTCCTCCTCCTCCTCCTCCTCCTCCCGCTGCCGGTGGATGCGCTCGGAGCTCGCGGTGCTGCCTGGGCGCGCACACGCACCGCCCGCCCACGGCGCCGTGCGCGCTCCCGGCACCCCAAAAACACCCAAAAATACCCAAAATGTGCTCGCTGCGGGTGGCCCCGGTGGCGGTGGGGATGGCATCAGCTGCCGTGTGTCACCAGGGGACCGGGAGGGACAGCAGGGCCACGGGCTCGGTGTGGAACCGCTGTGAATTGGGTGTTAGAGCGGGCAGGATGGATGTAGAATAGCGGGAAAGGGGGGTAAAGACATGGAAAAGAAGTGTAAAACAGCACAAAAATGGTATGAAAATATGTAAAATAGTGCAAAACTATACTGGGAAAAACAGGTGTAAAACAGCAGCAAAATGGTGTAAAAATAGGTAAAATAGTTCAAAACTGTTATGGGAAAAACAGGTGTAAAACAGTGCATAAGTAATGTGAAACAGCACTAAAATCACGTAAAAAATATGTAAAACAGTGCAAAACTATAATGTGAAAATCAGGTGTAAAACAGTGCATAACCAGTGTAAAACAGTACAAAAAATGATGTAAAAATAGGTAAAACAGTGCAAAACTATACCGGGAAAAACAGGTGTAAAAGAGTGCATAACCAGTGTGAAACAGCAGGAAAATGGTGTAAAACCCCGTAAAACAGTGTAAAACTGGTTTTAAACCCATGCAAAAGGAGTGAAAAACAGCAGGAAAATGGTGTAAAAATAGGTAAAAGAGTGCAAAACTATACTGGGAAAAACAGGTGTAAAACAGTGCATAACCAGTGTCAAACAGCACAAAAAATGGTGTAAAAATATGTAGAACAGTGCAAAACCAGAGTAAATTGTCACTTTAGGCCCAATAAATTTGGGTTAAATAAAATGTCACCTTAGTCCAGATCAGTTGGGTTTAAATAAATTATCACCTTAGTCCCAATACATTGGGATTAAATAAATTGACACTTTGGTCCCCTAACAGGTTGGGTTTAAATGAATTGTCCCCTTAGTCCCAATAAATTTGGGTTAAATAAAATGTCACCTTCATCCCAAGCAGTGGGGATTAAATAAATTGTCACCTTAGTCCAAATACGTTGGGATTAAATGAATTGTCACCTTAGTCCAAATAAATTGGGGTTAAATAAATTGTCACTTTAGTCCCAATCAATTGGGATTAAATAAAATGTCACCTTCATCCCAATCAGTGAGGATTAAATAAATTGTCACCTTAGTCCCAATAAATTTGGATTAAATAAATTGTCCCCTTAGTCCCAATAAATTTGGATTAAATAAAATGTCACCTTCATCCTAATCAGTGGGGATTAAATAAATTGTCACCTTAGTCCCAATAATTGGGATTAAATAAATTGTCCCTTAGTCCCAATAAATTTGGATTAAATAAAATGTCACCTTCAGTCCTAATCAGTGGGATTAAGTAAATTGTTACCTTAGTCCAATAATTTGGATTAAATAAATTGTCACCTTAGTCCCAATCAATTGGGATTAAATAAAATGTCACCTTCATCCCAATCAGTGGGGATTAAGTAAATTGTCACTTTAGTCCCAATAAACTGGGATTAAATAAATTGTCACCTTCATCCCAATCAATTGGATTAATTAAATTGTGACTGTAGTCCAAAAAAATTTGGATTAAATAAATTGTCACCTAAATCCCAATAGGTTGGGATTAAATAAATTGTCGCCTTAGTCCTAAAAAATTTGGATTAAATAAATTGTCACCTTAGTCCCAATAGGTTGGGATTAAATAAATTGTCACTTTAGTCCCAATCAATTGGGGTTAAATAAATTGTCACCTTAGTCCAAAAAAATTGGGATTAAATAAATTGTCACCTTAGTCCCAATAAATTGGGATTAAATAAAATGTCACCTTCATCCCAATCAATTGGGATTAAATAAATTGTCACCTTAGTCCCAATAAATTTGGATTAAATAAATTGTCACCTTAGTTCCAATAAATTTAGATTAAATAAATGTCACCTTCTTCCCAATCTGTGATGATTAAGTAAATTGTCACCTTAGTCCCAATAAATTTGGATTAAATAAATTGTCACCTTAGTCCCAATAAATTTGGATTAAATAAATTGTCACCTTAGTCCCCATTTCAGACCAAACCTGGGTGCTGCTGTGCCCAACCAAACCTGGGATTAAGCCCAGATGAAATTCTGTAAAACCAGAACCCCACCCTGACCTGGCAGTCAGGGTTCCTGGGCTGGGCTCTTTTCTCTCCATCCCCTCGTGCTTTCCTTGGCTCAATTTCTCCTGAGGAGCTGCAAATAACACAAATAAACAATCCAGGGCAGGATCCTACTGCTGAGAGCAGCACCCAGGAATCCCCTCCTGCTATGGAAAAAGGGACAAAGGGAAATGAGGATTTGTGGAAAACACCAGTCACTTGGTTTGAACATGTTAAAAATTTAATAGAGATAAAAAATGGTTATAAAAATAGCAATAAAATTAGAGTAATAGAAATTGGAACAATTAGGGTTAGGATAACACGAGACAATAAAAACAAAGAGTTACATACACTTCATGGACTTTTTCTGGGTAAAATAAGCCTGAAAAAGGACACAGTTAACAGAGGATTAACTTTTAAAAGCAATAGTTTGTTGCATATTCATACATGCTGTATAAATTCTATTTGAACAAAGGATTTTGTTTGGTCACTGTTAACTTCTTCTTCTTAACCTTGACAGTGTCTTTAGGGTTAAACAAGGTGGGAAAAAGTTTTTTCTAATAATGGAGCATTTTTTCTAATTTTTTTTAGAGATTTAGGTGTTCTGTGGCTGTTATTTTGGTGTACTTTATTTTTCTCTTTAAAAAAGTATCTTACATAGCATAGTTTAGATTTCTGCTTGTTTTTAACATTTTAAAAGTTTAATAGAAATAAAATGGTTATAAAATAGTAATACAATCAGAGTAATAAGAATTTGGACAATTAGGGTTAGGATAATATCAGACAATAAAAATAAAGTGTTATGGACGGTCCAGGTACATTTCTGGGTAAAATAAATGGAAAAAGGACCCACGTTAACAGAGGATTAACCCTTAAAAACAACAGCCTGTTGCATATTCATACACCTCATGCATGATGCATCAATTCCATTCCAACACAGGATTCTGTCTGGGCAGTGTCAGCTCCTTCCTCTGAATCCTGAGGGCAGGAAGAAGTTAATTTCTTCTGATAATGGAGCAATAAATTCTTTTTCTCTGAGAGATTTAGGTGTCCTGTGGCTGCCAGCTCAGTGGGGGTTCCTCATTCCTTTCTTTAAAAAAAATCATACACAGCATAGTTTCTATTTTAACATCATATTATAACCAAAAACTATATTTAATACACTACTTAAGGAAATTAACACAGCATAACTTTCTAACATAACACATACAATATTCATTTTAATATTTGCAAAAAGCCAATCATAAAATACACATTTTTCACATGGGGGACAAAGGAGCTCGTGTGTCCCAGCTCCTGGAACCCTCCCGTGCTCCCCAAGGCCTCCATGCCTATTTTTAACCTATTTTTAAAGCTGTATTTTTAACACTCCTCAGGCCAGCGGGGGTGGGACGGGGCTGGATTTCACCCCGCTCCAAACCACGCAGGGTTCAGGCTACGCTCCTCGTTTATCTCTGTTTTGCTTTCATTATTACTGTTATTATTAATTCAGCTTTTCCATTTATGACCTATAACAATTACTTGTGCAGCTCGCTTCCCTGGGTGCTGGGGACCCAAATTCCAGCCCGGCTCGTGGCTTTATCAAGGCCAGGAGGAGCCAGAAGGAGGCCAAAGGCGTCAAACCAAAACTCAGCCAAGTGCCGAGGGATAAACCAGCTCCTGGCCAGGCCTCCTGAATTCCAGTCCAGCCGGAATCGGGCCGGCAGCACCGATCGAACCCGAACCGTGCCAGGAGGCGAGAGCCCGCTCCGTGTCCCACCGTGACACTGCACCGGGATGCACCGGGAGCCGCGGCCCAGCTCAGGGTTCTGTTTGGCAATTAATCCCGGGCTCTGGAGGGCCCTTCTGCCTCCTCGCCCTCCTCTCCATCCTCATCCTCATCCTCATCCCGGTCCCGCATCCTCGCTGCGCCCAGGCCTTGTCCCGGTCCCGCCGCGTGGCAGCACAGACTACACTTCCCGTGGTGCCTCGCGGCGGGGTACACAGGGAGGCGGGCCCGGCGCTGCTCGCGGTGCACGCCGGGAGCTGTAGTCCTGCGCGGCTGCAGGGCGGGCAGCGGGGCGCTGCCGGCAGCCATTACCGGGAGCGCGGAGCCGCCGCCGCCGCCTTGCCTCGCTCCGCGGCCCCGCCGCCGCACGGGGAGGGGCCGCCATGGCGGCGTAGCCTCGCCCCCGCCCGCCCCTTCTTCCCCGCTGCGGGCGCTGAAGGCGCGGCGGCGGTGCGGCCTAGCGCGGAGGGTGGATCCCCGGCCTCGCTTAGCGGCTGCTGCCCGCCAAGGGCCGCCCTCCCCCGGGCCATGTCCCTCGTGGCCTACGCCAGCAGCGAGGAGGACAGCGATGCCGAGGAGCCTGCGGGCGAGGAGGAGGAAACCGCCGACTCTCCCCCGGCCGCGGCCGAGCAGCCCTCATCCCGGGGGCTTTTCGCCGCGCTGCCCCCGCCCAAGGCCCCCGCGGTACCCCCGGCGTTCCTCATGGGCCCCCCGCCCACTCTGAGCGGCTTCGGCAGCGCCCCGCCGGGCCAGGCCGGCACCGAGAGCCCCTCCGAGCCGGCTGCCAGCGGGGACGGGGCCACAGAGCCCCCCCGGGCGAGGGGGCTCCTCCTGCCGCCCCCCAGGAACGCGGGCACCGCCGCCTCCCCGCTCAGCCCGCCCCCCGCTGCCTCCCCCGGGGTGGGTTTGGGCCTCCCCAAGCCAAAGAAGAGGACGGAGCCGGTGCGGATCGCGGCGCCCGAGCTGCACAAGGGGGATGTGAGTATGGAACAAACCCGAGCCCTTCCCTTCGGGGGTGAAACTTCCCCCCCGCGGGGCTCTTCCCTCGCTCTGTCACTCCGAGATACCGGGATCTATTGTTGTGTCATCCTCGGGGAGATTTGTCCTGGCTGCCTGCCCTAATGCTAAAGCGCTTTGCAGAATTAAACTGATATAGAAACCTTATTTATAATCATAATGCAGCCAAACCCAGATTATCTGCACCCTTCTTATTCCTGGAGTTAACGAGTTGGTGATGTGGAGCTGCAGGGCGTTATAGCCCAAAAGCATCTTTTGTTTCCTGTGCAGGTGATGGATTTTTCAGTCAGTTTATTGCTTATCTTCCAAACTTTTTGATGACAATTTCCCTCTCATTTTGTGAGTTTGGGTTTTTTTTGTAATTACTGTGCCGTGCAGGGCTTGTGAACCCAGACAGCGAGAGCAGGGAAAGGCAGCTCCCTTTCCATCTGGTTTTTAAGTTGGGATCCCTGCTGATGAGGTTTCATCCTCTCCCCACTGCTCATTTCCTCTGGGACAGCACTGTCACAGAATCATGGAACTGTTTGGGTTGGAAGGGACCTTAATGCCCATCTTGTTCCACTCACCTTCCACTGTCCCAGGCTGTTCCAAGCCCTGTCCAGCCTGGCCTGGAACACTTCCAGGGATCCAGGGACAGCCACAGCTTCTCTGGGCACCTGTGCCAGGGCCTCACCACCTTGACAGAAGAATTTTTTCCTAATATCTTACCTAAACCAGCACCTGGCATCCTGGAGTGGTTTGGGTTGGAAGAGACCCTTAAAACTCATCCTGTTCCACAGTGCCCACAGGCAGGAACAGCTTCCACTAGCCCAGGTTGGCCCAGCCTGGCCTGTTGCCATGTGGAGGTGATGGCCCTGCCACTGGTTTTGGTGTGGCTGTGGGAAGAGCTGAACTGGGAGCCTGGGGACATTTCCATGGGGACAGGTGGATTTATAAACTGTGTCCATTGATAGTGGCCTGGCAGCACTTTGGGGGAGCCCAGGTGAGGTCAGTGCTGTGTCTGGGGAGAGGACACAGGTTCCCCATCCCTTCCTGCTCCCAATCACCATCCCAGGGTGGCAAATTGCACACCCAGAGCTCTGGAGGTGCAGCCTTTGGGACAGAGGGGTGAGGGATATCCCAGTCCCTCAGAGCCACTTTTTGTTCAGCTCCTTGCAGCAGGGCGCTGGGATTCCAGGCAGCTGGAATGAACAGGGATCTGTTCCCCCTCACCCCTCTGTGTGCTCTGCTGTGACCACACAGTCTGCAGGTTCTCAGTGTTGAGCAAATGAGTTTGGAAGGGATGAAAAGTACCTTAAACTGGAGCTGGTGTGAGCAGTTCCCACTTGGGGTTCCTGGAGGTCCCTTGGCCTGTGGCTGCCATCCTCAGTTGTTCCCTGTTTCTCCTTAAAATCCCTCCCATGGCTGTAGTTCACCCCCTGGAGATGCTCCAGGGCAGCTGCAGTGTCTCCTCTCTCCCAAACTAACACATGGGTTTACAGTCACTCTAAAATCTCTTTATTTATGCACACTCCTTGTCTTTCCCTGGTTCATGATTTGGAGGCAAACTGGCACAACCCCTCAATCCTTGCTGCCTCTTCCAAGTTCTCTGAGGAGCCATGAAATTACAAGGATACCTTTTCTGATGCCAGCCAGGCTTTCCACACAAGTTTTAACCAGATATTTAACAATTTCAGCGTTACTGACAACAATTCTCTGTATCCCTGCAGTGAACTTTGCATCCTCTGTGTGGTTTGTGCTTCCCCTCCAGTAACTCTGTCCCTGACCTGTAGCTGTGCACCTGCAGTTCTTCCCTCCCTTTGGGTTTATTTTCCTGGGATTTCTTAACATAACTTTTTTAGTTTGGTGTCTCAAGTTGTGCTGAGCTCTGGTTTTCTCTCTCAGTCAGATTCAGAGGAAGATGAACCAGCAAAGAAAAAAAATACTCTTCAGGTAAATAACAAGGGCACTTGGTTAAACAGTTTTCTTGAGAAAAAGTGTTTGACTCTTGGGCTTCCACTTGTGTAAATCATCCACTCTGATCACCTTGTGGCTTTAGGGATATTCCTAAAATCCCATGGGTTTTCAAGTCCTTTTTATTGCCCCCCACGAATAAAACATTGAAATAAATAATTTTTTTACCCTTTTATTTTCCCCCAGAAATAAAACATAAAAATATTACCCTACCTTTTACACCTTTTCTAAAACTCTCTGATTTTAAGAATTCCCACACTTTTTTTGGGTCTTTCACCAATTTAAATCTTGACTAAAGAGGCATAAATTTGGGAACTGGGGAGATATCTGCAACATTTCCCTTCAGAATCCTCCTGGGATTTGTATTCAGAGTGGCCAAGCAGTGAGAAACCCACAAGAAGTGTTAGAATTGGGGGGATAACTGTCAGGAAGTCGTGAAAAGTGAATAATCTCCCTCTTTTCTTTCTGGGATCCATTTGTCCACACTGATCACCTTGTGTAAATCATCCACACTGATCACCTTGGGCAGATATTTGCAACATTTCCCTTCAGAATCCTCCTGGCTTTTTTATGCAATGCAGAGTGGCCAAGCAGTGAGAAACTCACAAGAAGTGTTAGAATTGGGGGAGATAATTGGCAGTAAGTCATGAAAAGTGAATAATCTCCCTCTTTTCTTTCTGTGATCCATTTGCGCTGCGTGGACGTCACCAGGGACGCGGCGAGGGCTCCGGCTTGTCCGCTCTGCTTCCTCAGCCCAAAAACACGCCGGTGAAAGAGACCAATCGCTTGCTCCTGCCCTACGCCTTCTCCAGGAAAGCAGGAGAAAACTCCTCCGACTCCAAACCTGCCAAGACCCCGAGCTCTTCCTCCAAACCCAAAGCCGTGCCCAAGCCGGCCGTGCCCACCACTCCGTCCCCGTCGGCCATCAAGGCGGCGGCCAAGAGCGCGGCGCTGCAGGTAACCAAGCAGATCACCCAGGAGGAGGAGGACAGCGACGAGGAGCTGCAGCCAGAGAACTACTTCTCCTTGTCCGACAGGAGCGAGCCTGGCACCGTGGGCACCGAGCCCTACCTGTACCCGGGCACGGCGGGCTCGGAGGAGCCTCCTCCTGGCACGGAGCCGCAGCCCCAGTTCCAGGACGCGGCCGCTAACGCCCCGCTGGAGTTCAAGACAGGAGTGGGCTCCAGTGGAGTTCAGCACAGCTGGGCACCCAAAGCTGGTGAGGACTACAACAGCCAGCCCTATGGGCAGTTCCCCCCTGCCTACGGAGAGCCTGGGGGCTACTACCAGGTGGGTTTGCTAGCCAGAGGGGAGGGGAGGGCTCTGAGCATGAGGTTGAGTGGCTCGAGTTGGTTACTGGCTGCTGCTGGGAGTGCAGCCTGTGTGAGGGGCCTGGGATACAGGGCAGGGAATGCAGCCTGTACCTGGGATACAGGGCAGGGAATGCAGCCTGTGTGAGGTACCTGGGATACAGGGCAAGGAATGCAGCCTGTGTGAGGGGCCTGGGACACAGGGCAGGGAATGCCATCTGTACCTGGGATACAGGGCAGGGAATGCAGCCTGTGTGAGATACCTGGGACACAGGGCAGGGAATGCCATCTGTACCTGGGATACAGGGCAAGGAATGCAGCCTGTGTGAGAGGCCTGGGACATGGGGCAGGGAATGCAGCCTGTGTGAGATACCTGGGACACAGGGCAGGGAATGCAGCCTGTGTGAGGTACCTGGGACACAGGGCAGGGAATGCAGTCTTTGTGAGATACCTGGGACATGGGGCAGGGAATGCAGCCTGTACCTGGGACACAGGACAGGGAATGCAGCCTGTGAGAGGTACGTGGGCAGGGAATGCAGCCTGTGTGAGATACCTGGGACACAGGGCAGGGAATGCAGCCTGTACCTGGGACACAGGGCAGGGAATGCAGCCTGTGTGAGGTACCTGGGACATGGGGCAGGGAATGCAGCCTGTGTGAGGTACCTGAGCAGGGAATGCAGCCTGTGTGAGATACCTGGGACATGGGGCAGGGAATGCAGCCTGTGAGAGGTACCTGAGCAGGGAATGCAGCCTGTGTGAGATACCTGGGGCACAGAGCAGGGAATGCAGCCTGTGTGAGGTACCTGGGGCACAGAGCAGGGAATGCAGCCTGTGTGAGGTACCTGGGCAGGGAATGCAGCCTGTGTGAGGTACCTGGGGAATGCAGTCCTTGGGAGCTGCCTGGGACACAGGGCAGGGAATCCAGCCCACGCTGTCTGACACAGGGAGCCAGGCACAAGGGGATTCCTACAGCATGAGAGCTGCAGATGTTCTTTGCTGGACAGATGTTTAACAGCTGCACTCCTGTGAAAATGCCCTGGATTTGAGGGTGCAGAGTCAGGGCTCACTGGAGCTGGTGTCTGAGCCCTGGTCGTTACTAATAATTCTAATAAATAGAATTCTAATAAATGGAATCCCAGACTGGTTTGGGTTGGAAAGGACCTTAAAGCCCATCCAGTCCCAGCCCCTGCCATGGGCAGGGACACCTTCCACTATCCCAGGTTCTTCCAAGCCCTGTCCAACCTGGCATTAAGCACTTCCAGGGATGGGCCAGCCACAGCTGCTCTGGGCAACTTGTGCCAGGGCATCACCACCCTCACAGGGCACAATTCCTTCCCAATATCCCATCCAGCCCTGCCCTCTGTCCCTTGTCCTGTCACTCCAGACCCTTGTGAGAAACCCCTCAGAGCCTTTGTTGCTTTGTCCCTCTGATGGAATCAGCCCATGGGGCAGTCTGTGGCTCGGTGCCACTCCAGGATCACTCTCATGCCAATCTGGTTTTATTTTCCCTGCCAGGATTACTACAGCTGTGGGTACTACCCCGAGGTGGAACCAGCCCAGGCCTCACCACAGGAGAGCAGCACCGACTCCTCCTTCATCGACGACGAAGCGGTTGGCACTTCATTTTCTGTCCCCCTGTGGAATTTGGCTTTGAGCTCTCCCAGAACACAAGAGCCTCTTGGCAGCCACACTCCTGCCCCCCAGCACAGCCTGAGTCTCCAGGGCTTTGGGCTGGGTGGTTTTTCTGGGGGTCCTCGTGCTGTGATTTGGGCACGTGTGGGGTCCTGCTCCAGCTGGGTCTGCAGGCCTGATAAGTACAGAATAGAATCAATTGTTGAGGTTGGAAAAGGCCTCCAAGACCATCACCCAGCACTGCCAAGGCCACCACTAAACCACGTCCCCAGGTGCCACATCCATGTGGCTTTTAAATCCTTCTGGGGGTGGGGACTTCACCACTGCACTGGGCAGCCTGTGTCAGGGCTGGACAACCCTCTGGGTGGAGGAATTTTCCCTATATCCAACCTCATCTAACCCTGGCACAACTTGAGGCCATTTTCTCTTGTCCTGTCCCTTGTTCCCTGGGAGCAGAGCTCACTGACTGTCCCCTCCTGTCAGGGAGTTGTGCAGAGCCAGAAGGTCCCCCCTGAGCCTCCTTCTCTCCAGGCTGAGCCCCCTCAGCCTCCCCTGGTGCTCCAGCCCCTTCCCCAGCTTTGTTTGCTTCTCTGGACATGCTCCAGCTCCTCAATCTCTTTCTTGTCATGAGGGGCCCCACACTGACCTTAGGATTGGAGGTGCCTCAGCAGTGCCAGCACAGGGATGAGCAATGCCTGGAAGCAGCAGCAAATGCTGCTTTCTGCATAGGAAAATGAGATTATAACCTTCATGCTAAGTAGTTTTAGATACTCTCATGTACAGCACGCTGAAAATCTCCAAAAGATCAAAACCCCAGCTAGAAAACTGTTTGCTGGTCAGTGCTGGGTGTAATTCCAGCTCTTCTGTTCCTCCTTCAGTTCAAACGTCTGCAGGGCAAGCGGAACCGTGGGAGGGAGGAGATCAACTTTGTGGACATCAAAGGTGACGACCAGCTGAGCGGGGCCCAGCAGTGGCTGACCAAATCCTTGACAGAGGAGAAGACCATGAAGTCATTCAGCAAGGTGGGTGGAGGGCAAGGGCTGTGCTTGGAGCCTCTGCTCAGTGCCCCAAATCCAGCTGAGCTGTGCTGGGTGCTGGGCAGTCACCAGGGAGGGTAAATGATGACATGTGAGACTAGTGGAGTTCCTCAGAACACAGCATGTGGGTGGGGGGGCAGCCAGGAAGTGCTTCAGCCCCAGGAATCTGCAGTTTAATAAGGAACAAATGCTGCTTGGGATGGCTCTGTGCAGGCCCTTGCCTTGGTTTGCTGTCCAAGCACCTCTCCAGGCTGACCACTTCACCTCTTTCTGCTTTCCAGAAAAAAGGAGATCAGCCCACAGGACAGCAGAGGAGAAAACACCAGATCACATACCTGATCCATCAGGTGAGTGGCCTCCCTGTGGTGAGTGAGCTCATCCAGCAGAACTGCAGGGCAACGCAAGGCTGGGGTGCTGGAGCTGGGGACCAGGGGCTGGCCCTGAGAACCCCCTGGTGACACCCAGTGGGGCCAGAGGTAAGTCCTGGCCCTGAGGGGGTCCCAGTCCGGAGCTTTCAGCTTTGCTTTGCCCTTCCTGCACGTTCTGAGGCCCTGGGATCCTGTCCTGGATTCTGCCCCTGGGTTGGCTGCTGAGCCCGTCCCCATGAGAAGCTGCTTTTCAGCATGAATGAGATGCCTGTGCATCCCAATTAATCCAGGCCTCTGTCAGGATGATTGTGCAAACCCCTGTCCCCACGAGAAGCTGCTTTTCAGCATGAATGAGATGCCTGTGCATCCCAATTAATCCAGACCTCTGTCAGGATGATTGTGCAAACCCCTGTAACGAGGCTTCTGGCTGAAGGGCTCCCTAATCCACATGAGCGGGGCCAGAGGAGGCAGGAATGCTGCTGAGTCACTGAAACACACAGGGTAACAGCATCCTCTCCATCTCTTCAGGCCAAGGAGAGGGAGCTGGAACTGAAAAACACATGGTCTGAAAACAAGCTCAGCAGAAGGCAGACTCAAGCCAAGTACGGATTCTGACACATCTGTCCTGCTTTTTGGCTGGCGTCCCGGGTGACCTGCTGTGTCCGGTGTCTGCTGGCTTCCTGGAGATCAGCCAGGCCCCAGCGTGGGGCTGGGAGGACACTGCACTCCCTGGCCTGGCAGGAAGAAGGGGCATTGCAAGCAGGTCCTGAACCTCCACCTGTAATTCTTCCCCTCCCTCCTTGTAAACGATAACGTGGAAGGTTCCCACTGGCCGAGGACGTCCCGAGGCACCGCGGGGAACGTGCTGGGTGTGAGGCTGCAGCTCCTGTCCTGAGGGAACAGGCTGGGCCTCCTGACCCTTCAGCAGAGGCTCAATAAACTCCCAGTTCCCACTTTGCTCCTCTCTTGGACTTGCTGTGCATTGAGAGTGTCGTTTTCCTTTCTAAAACACGGTGAGTTCCAAGAGCAAGCCTGGCTTTGGAATTTTTATTTTGTCCTTACCTTTAAGATGTCCTCACAGCTGTTTCCTCGTGTCTGGGCTGCTCCAGCACTCCTCTCATGTCAATAATTTTGAATAATTTTGATATCCTGGTTTTTAATTGGGTGTTTTTGCTCTGGCTACCCACAGGCTGAGCCATGCTGAGGGGGCACCCTCGTGCAGGTCAGAGCCTGTGCCAGGGGAAGCACCACACAGGTAGGGGAGGTTCTGCCTGGCACACTTGGGGTTTTGGGTTACCCTGAGCTGTGTGTGCATGTATATTGTCCTTCCTTTTTCCTCCTCTTTCCTTCTCCCCCAGCCCAAGGCCTCCTGTCCCACCCCAGGCTGTTCTCAGACTCATCAAAGTGTCCCAGTGTCCCACGTGTGGCTGCCTGGGACTGAGCTCTGCAGTTTCCTCTGGGCAGACACAGAGGAGAGCTGCCAACTGTAATTTTTTTTTCCAGCTTGTTTGTATCAATTCTGTTTCAATTAGGTGTTGACTTTACCCTCCTGGCTGGGAAGAGGAGACTGCCCAGCCCTAATTTCTTCAAATCAAACCTTTTTTTTTTTTATTTAAGGAATTCTGTCAAGGTGATGCGACTGCAAATCCTGTGCAGCTCTGCTGGCCCAATCCATGGATCCAAATCTGTGGCATCACTTTGTTGTTCACCAAAGCATGTGATGCTGAAGGGAGCAGAGAGCTGGCCTGGTTATTTAACTTATATTCCCACCAATCTGGGTTTTATTTGGCTCAAATGGCCAATATTTGTTATTCTGGTAAGAAGAACTCCCAAGAGGTGTTTTTTCTCCCATGTTACCTCTTAAAAACAGGCAAACCCCCATGACTGAAGTCTTTTCTTAGAATGTTTTAAACTAATCTCATTTTTAGTTTAGCTCCCTGTATGTTTAGTACTTTGCAGAGCCTGTTTTGAGTATTTGAATGATCAGAATAAAGTTACTGTTGAGTAATTTATTCATATCTTGTATGTACAGTGAAATCCTCCCAGAAGAGATTTGCTGAAGGAACATATTTCTAAATGAACCCCCCCAGCCCTGTTTCCATCACCGGGGGCTCAGATCCTCATCCAGGTACCCTCTTGGCCTGGGGATTTTGCAGTGTGGGGGCTGGAACTCCCACGTTCCCCTTCCCATTTCTCCTTGGGGTAATGGCTTGGGTTTAGCACCAAGGGAAGTTCCCAGGGCTCCTGTTCCACTTTCAGCCCTCTAAGAGCAACAGAATTCAACTTTGTGAAAGGTCAGAAGTTAATTTTCCCAGAGATAAAACAGCTGCAGTCCCCCAGCCTTCCTTTTCCTTCCAAGCCAGGGCTTTGGCCATCCTGGCTCCCTGCTCCTGTTGGGCTTGGAGCACCACTGGCACTGCCCAGCTCCACTGGGGCTCGCCAGGGTTTGTGCCCCACGGGACAGCCCTGGGACAGTGCTGTCATCCCAAATTTTCTGGCTGAGGAAGCAGGCAGGGCTTGCAGTGTTGGCTGCAGGCTGGGGAGGTTCAGTGTAGCATCACTCCAGTTTCTGGCCAATTTAATATCCAGCTGCATGTGCCAACTGTGCCAAACTCACCCCTGTTTTTCCTGTAACAGCCTTTTTTCCCTCATTTTATTAACAGAAGTCTCTTGGAATGTGCTCATGGGTAAGGTAAGGCTCTCCCCTGTGCTGTGCAGCAGGGCTGGGAAGCTGGAAGAGCAGATTGGCACTGCCAGCTGGGGCCAACAGCAGCCTTGGAGCTCTCCTCCCAAGGCCAAGGGCTTCCTGCAGTGAGGTGGAGGCTGAGGTTCCTCCAGCTGGGAGCCAGGTGCTGTCCAGGTGCTTTAGGAGCAGTCCCCAGGCAGCTGCTCGTACACGTTCTCAGCCGTGGCCTTGGGGTGCAGGTCCCTGGGTGTGCTCCTGCTGTACACAGGGTCATCCAGCTCCAGCTCAGGGGTCAGGGCAGCCTGGGGGAGTCCCAGGGACAGAGGGTGGGTTTGGGAGCCAGGAAACAGCACAGGCTTGGTCTTTCACCCTTCCAGCCCTTGGCTTTGGGACAGGGACCCGGTTTTTGTAAGGGCCTGGAGTGACAGGACAAGGGGGAATGGTTTCCTGCTGCCAGGGATAGCTGGGATATTGGGAAGGAATTCTTCCCACTGCCAGAGGGCAGAGTTAGGTGGGATATTGGGAAGGAATTCTTCCCACTGCCAGAGTTAGGTGGGATATTGGGAAGGAATTCTTCCCACTGCCAGAGTTAAGTGGGATATTGGGAAGGAATTCTTCCCTGTGAGGGTGGGGAGGGCCTGGCACAGAGAAGCTGTGGTTGCCCCATCCCTGGAAGTGTTCCAGGCCAGGTTGGACAGGGCTTGGAGCATCATGGAAGGTGTCCCTGCCCCTGGCAGG
This sequence comes from Serinus canaria, assembly GCF_022539315.1. Taxonomy (NCBI): domain Eukaryota; kingdom Metazoa; phylum Chordata; class Aves; order Passeriformes; family Fringillidae; genus Serinus; species Serinus canaria. The sequence continues at coordinate 11,825,463 of NC_066338.1, forward strand.
GGGTGGAGTAGGATGGGCTTTCCAACCTGAACCATTTCAGGTTCCCTGTGCTCCTGGTGTGGAGCAAACCCCGATCCCTCAGACTCCGGGAGCCTTCACTCGTGCTGGGGCTGAGCTCTGGAGCCATCACCTGCCCTGGGGACCCACCCACCTGTGTGCCCGTGCTGGAAGCTCCTCTGTCCTCCCTGTCCGTGCTGGGAGCCGCCGAGAGCTGCCTCCTCTTGCAGTCCTGGCTGGAAACGCTGTGGAAGAGCCGGCGGTGGGGCCGGGCTTTGGGGGGCAGCGTGGAGAAGGTGTTTTGGGGGGCCGTGGGGGGCCGGGCAGGCACATCCTGCCGGGCCAGTGCCACCTCGGAGTAGATGTTCTCCTCGGGGCTGGCACAGCGGCTCCAGCCGCGGGCCATGGCATAGAAGGGGATGGGCTCCTCGGGGATGGGTCCCCCGGGGGTGGGGGGTCCCTCGGGGATGGGTGCCCCGGGGGTGGGCTCCTGGGGCTCGGGGTCGATCTCCTCACGGGGCTCGGCGTAGACATGGAAGCACATGAGCTGCTGGTACTTGGCCTCGGGGGGCTCGGGCAGGGCGGATTCTTTGTGCACCTGGGCGCAGGGAACCTCGGGGGGTGCCGCGCTGCCGGACGGGCCGTGCAGCCCCCGAGCCGCGCCCCGGGAGCTGCTCTTGGCAGGGAGCGACGGCGGAGCACCGGGAGCCTGGGGGAGAGATGGGATAGGGCGGAGTGAGGGCTGGGAGTGGGTGTCAGTGCATTCCCCCTCCCGTGCTGTCCTCGGGCAGTGCCTCCATCCCCCCAGCCCCATTACCTCCCTGGCAGAGGTGAGGGCTGGGAGTGGGTGTCACTGCATCCCCCCTCCCATGCTGTCCTCGGTCAGTGCCTCCATCCCCCCTGCCCCGTTACCTCCCTGGCAGAGCCGCCCTCGGCTCTGGGGGGCTCCAGGGACACGGGGCTGTACTCCGGGAGCTTGGCCGCTGCTTGGCTCGCTGGGGAATGTGCAGCATCACCGCCGGCCGGGGGCTGTGGCCGCCCTCGGGGCTCGTCCTTCTGAGAGGAGAGCAGAGAGGTGTCGGGATGGGTGCGTGGTCAGGGCACACCCAGCTAGGCCCTGGCTCCTTGCTCCTGCTGGCCAGGGGGGCTTCCAACCCCGGCTTTTGCGATGCTTTGATTTCTCTTGGCTGTATTCCCCAGCTTGGGAAAATCCATTGTGATTTCAGGGTTTAGCCCAGAGCCTCGGGTCCCTCCACTGATAATTCCCTCCCAGGTGTGGCAGTCACCTCTCCTTTCCCCTCCCAGCACTGTCTGTCAGTCCTGGAATTCCAGAAGGGCCTCGAGTGATTGGCAGATTCAAACCCCTGGGGGGCATTGGGCCATCCAGGTGTCCTTTGTCCCTTGCAACCTCCTTCTGTGTGCCTGGCTGGTGGCTCCCACCCCTTCCCTTCCCCTCTCCCCGGGGTTAAAAGGAACAGCAACCACATGGTTCAGGAGTTCTGTTGGAGCTGTGGCTGGATTCAGAATAAAGCTCTGGATCCAAACCCTCCATCAGAACCAACTCCTTTCCTTCACCATCGCCCTAAAGCTTCTCCACAGAGGGAAACCCAAGGAGCAGACCCTGTTATGGGGGAGGCTCCATCCCACCACCACCAGAGCCCTGGCATGCCTGGACTCGCCTCCAAGTGCCCAGCTGCAACATCCAGCTGGCCAAAAGTGTCTCTGGGGTCAAACACCACAGTTGCCACAATTTGGTTCAGCACCAAGGGCCAGACAAGCTCAGGCACTGGGCTGGTAAATATTCCAACATGCAGGGGCTCTGGGGGCTCTGGGGGCTCTCGGGGCTGGCACTCACCCGTCCGCAGGGCAGGGGCACGGTGAGGAACTCGCGGTACGGTGTGACCGGGGCCGTGGCGTGGTGCTGCAGCAGCTGTGCCAGCCCGGCGTGGGCACTGCGCTCGCCCAGGATCACGTAGCGCCCGTCCGGCAGCTGGTCCAGGACAAAGTGCCGGCAGCGATCCCTGCCCCTGGCAGGAGATGGCACGGCATGGCACGACATGATATGGCATGGGCACAGCCGCCAAGAGGGGAGAGAGCACAGCGTGGCATGGCATGCATGGCACGGCATGCATGGCATGGCACAGCATGGCATGGGCACAGCCGCCAGGAGGGGTCAGAGCTGCTCGGCCCCTCCCTCGGCCCGGGCTGCGGCTTTGCCTCACCTGTAGGACAGCACGAAGCCCACGGTGCTCTCGCTGAAGCGGACCAGGAAGCAGCCCAGGGGCTGATCCTGCAGCAGCTCCTCTGCCTCCCTGCGGGAAGGACACTGAGCCGCTCAACCTCATCCCCTCCGTGTGATCCAGTGTCCAGCTCCCTGTTTGGGAGCCCAGGGGAGGGGACACTGGCCCCGTTCCCCGCCCTGGCCTCCCTCTGGCTCACCTGCGGCTGATGAAGCCGTGGAACCACGAGGGGAGCTCCCCCTCGGGCCCTAAGCTCTGCGCTTGTGTCTGCTCGAACCACAGCCTGGTGCGGGCACGCAGCACCCCCCGCTCCGGGCACGGCTCCCCCTCGGGCAGGGACTGGGCTGCTGGGGCTGACCAGAAACCTGGAGGCACCTGGAGGGAAGGGGACAGCACTGCACCAGGAGCTCAGGGGAGGACACGCAGCGAGGATGTTCGGCTCCCAGCGCAGCCCCTGAGGGTGTGGGAGCACTGGGAGGGTGAGCTGGGCTCTGTCCACCCTCGTGTCCGCATGTCCTACCCTGCCATGTCTGCTGTGGTGTCCTGGCGACTGCTCTGAGGTGCCCTGGGGCTGGCTGGGTTTGCTGGTGGGCGCTGCCTTGGCTCTGGCTGTGCTGTCCTCACCAAGGGGCTTGAAGGTGGTGAAGAGGGGCCGGTCGTCATCCATGGAGTGCCCTGTCCCAGGGAATGGGGAGGAAAAGGCTCAGGGCAGGGGGGCCTCCTTTGGGGAGAGCACAGGGGGGCTCCAAGACCCCGCCACAGGCCCTGCTCTCACCATCACCTTCACCTGGTGCTCCCCAAGCTCAGCACCCCGATCCTCCCCTGCCTGTGTGATGGGGAGGGACAGTGACCTTGGCACCCCAGAGGAGAAGGGGGGACAGTGGTGCAGGTGGGGAGGAGCTCAGGAGGGAGCGTGTGAATCCTCCTGCCCCTCAGTGTGTCAGCTCAGCCCTGTGTAGGGGAGGGACAGGCTGAGCAGCTCCTGAGGGACCTTGAGCTTGACCCTGAGCTGCCAACACCCAGCAAAACAACGTTAATCCCCAGCAGATGCTGGAGGGGGTGGAAGATGCTGGGGCTGGTTGGATCTGGGAGGCAAAGCTGAGTCAGAGGAGTGGGTCCAGGCTTGTCTGAGAGCAAGGGGATCCAGCCACCTTTTCTGAGAGCAAGGGGCACCCCAGCTCCACCTTTAACCTGCAGCAGTGCCCAGCCCAGCCCTGCACCCCTGCAGGCAGGGGAAGGTGAGGGAGGTGTGGAGAAAGAGCAACAAAACCCCACAAACTGCACTCACCCAGCTCAGGGAGTGCTGGGAAGAAGAATTCGGGTCAGGTCCTGCCCAGGTCAGGCTGCTGGGGACAATGCCACTGTCCCCAGCTTGCTGTGCATCCCCCAGCTGGGTGGGATTGCTGGGCAGGGGTGGGGGGCTCAGCCCCGCTCCCCCAGCCCAGCACCTTGGCCTCGGTGGGGCAGCTCAGGGGATTTGCTCCCTGGGGCAGGATGTGCCTCTGAAACCTGCACTGCTGAGCTGGGAACGAGTCAGATCAGCCCTGAAACAGGCTGAAAGCTTTGCTCTGTGAGACAGTTCCGGGCTGAACTTCCCCCTTTGGAGAGGGTGAGATCTGGCTGGAAGGGCTGGCCTGAGCGAGGGACCCCAATCCCTCTCTTTTCACCCCATCAATGTGCCTTTTGTCCTGCCTTTGGGCAGGGGGACATCCCTGCACCTCCTGTCTGGTGTCCCCTGCTCAGGGTTCACTCCTTGGCTTGGCTGCAAACCCAACCCCAGCCCCCAGCCCCCAACCCACACTCCTACCTCTGCTCGGTGTCCGTGGCCAGTGGTGCAGGGGCAGGGGACGAGCAGGGGACAGGATGGGGACAGGCAGGAGATGGGCAGGGGGTGGGCAGGGGACAGGCAGGGGATGGGCAGGGGATGGGCAGGACAGGGAGGGGACAGGCAGGGGACGGGTAGGGGACAGGCAGGACAGACAGGGGACGAGCAGGATGGGCAGGGGATAGGCAGGACGGGCAGGGGATGAGCGGGACAGGCAGGGGACAGGCAGGGGGACAGGCAGGGTGAGGCAGCCCCACTGCTCTGCTCTGCCTCTGCTGCCGGCCACAGGCAGGAAGCAGCGACCAAAGCTGCAAGAACCTTCATGTGATGGGGAAACGTCACAGGAAGGTGGCATGGTGGCCCTGCGGTGACAGCCAGGTGACACCGGCAGCCTCACAGCAGGCTGGGCTGTGGCAAGGAGAGGATTGAGGCCACCGGCACGTCCAAGCCTGCAAAGGTGTCAATGTCCCTCCTGTCCTGTCTGCATCCTGGGACCTGCCAGTGCTGGGCACAGGGAGAGCAGAGCTCAGAGGGGACAACAGAGGGGACAGCAGAGCTCAGGGGGGACAGCAGAGCTCAGAGGGGACAGCAGAACAGGGAGGGGACAGCAGGCTCGGTGGGCCCAGGCTCACACCATGAGCCAGAATTCAGTCCTGGCCCAGTGCAATCCAGCACCATCCCCTTCCTCAGACACTGGATGCCAGAGCTGGGCTGTTCTGGGCCGTTCTGGGGCATCAGCAGCCGAGCTGCCAACGCTGTGGCTGTGCCACGTGTCCTCTGCCACTGTCACTTGGGTGGTGCCAGGCTCCAGCTGGAGCCAGGGTGAGGGCAGTGCCAGCCTTGCTGATCCCATGGATTGGGAGTCAGGGCAGGGATTAGGGCAGGGTCTGGCTCATCCATGGCACCAGGACAGGGATGGGGGGTGTTGTTGGTTGGAGGTTTATGTGTAAATTCCAAATGGGATGAGACTGGTGAGGAGTGTGCTTTGAGCTGTTTTATTTTTTAGTATTAATCTCATGACATGGTTATGATAATGGGAAGATGTTAGCAGTTTACATTCTTGGTAATAGACAAAGAACTCAATGTTACAAGTCACTTTTTTGATCAATCACACAAAGAAAAATCATATTGACAGTAATTCTATTCCACCAATGTAAGCACAGGTACCTTTGGTTAAACAATGCTTGCTTATTTCAGATACAACACCTGCTTGTGAGCCTTAAAACACAACACACAGAGCTCCATTATCAAGTTTAGAACTTCCTAATATCTCACTAGACATTCTTTTCTGTAGCTTAGGGACTTATTTTAGCCAAGCATTAATACACAGACCATTGTTCTATTTGTCTTTACTTTCCACTTCTTATAATTTTTTTTGCTGACGAATCTTATGGCTACTGCTTAGCTCTAATCACAGTTCTGCTGTTTCTGAAGCTGCCTTTTGCAGCTTTCCCAAAACCCTCTGATTTTAAGGATTCCCACGGCTGAAACGTGCGGTGGCTCCACAGCCCCGGGGCGGGGCCGGTGCCCGGTGCCCCCCGGCAGCCCCGGCTCCCTCCACCTGCAGAAAGCCATCCCTCTGTTAAAAATAGCTTGGAAACTGATGTCAAACAGTTGATAGATCGTTAAGCACGTACTGCGAGTTAGGTTATTCTCTTGTGGAAGGGGTTATAAGACACCCAAGTGAAGTGCACCACACCCCAAGCGAAACAAGCCAGCCCGGACAGAACCTTAGTGGCCAACCGAGCGCCTTAAACCTTCATGCAAATGAAGGATTCCGACAAAAACCGATCCAAAGGGACTAAAAACAGGATAAAAAGGGCATCTGACCCAGGGAATCTGTGCCGCTCCACCTGGAACATCGGGGGCATCGCTGCTCAAGCAAACCCAGCCCCGACACTGCAGCATCTTCGATGGGAATGCTCCTGCTCTGGCCACAAGCCCCCTTGCTTTAGGCCTTTTCTTTTTTATAATAAATGCTGAAATCGCTGTAGTCCGGCAGCTTGCTCTCGTTTTTATCACCTCCCCAAAACCTCCAGGGCCTCCCACGTTTCCCGCGGCTCCGCCAGGCTTCCTGTTTGCGATGCTCACCGGAACGGGGACAGGGGTGACAGGGGACAGCGTCTGCCCCGGCTCATCCCGCCGTGTCCCGGCCGCTCCTCTGGGAGTGAGGCTGGAACCACCAGGAATTGTTCCTAAAAGGCTTTTTCTGGCTCCTCTGCGCAGCCGGGGCTGTTTTCAAGAGGAACGCAAAGAGATCTCCTTGTCCGCTGTGGCCGGATCCTGGCACAGCTCCCGGGAATGCCGCGGCTCTGAGGAAGATCCTGGCACTGCCAGGGCTGCTGGAGGAAGGCTGGAGCTGGAGGTGAGCGGTCCCAGCTCCCCGTGACACACCAGGTCCGGGGGCTGCCTTGGCTGGGGGGGTTTGGGGTCCAACGGGGCTTTTTGGAAGTTGGGTGCTGAGCTGGGAGCTCAATTTTGGGCAGCCGGTGCCAAGGCCAGGCTGGTTTTCCTGGTGGGTGACAGCAGGACACGGGGAGACAGGACAGGACAGGACACTGTCCCCCCAGCCCCCGTGGGTCCAGCTCTGCCCAGGAGCTCAGCGGTTCCCACCAGGGCCTGTGGCCACCCGTGCCTCAGTTTCCCTCCTTTCAAAAGCAGCACGATGCCAGGGCGCGTGTGACAAGGCACGGGGCAATCAGCTGCTTGTGTCACTCGCCAGGGGACAAACGGACACACTGTCCCCCCACGGACACGGCACACGGCCAGGGAGATGCTGGCCCTGCTGCAGCTGCAGCTGCCCCCGGGCACGGATCCGCCCGGGGATGGGGATGGGGCAGCACCGTGCCAGGGCCAGCTCCGTGCCGTGCCAGGGCCAGCTCCGTGCCAGCGCCGTGCCGTGCCAGGGCCAGCTCCGTGCCAGGGCCAGGGCAAGCTCCGTGCCAGGGCCAGGGCCAGCTCAGTGCCAGGGCCAGGGCCAGGGCCAGCTCAGTGCCAGGGCCAGCTCAGTGCCAGGGCCAGCTCAGCCTGCCCGGGTGCCCCGGGGACAGGCAGAGGGGACAGGCAGTGTCCCCTGTGTGGGCTGGCAGGCTGGGGAGGGAGGAAGAGGCGCTGCTGGATGTGGAGGAAGGCTCGGGGAGGGTGAGGGGGCACAGCTGGGCTGGGAGGGGGAGGGGCTGGGGGGGGAACTGGGCTTGGGGACCCCCAACTGTCCCTTAGGGCTTGGGGACTGCCCTTTAGGGTTTGGGGACCCCCAACTGTCCCTTAGGGGTTTGGGGACCTCTGACTGTGCCTTGGGTACCTCTGACTGTCCTTTAGGGTTTGGGGACTGTCCCTTGGGGTTTGGGGACCTCCAGCTGTACTTTAGGGTTTGGGGACTGTCCCTTGGGGTTTGGGGACTATCCCTTAGGGTCTGGGGACCTCCAACTGTCCCTTAGGGTTTGGGGACTGTCCCTTAGGGCTTGGGGACCACTGACTGGGGCTTGGGTACCTCTGACTGTCCCTTAGGGTTTGGGGACCTCCAACTGTCCTTTAGGGCTTGGGGACTGTCCTTTAGGGCTTGGGGGCCACTAACTGTTCTTTAGCATTTGGGGACTGTCCCTAAGGGCTTGATAACCTCTGACTGTCCTTTAGGGTTTGGGCACCACCAATTGTCCTTTAAGGTTTGGGGACTGTCCCTTAAGGCTTGGGGACCTCCAACTGTCCTTTAGGGCATGGGGACCACTGACTGTCCTTTATATATATATAAAATATATTCTATTATATTCTGTTGTATTATATTGAACCATGTATTTTCATTTTTATATAATATTTATATATATTTGTAGAATTATATATATTTATGTATATATGTATACACATATCTATATATATAGATATATATATATATATATATAGTAATTTCTATTATTCAATACTATCTATACTATTGCTTGGATAAATATTGGTCTTAGAGGCTGTGAGATTTCAGAGGAGTAAGCCTTTGACCACAGCACAAAGTTGTGCTGCATTCCTCGTTACAAGACAATATAAAACTTTCTAATTTAGTGGCCAGTTCCTACAAGGTTTATTTTGCTTTTCTAACTGATCACCTCTATTCCCTTTTGCTGCACTGGGGTTATTTTTAGTTAATAGGCTGCTGTTGCATGTACACTTCTGCTTCTGTTATAACTTTTAAACTTTTAATTCTATATGATCACATTGCTACACTATAGACTCTTCACCATCTTATTAACATAAAGCAAATTCTTACTTAAAGCATATTATTACTTATAGAAACATAAATTTATGATTTTTCTACTTAATGCCTGTGCACTTTATTTTTACATCAATTTTAAATTTAATTTTTACATCAACTTTTAACTCTATATAATCCCATTACTATACTATAGACTCTTTACATTTTATCTCACAGTTTCTTAAATTTAAATTACATTCTTACTTATAACTATAAAAACACCAGTTTGATTTTCCTACTTAATGTCTGTGTGCTTTAACATCCATTTTTAACTTTTAATTTAATTTTTACATCAACTTTTCACTTTAAATAATCACATTACTAAACTGTGGACTCTTCATTTTATCAATACAGTTTCTTACTTACTTGAGGCATATTCTTACTTACAGAAAGAGTTTATGATTTTTCTACTTAATGTCTGTGCAATTTATTTTTACATCAATTTTTGACCTCCTGGATGGGGATAATGGCAGGGAGGGGTCACTCACCCATTAATGCTGTCAGGAAAATTAATCCACAACCACCAGAGCTTTATGTCCAAAAAGGAGACAGAGGAGTCATTTTTCTTTATTCAAATAGAGGGAGAGATTCCCCTGGGGTCTCTCCAATTTTTGGAGGACTCAGCCTCCTTTTTATCCTAATTTCCCTCTCCCTTTCCCCATTTCTGAGGTTCAGCCTTCCTGGAACACCTGATACCAAAGATTCCCCTCCAATGTACAACCCTCCCTTTCAATTTTTAATTCTTTTGGAATTTTTGTGGTTTTCCCCATTGTTTCTTTCATCTTTCAATGTCTAATTTCATTTATCAGCAAACCTAAAGTTTATTTGTAAAGGCAAATATCAACCCTTGCCATTGTTTCTTTTATCTCCCAGTGCTGGTTTTATCTCCCAGCTTGTCTGCACAGACCAATCCCTCGTTCCTCTCAACGTCATGGGCAAAATAGACTCGACTTGGGGGAATTAATTAATTTATTACTAATCAAATCAGAGCAGGATAATGAAAAGCAAAACCTTAGCAACATCTTCCCCACCACCCCTCCCTCCTCAGGCTGTCCCTCCTCCCTCCAGGGGAGCAGGAGATGGGAATGGGGGCCCTGGAATCTCTGCAGCGCCTCATGCCTTGCCTCCTCTCCCTTCTCCTCTCCCTTCTCCTCTCCCTTCTCCTCTCCCTTCTCCTCTCCCTTCTCCTCTCCCTTCTCCTCTCCCTTCTCCTCTCCCTTCTCCTCTCCCTTCTCCTCTCCCTTCTCCTCTCCCTTCTCCTCTCCCTGTCTCCTCTCCCTTCTACCTCTCCCTTCCGTGTACCTTCCCTTCCCTCCCTTCCCTTCCCTTCCCTTCCCTCCCTTCCCTTCCCTTCCCTTCCCTTCCCTTCCTTCCCTTCCCTTCCCTTCCCTTCCTTCCCTTCCCTTCCCTTCCCTTCCCTTCCCTTCCCTTCCCTCCCTCCCTTCCCTTCCCTTCCCTTCCCTTTCCCTTCCCTTCCCTTCCCTTCCCTTCCCTTCCCTTCCCTTCCCTTCCCTTCCCTTCCCTTCCCTTCCCTTCCCTTCCCTCCCCTCCCTCCCCTCCCCCCTCCCCTCCCCTCCCCTCCCCTGGCTGTGGCACCGCCTCTCCTGGGCTCGGGGGGCTCCTGGCAGCTCCCACAGAAGCCCCCCTGTCCCTGTCCCTGTCCCTGTCCCTGTCCCCCCCCAGCTGCCAGGACCTGCCCCCCCCCGTGTCCCCTGACCCCTTTTGTCTTGCAGGATGGCCGAGAGCGCCCGGGTCCCGGCTGAGGGGGGGCCGGGGGGTGCCCCTGGCAGCCCCCAGGTGAGCTACGGCTGGAGGGGTGTGGGGGGCACTGCCAGGGGGGGTGTGGGGGGCACTGCCAGGGGGCTGGGGTGGCTGAGCTCACAGTGCTTTCACCTCCTTTTCCTCTGTTTTTTTTTTTTTTTTTTTTTAAACCCCAAATGTTGTGTTTTTTCCTGCATTTTGCACCCCTAGCGCACTGAGGGAGGTGGGGGCTGCTGTGACCCCCCCTCTCTCCCTGCTCCTGCCCCATTTCCAAGCCCCCTGAGCAGCTCCTGCAGGTCCTTCCCAAGGGCTGAGAGTCTCCAGGTTTCCACCTGCTGAAGAATTCGGTGTGAACTGGGAGAGCTGGGCAGGGGCTGAGCTGTGACACAGCACTGGGAATTCCATTTGGAGCATCCTGGGGGTCCCTGAGCTCTGACACAGCTCTGGGAATTCCCTTTGGAGCATCCTGGGGGGGTTCTGGGGGTCCCTGAGCAGGGCCTGAGCTCTGACACTGCACTGGGAATTCCCTTTGGAGCATCCTGGGGGGCTCTGGGGTTTCCTGCACCCCCAGGTGTGGCCCAGCCCTGGGCAGGGGCTGAGCCAGGTGCTGCTGCTGCCTCACAGGACGTGGCTGAGCCCAGGGAGGATGAGGGGAGCCAGGGCCTGGCAGCCACCACGAGCCCGGGCAACGTGGAGGACATGTATGAGCTGATGGAGAAGCTGGGCAGGTGAGGGGGGTCCGGGCAGGTGAGGGGGACCACAGGTGAGAGGGGTCTGGGCAGGTGAGGGGGACCCACCACAGGTAAGAGGGGTCTGGGCAGGTGAGGGGGACCCACCACAGGTGAGGGGGGTCTGGGCAGGTGAGGGGGACCCACCACAGGTAAGGGGGATCCAGGCAGGTGAGCAGGGGTGTGGGGAGGTGAGCAGCTTGCTGGCAGGTGAACACAGGGCAGGCAGGGATCCAGGCAGGTGAGGGGGTTCTGGGCACATGAGGGGGACCTACCAGAGGTGACCAGCTGCAGGTTGGTGAACAGAGGGCACGTGGGGATCCAGGCAGGTGAGCAGGATCTGGGCAGGTGAGGGGGATCTCCCACAGGTGAGGGAATTCAGGCGGGTGAGCAGGGGTCTGGGCAGGTGAGTGGGATCTGGGCAGGTGAGTGGGATCTGGGCAGGTGAATGGGATCTGGCAGGTGAATGGGATCCTGGCAGGTGAGTGGGATCTGGGCAGGTGAGTGGGATCTGGGCAGGTGAATGGGATCTGGGCAGGTGAATGGGATCCTGGCAGGTGAGTGGGATCTGGGCAGGTGAGTGGGATCCTGGCAGGTGAGTGGGAGCTGGGAAGGTGAGAAGAATTTGGGCAGGTGAATGGGATCTGGGCAGGTGAATGGGATCCTGGCAGGTGAGTGGGATCTGGGCAGGTGAGTGGGATCTGGGCAGGTGAGTGGGATCCTGGCAGGTGAGTGGGATCTGGGCTGGTGAGCAGGAATTTGGGCAGGTGAGTAGGATCCAGACAGGTGTGTGGGATCCGGGCAGGTGAGCAGGAATTTGGGCAGGTTCAGTGGGATCTGGGCAGGTGAGCAGGAATTTGGGCAGGTTCAGTGGGATCCGGGCAGGTCAGCAGGACCCACCCCAGGTGAGCAGGTCACAGGCAGGTGCACACAGGGCTGGCAGGGATCCAGACAGGTTCAGTGGGGCACAGGCAGGATCCCAGCTCCCCTGGAGCCCTCGGGGGTGCCCCGGTTCCTGGGTTCTCCCCGGCCCGTGCCCAGCCCGGTATCCCAGCTCCCTGGGAGCTCCAGGGGTGCCCGGGTTTCTGCGTTTTCCCCGGCCCGGTTCCAGCCCAGCCATGCCCAGCCCGGTATCCCAGCTCCCCTGGAGCCCTCGGGGGTGCCCCGGTTCCTGGGTTCTCCCCGGCCCGGTTCCAGCCCAGCCGTGCCCCAGCCCGGCTCTCGCTGCAGCGGCCACTTCGGCGTGGTGAGGCTCTGCCGGGAGCGCAGCACCGGCGCTTTCTACGCCGCCAAGCAGGTGAAGCTGCGGCGGGGCCGCCTGGGGGTGGAGCGGGCTCAGGTGGAGCGGGAAGTCTCCATCCTCCGCCAGCTCCAGCACCCCAACATCCTGCGGCTCCACGAGCTCTTCGCCGGCACGGCCGAGGTGGTGCTCGTCCTGGAGCTGTGAGTGGGGTCCTGGGGGGGCGGGACCCCCTTTTTGTGGCACGTGTTGGAGGTGGCCGAGCTCCCTGTGCCCACCCTGCGCAGGATCAGCGGTGGGGAGCTCTTTGACTTCATTGCTGAGAAGGAGATGCTGTCGGAGGAGGAGGCCATCGAGTTCCTGGGGCAGATCCTGAGCGGGGTGCAATACCTGCACGCTCGCCTCATCGCTCACTTCGACCTCAAGGTGCCCGTGGGAACCCCTCATCCTCACTGCCTGAGGGTCCCAGGAGTGCCAGGCACCTCCAGAGCCCTGGTCCCACTCTTCCCAGCTTCCCGGGGTGCTGCTGTCACCCCATCACCCCTCGGTCACCCCGCTGAGCCCGGCCCTGTCCCCACAGCCCGAGAACATCATGCTGCAGGACAAGGATGTCCCCAAGCCCTGGATCAAGATCATTGACTTTGGGCTGGCCCAGCAGCTGGAGGATGGCACCACCTACAAGAGCCTCTGTGGGACCCCCCAGTACATTGGTACGGGGCTGGCACATCCCTGGGGGTCCCTGCCCTCAGCCAGGGCTGGGGATGGGACCCCCAGGCATGCGGGTGTGCTCCTGTCCCCCTGTCCCCTTGTGCCCCTGTCCCCCTAATGTCCCACCCTGGCTCTGTGTTTGCCCCCAGCTCCTGAAGTGATCAATTATGAGCCACTGAGCCCTGCGACTGACATGTGGTGAGGAGTCAGGACCTGGGGGGGGCAGCAGGCTGAGCTGGTGGGTGGGTAGGGCCCCCCTGGGTGCCACAGGGCATGAAGGAACCCCAGGGAGGGCAGCACCTGACCCCCTCCCCTGCATTTCAGGAGCATCGGAGTCATCACCTACATTCTGTGAGTATGGGGCAGTGCTCTCTGTGGCTGGGGGAAACTGAGGCACAGGAACGCTGTGGGTGCTGGGGTGGCCGAGCTGGTGCTGTCCTGGCACTCAATAGCTCTGTTGTGTCCCCACAGGCTCAGTGGCCTGTCCCCCTTCCAGGGTGAGACGGATGCTGAGACCCTCTCCAACATTGTGGCCGGTGCCTATGAGTTTGAGGAGCGCTGCTTCAGCCAGACCTCCGAGCTGGCCAAGGACTTCATCCGCCAGCTGCTGCTGAAGGAGCCAGAGTGAGGCCCCATCCCCAGCCCTTCCATCTCCTTCTCATCTCTGCCCACACCTCCACCTCCGTTATCCCCACCTCCAACATCCCCATCTTCATCATCGCCATCCCAGCTCATGCTGGTCCCAACTTCATCTTCATCCCCATCCTACTTCCACCATCCCCATCTCTCTTTCCATCTCCATCCCATTTCTGTACCCATTTCCATCCCATCCCATCCCATCCCAACATCTCTATCCCCATCTCATCCTTATCTCCACCCCATCCCTATCTCCATCCTATCTCTATTTCCATCTCCATCTCATCCCCATCTCCATCCCCAACATCTCCACCTCTATCTGGTTCACTTCTCTGTCCCCACCAGTACTATCCTGACCCTAACCCTAACCCTAACACTAACGCTAACACTAACGCTAACCCTGACCCTGACCCTAGCCCTGACTCTGACCCTAACTCTGACCCTAACCCTGACCCTGATCTTGACCCTAACCCTAACCCTGACTCTGACCCTGACGCTAACCCTGATCTAAACCCTGACCCTAACCCTGACCCTAACTCTGACCCTGACCCTGACCCTGACCCCAAACCTAACTGTAACCCTGACCCTAACCCTAACCCTGGCACTAACCCTGACCCTGACCCTAACCCTGGCACTAACCCGACCCTGACCCTAATCCTGACCCTAATCCTGACCCTGACCCTGGCACTAACCCTGACCCTGACCCTAACCCTAACCCTGACCCTGACCCTAACCCTGACCTGGATCTTGACCCTGACACTAACCCTGACCCTGACCCTAACCCCCTCCCCATCCCCACGCCGGACGAGTGGGACCAGGACCCCCAGCCCCAACCCCTCCCTTTGTGCCGCAGGCGCCGCATGACCGCGGCCGAGTGCCTGGTGCACCCCTGGATCAAGGTGAGAGGCACGGGCAGGGCCTGCCAGGCCCCCGGCAGCGGGGTGGGGACACTGTGGCAGTGCCAGGGCCGGTGGCAGTGCCAGGGCCGTGTCCTTGTCCCCGCAGCCCCTGAGCAGGAAGCAGGTGCTGAGCCGGAGCCGTTCCTCCATCAACATGAGAAACTTCCGCAAGTTCAACGCCCGGAGGAAGTGGAAGGTGCCCGGCCGTGGGGTCCCAGCAGCTCTGAGTCCCCTGGGGAGCCCCCCCTGTGCTGGGGAGGGGTAGAGCTGGGGAGGGACCCCCACCTCGGACCCCCTCCCTTCCTGTCCCCCTGTAGCTCTCCTACAACACCGTGTCCGCCTGCAACCGCCTGCTCTGCCGCCTCGGGAGGGAGGATGAGGAGCTGGTGAGCCCCCAGATCCCACCCAGAATGGGCTAGGGAGGGGGGAGAAGGGATTTGGGGGGTCTCTCTCAGTTTCTCTCTATGGCAGGACCCCCTGTGCTGCAGACCCCCTGTTTTGGGCAGGAGGGGCAGAGCGTGGGACCTCCCCCCCACTATTGCTGGGATGAGGGAAATGTGGTGGGGGGCTTGGCCAGAGGTGGGGGCATCGAGTAGGGTGGGGTGCTGTGCAGTGAGGGGTGCCCTCTCCTCCGGGGGAAGTCCTGTCCGTGCCCTGCAGCCCCCCTGTGCCCCCAGCGCTGCTGTGAGAGCGACCCAGAGGAGGAGAGGAGCCCCCACACCGCCCTGCTGCGCCGGAGGAGAAGCAGCTGCTCCTGAGCTCCTCCCAAAACAGGCAGGACCTCCGCGAGAGGAGCCTTTGGGGTGCCCCCATCACCCCATCAAGGGGGCAGGGGCACTGTCCAGCTCCTGGTTCTGTGGTGTTGAGGGGTCACTGGCAGGAGCACCCCGCTCCTGCCCCCAGGTTCTGCCCAGGGCTTGGACCTTCCTCCCTTCCCTGTCCTAATGAGAAAAATAAATGTCACCTCCTCCTCCTCCTCCTCCTCCTCCAGCCTCTTCTCTCCTGCTTCTCCTTCCCCTTAAGGGTGGTTTGTCACAGCCAGGCAGGTGCTGAGTGCCGTCAGCTTCCTCCCTCACTGCAGGGCTGCTCTTCTGTGGGGACCCAAAGCCGTGGGCTCCTGGCACCCCAGATTGGCCCTGCCAGGCAGAGTGACCCTTAAACTGTGCCTTCTGTGCTGTTCCATGGCTTGCTGGCTGCTTTGCTGGTGTCCCCCTGCCAGAGCCACGTGCAACCTCCTGCTCTGGCTGGGGAAACTGAGGCAAGCGGCAGTTCTTCCTTCCCACCCACTCCGGCGCGGGGGGGCCGCCCTGTTTTCCCCCTCTCTATTTCCCAAACATGCCCTGGCCCTGGCCCTGACAGTTGTCAGGCTAAATATTTTGTGTGCGGCAGCCGAAAACAAAAGTGAAGGGGCCGCAAGGTCCGTGGGCCGCCCCCCCCGTATCCCGGCGCTCCCCGGGCACCGGCCGGACACGCGAGCGGGACCGGACGGAGCGGCAGAGCCCGAGGTGGGACCGGGACGGGGCCCGGGGGGTCCCACTCGAGGATGGGGCCGAGGGCGCTGCGTGCCCCCAGGCTAGGGGTGATGCTGCTGGTCCTTGGCCACCTCCCGGTGCCCCCCGTGTGGGCTCCCTCCGAAAGTAAGAGCTTGGGAAGGGGGGCTGGGAGCGGGGTGGGGGGAAGTTTTGGGGTGGGGGCTGCCTGTGCTCGGGGTCTGCAAGAGACAGACCCCAAGGCAAAGCTCTGGGGGTGTTCCCTGTCTGAGTTTGTCCCCCCAGTGCTGCAGACCCCCCGTTTTGGGCAGGAGGGGAAGAGCGTGGCAGCCCTCAACAGCTGGGATGGGATGAGGGGAGTGGAGTGGGGGGCTTGGCCAGAAATGGGTCCCTCAGCCCCACCGGGAGGGTGGGAAATCGTCACAGCTCCCTGTGCAGCTGCTGGGGTGGGAAAGGTTGGGGAGGGGGTGCCGTGGTGGGGAGGGGGCAGCCATGGGTCCTTGGTCTCATGGCCACAACAGGGGACAGCTGGGGATACGAGGAGGGTCTGTCGTTTGTCCTGCCTTCCCCTCTGCCTGCCACCCGTGCCTCAGTTTCCCCAGTCACCGAGGGGCTGTGCTTGGGGTGGGAGTCATGGAGGAAGAGGATGAAGCACCAAGAGCTGCCCAAGGGACACATGTCACTGTGCCTGCTCCCACTGGGACCCCTGCCCTCTGTCTGTGCTCCCAGGGGCACGGGAGACCCCCTCCCCTTACTGGGGGACTTTGCAGGGTCAGGGAGGTGATGGTGGCAGCGGGGGCTGCAACCCTCGGGGCTGGTGCTGCAGGGGGACAGAGGGACCCTCCAGGGCTGCCAGTGAGGGGCTATGGGCAGCTGCCAGAGCCACAGTGCCCATGGGGCCACGGTGCCCAGGGCCACATGGTGCCCACGGTTCATGGGTGACACCAAGAGGGGAAAATCACCACCAGGCATGAGGTCACAAGGTCATGGCCATGAGCCAGGGCTGGCAGCAGGCAGGTGAGGGGTGAACCACATACCTGATCCCCTCAGGACCTGGCCCTGGTTTCTGGCTGGGAATGCTGTCAATGGGAAGCTCTTTGCTTAGTCTGGCTCTTGCATCCCTGCCAGGATCAGGAAGCAGGAGGTGCTGGGGCTCCTGCTGCCCATTTCTGGGTGGAAAAGCCCAGGACAGCCAGTGTGGGGCTGGGGCAGTGCCACATGGACACCTGTGGTAGCCTTGCTACCTGTCTGGGCACGAGGGGGAGTTAATGGAGACAACCTTGCTGGAGCTGCCACTCACTGGGTAACCGTGAGTGGGGAGATCCAGGAGCACCCACAGCTGCCCCGCAACCTGGGGAAGGGGAAAAGCCCTCTGCACCCCCAGACAGTTTCCCCAGGGCTGGGACGTGATTGTGGGGCTGACAAGGGGCAGAGCAGCCTGCCAGGCCTTGTTAGCATCACTGCTGACGGACGCGCCGTGCCCCGGAGAGCCGGCTGCTGCCAGAGCCGCTCACATCTCCAATTCCAGCCACGCTTGACAGGCAGCACCAGGATATTAAACCCCCCCCGAGCATCCCCTGGGGGATCCCTGGGTAGGGGTGGGGAGCAGCTGTCCCGTCCCTGCTGCCACCCACGGGGTCCCCCTCTCGCCACCGCAGTCTGCGGCAGCATGGACATCCGCAACGACGTGTCCCAGCTGCGGAAGCTGGAGAACTGCTCCATCATCGAGGGCAACCTGCAGATCCTGCTGATGTTCACCACGGGCGCCGAGGACTTCCGGGGGCTCAGCTTCCCTCGCCTGCTGATGATCACTGAGTACCTGCTCCTGTTCCGCGTCTATGGGCTGGAGAGCCTGAGGGATCTCTTCCCCAACCTCTCCGTCATCCGCGGCACCAACCTCTTCTTCAGCTACGCCTTGGTCATCTTCGAGATGCCGCACCTGCGGGACGTGGGGCTGCACAGCCTGGCCCACATCCTCCGCGGTTCGGTGCGCATCGAGCGCAACCAGGAGCTCTGCCACCTCTCCACCATCGACTGGGGGCTGCTGCTGCCCGACAGCGGGGACAGCACCTACATCGTTGGCAATAAGTTGGCTGAAGAGTGTGCCGACGTCTGCCCGGGCATCCTGGATGTGGAGAAGCCGTGCGTGCAGACCAGCGTCAATGGGCAGCTGGATTATCGCTGCTGGACCTCCAGCTACTGCCAGAAAGGTGGGCCTGGTTGTGCTGCTTTGCTGGGAGGGTGCTGGTTTGCACTGTGGGGGAAACTGGGAGGGTGCTGGTGGAGCTACCTGGGGATGGCAGGCCCGGCGTGTGGCTGTGGCTCCCCTGCTGCCGGGAGTGTGCTGTGCAGGCAGCACGGTGGGGTAACCAGATCCGTGCTGTATCATCCTCCGAGGAGAGGCCAGCTCCTGGGCTGCTGTGTTTTCCCAGCGGCGAGGTAAATACAGGCCCCTCCTGAGCTCGTTTTCTGTAAACAGGAGAGCTGGTAATGAAATATGTACTATAAACACAGATCCTTATCAGGGCTGCAACCTCAGCTGTGGCCCTGGCCTGGCTTCACGGGCAGATGGGGTTCAGCATGGGCCGAGCCCCACCTTGTCCATCCATCTGTCCTGCTGTCCCTCTATGCAGCCCCTCATCCACCCATCCAGCTGCTCACTCAGCCACCCATCAACCCACCTGCCTGGCCAGCCTCACTCATCACATGTCCATCCATCCGTTCCTCCATCCCGTTGGGCACCCCTCCATCAGTGCTGCCATGCCTCCATCCACTTCTCCATCAATCCATCTCTACCTCCCTGTATCCCTGTATCCTTCCCTTTCTGCCTCCATTCTTGCATCCTCACATCCCAGCATCCCTCCTTCTCTCCCTGCATCCTTCCTTCTGTCCTTGCATCACATTCCTCCCTTCATCTCACCATCCCTGCGTTCCTCCATCACCAAATCCAACCCCACATCCCCCCCTTCCCTGCAACCCTTAATCCCACCATCCATCTCTCCATCCTTGCATCACCTTCTTCCCTTCATCCCACCATCCCTCCCTCCCTGCATCCCTGTATTCCTCCATCACTGAATCCATCCCTCCCTACATCCCTTCATCCCCACATCACTCCCTCCCTGCATCCCTTCATCCCACCATCCCTCCCTCCCTCCCTCCCTGCATTCCTCCATCACCAAATCCCACCATCCCTCCCTCCATTCCACCATCCCACCATCCCTGCATTCCTCCATTACTAAATCCATCCTTCCCTGCATCCCACCATCCATCCATCCATCCATCCATCCATCCATCCATCCATCCATCCATCCATCCATCCATCCATCCATCCATCCATCCCTCCATCAATCTCTCCACCCCACCCTCACTCCCGTTGTCCCCCAGCCCTGGAGGATGCCAGCAGCCCCCTGAGCCCTTCCCCTCTCTCTCCTCTCCCCCCGACCCCAATGCCAAGCTGTGCAGCCCGAGCTCCGTGCCCACGTGTGCCTTGTCTCCCCTCCCAGTGTGCCCATGTGGCGCGGGCTCGGCATGCACGGCGGCGGGCGAGTGCTGCCACGCTGAGTGCCTGGGGGGCTGTGGCCGCCCCCACGACCGACGGGCCTGCGTGGCCTGCCGCCACTTCCACTTCAACGGGCACTGCCTGCCCTCGTGCCCGCCCCGCACCTACGAGTACGAGGGCTGGCGCTGCGTCACCGCCGAGTACTGCGCCAGCCTCCGCAAGGTCTCCGACAACCCCCGCGACGCCTCCAAGTTCGTCATCCACCAGCGGCAGTGCCTGTCCGAGTGTCCCTCGGGGTACACCAGGAACGAGAGCAGGTGAGGGTGTCCTCAACGCCCTGATGTGGGCGCGGTGGTGGCACACTGGGCAGCTCACGTCCCATCCCTGTCGCCCTGCCCACAGCATGTTCTGCCACAAGTGCGAGGGGCTGTGTCCCAAGGAGTGCAAGGTGGGCACCAAGACCATCGACTCGATGCAGGCGGCTCAGGAGCTGGGGGGCTGCACCCTCATCGAGGGGAACCTCATCCTCAACATCCGCCGGGGCTGTGAGTGCCAGAGCTGCCCTGCCAGACCCACCCTGGGTGGGAGAGCTGCTGTGGAAGAAGGGGGTGTTTTGCCTTGCAGGGTGAATTAATGGGGAGGTGCCCCTCTCCCTGAGCTCACACAGTGTGTCATTCCCAGATAACCTGGCCTCGGAGCTGCAGAGCAGCCTAGGGCTCATTGAGACCATCACAGGCTTCCTGAAGATCAAACACTCCTTTGCCCTCGTCTCCTTGTCCTTCTTCAAGAACCTAAAACTGATCCGTGGTGACTCCATGGTGGATGGGTGAGGATGGTGTGGGTTTGGGGGGGACGTGTGGCCCTGAAGGTGCCCTTGCCCACTGCCTCCATCCACATCTCCTTCCCTAGGAATTACACCCTGTACGTCCTGGACAACCAGAACCTGCAGCAGCTCTGGGACTGGAGCCACCACATCCTCTCCATCCCCGTGGGCAAGATGTACTTTGCGTTCAATCCCAAGCTGTGCCTGGCCGAGATCTATCGCATGGAGGAGGTGACAGGCACCAAGGGCCGGCAGAACAAAGCAGAGATCAACCCCCGCACCAATGGGGACCGGGCGTCTTGTGAGTACGGGGATGGGGACAACCAGCAGTGCCACGACCTCTGCCTGAGCCCTGCCTCCTCCCCACAGGCAAGACCCAGACCCTGCGCTTCATCTCCAATGTCACCGAGTCCGATCGCATCTTCCTCAAGTGGGAGCGGTACCGGCCCCCCGAGTACCGGGACCTCCTCAGCTTCATTGTCTACTACAAGGAGTCGTAAGTGCTCCCTCTTGTCCCTGTTGTGGAGGGCTTGGGTATGCCAGCCTGTGCTGTCCTCTGTCCCTGCTGGACCCTCCTTGATGCCCGGTGTGGGACAGACCCTTCCAGAACGTGTCAGAGTATGTGGGGCAGGATGCCTGTGGGGCCCAGAGCTGGAACGTGCTGGACGTAGATCTGCCCCTGAGCAGCGAGCAGGAGCCGGGGGTGACGCTGCTCAACCTCCGTCCCTGGACCCAGTACGCTATCTTCGTGCGTGCCATCACCCTCACCACGGCCGAGGAAGGACGCAACTACGGCGCCCAGAGTGAGGTGGTTTACATCCGCACCATGCCAGCGGGTAAGGGGCTGGCACGGGGCCGGCGATGCCCGTGGTGGACGTCCCCCCATCCCAAGGAAAGACTGACCACCCCTGTGCCATCCCAGCCCCAACGGTGCCCCGGGATGTCATCTCCATGTCCAACTCTTCCTCCCACATCGTGGTGCGTTGGAAGCCGCCCACGCAACGCAACGGCAACATCGTCTACTACCTGGTGCTGTGGCAGCAGCTGGCCGAGGACATGGAGCTCTACATCAACGACTACTGCCACAAAGGTGAGGCCAGGCAGGGCAGGGGCAGCACAGCAGCCAAGGACAGCAGCAGAGCAAGGGTGGTGCCGCTGAGCCAGGCTCTGCCAGCCCTGCCCCTTGCTGCCCACAGGCCTGAAGCTGCCCACCAGCAGCGCAGACACGCGTTTCGGGTTTGGGGATGGTCCCGAGGGGGAGCAGGATGCGGAGGAGAGGTGCTGTCCCTGCCGCCCCACTGACGGGCAGCTCCGCATCGAGGGCGAGGCTGAGTCCTTCCAGAAGAAGTTTGAGAACTTCCTCCACAATTCCATCACCATCCCCAGGTGCCATCTGGGGGGGTTCCCTGCTTTGGGGGGCTCCCTCAAGCTGGGTGCGTGGGTCTGCCTGGGTGGGGGGGGTCCAGTGGCTGCTCCTTGCAGCCCCTTTAACTGATTTCCTGCTGTCTCAGGCCACCCTGGAAGGTGACATCCATCAATAAGAACCCACAGAGGTGAGCTGGGACCACACCAGCCTGGGGATTCTCCCCTCCCCTGATCAATTTTGGGGGACAACCTCAGGGTTTCAACTCCGCACCACTTCCTGTCCCCGTGTCCTGCAGGACCCCAAAGCAGCGCAGGGACGTGGTGGCCGTCACACCTGCGGCCAACACCTCCTCAGCAGAGCCCCTGGCCCCGAGCCGCCCTGGAGGCGAGCCCAAGCCTCACTTTCAGATCTTCGAGGACAAGGTGGTGCGTGACCGGGCGGTGCTGTCACGGCTGCGCCACTTCACCGAGTACCGCATCGACATCCACGCCTGCAACCACGCGGCGCACACCGTGGGCTGCAGCGCTGCCACCTTCGTCTTCGCCCGGACCATGCCCGAGCGTGCGTCCCCAGCCCTCCAAACCCCACCCTGGCCGTGCTGGGTTGTTGTTGAGATGGGGGTTGGGGTGCAGGTGGTACCCCCAGGAGCTGACTCCCTCTGTGCCTCTCTCCAGTGCAAGCTGACAACATTCCTGGCAATGTCACGTGGGAGCCAGCTGGCAAGAACAGTGTCCTGCTGCGCTGGGAGGAACCCAGGAACCCCAACGGGCTCATCCTCAAGTATGAGATTAAGTACAGCCGGGAGACTGAGGTGAGAACCTCCTGTGGCACCCCCTGCCCAGCCCTGCCAGCTCTGGTTATAGGGGCACAGCATCCATGCCATCCCATCCTATCCCACCCCACCCATCTCCATCTCCATCTCCATCTCCATCTCCACCTCCATCTCCATCTCCATCTCCATCTCCATCTCCATCTCCATCTACATCTCCATCTCCATCTCCATCTCCATGCCCATCCCCATCCCCATCCCCATCTCCATCTCCATCGCCATCTCCATCTCCATCTCCATCCCCATCCCCATCTCCATCTCCATCTCCATCCCCATCCCCATCCCCATCCCCATCACCATCTCCATCTCATCTCCATCTCCATCTCCATCTCCATCTCCATCTCCATCTCCATCTCATCTCCATCCCCATCCCCATCCCCATCTCCATCTCCATCCCCATCTCCATCCCCATCTCCATCTCATCTCCATCTCCATCTCCATCTCCATCTCCATCTCCATCTCCATCTCCATCCCCATCTCCATCTCCATCTCCATCTCCATCTCCATCTCCATCTCCATCTCCACCCACATCTCCATCTCCATCTCCATCTCCATCTCCATCCCCATCCCCATCTCCATCTCCATCTCCATCTCCATACACATCCCCATCCCCATCTCCATCTCCATCCCCATCTCCATCCCCATCCCCATCTCCATCTCCATCTCCATCCATCCCTCCCATCTCCATCTCCATCTCCATCTCCATCTCCATCTCCATCTCCATCCACATCCCCATCCCCATCTCCATCTCCATCCCCATCTCCATCCCCATCCCCATCCCCATCTCCATCCCCAACCCCATCCCCATCCCTCTCCCAAGGCTTACACATGGCTGGGGGGGATGAAACCCCTTTGTCACCCCCGTGTTGTCCCCTCCAGGAGGTCACCACTGTTGTCTGCGTCTCACGCCACCGCTACTCCAAGTATGGGGGTGTCCACCTGGCTCTGCTCCAGCCAGGAAACTACTCAGCCAAGGTCCGGGCCACCTCTCTGGCTGGCAACGGCTCGTGGACAGGGCTGGTCAAGTTTTACATCCTGGGGCCAGGTACCTGCAGGGGACAGGGGACATCATCAGGGACCTTGGTGGGCAGGGAGGGGGCAGCTGTGGGGTCGGGGAGCTGGGGCTCACTGGGGAATTGGGCTGTGCTGCTGGGATGGACGTGTGGGGTCAGGGGATGCTGCTGGGCCTGGCTGCTGAAGGTGGGAGTGGTTGCTGGGCTGGGAAGTTGAGGGGTTGAGGGATGATCCTGGCCTGAGACACTGGAGAATCACAGAGTCACAGAATCATTTGGGTTGGAAAAGGCCTCCCAGACCAGTGAGTCCAAATGTTCCCTCAGCACTGCCAAGGCTGTCTCTAACTCATGCCCTGAAGTGCCACATCCACACCTCTGTTAAATTCCCCCAGGGACAAAGACTTCACCAGTGCCCTGGGCAGCCTGCTCCAATGCTTTCCAGTTTTCCCCAATATCCAATCCAAACCTCCCCTGGGGCAACTTGAGGCCACTTCCTCTGCTCCTGTCCCTGTTCCCTGGGAGCAGAGCCTTCCACCACCTGCCTGTCCCCTCCTGTCAGGAGTTGTGCAGAGCCACAAGGTCCCCCCTGAATGTTTTCTCCAGGATGAGCCCCCCCCTCACACCCTCAGTTGCTCCTGGTGCTCCAGACCCCTCCCCAGTTCTGATCCCTTCTCTGGTCACATTCCAGCCCCTCAATGTCTTTCTTGTCTTGTGGGGTCCAAAACTGACCCCAGGATTTGAGGTCCCTCAGCAGTGCCCAGCACTCACTTTCTTCTCAGCTCTCCCTTAGGTACTAATGGATTTATAGAAACATTTTTATAGAAACATTTTTATAGAAACAGATTCAGTTCTAGCTGGGTTTTGGTCCTTCTAGTTTTCATTCTTGTCCTGAGCTCCCTCAGATCCTCCTGAACTTCCCACTCCCTCTTCCAAAGATCAGAGCCTCTCCTTTCTCCCTGAGTTCCAGCCAAAGACCTCTGCTCCGCCAGGCTGGTCTTCTTCCCATCCTTCATCCAAGGATGCTGCTGGATTGAAGATTTGGGAGTCTGGGGAGTTGGACACTGGGACAAAAGGGTTGAGGGATGCTCTGGGACAGGGGCACACAGGGATCTGAGGGTGCTGCTGGTCTGGGGAGCTGGAGGCTCCCCCTCTCCGGCCTGGTGGTGGGACAGGTGTCCCATGTGAGGTGGGATGAGTGCCCAGACCCTGATCCATGGCCACCTGCTCCTGGCAGCCGAGGAAGAGTCCAGCAGCTTCTACGTGCTGCTCACCGTCACGCCCGTGGTGCTCATGGTGCTCATCTCCTGCCTGGCCGTCTTTGTCTTCTTCTACAACAAGAAGAGGTAACGACCCCCCTGCCTCCCCAGGGCTGGGCTGGGCTGGGGTCTGGCCAAACCAGGCCTGGGCAGGGCTGGGGGAGGCAGCAGCTCCAAGCTCTGCCCACCCCGGCAGGAACCACGATGGGTACCCCAGCGGGACGCTCTACGCCTCCGTCAACCCCGAGTACTTCAGCGCCTCGGACAGTACGTGGGGACATGGGGACAGGCTGGGCCACCCCAAAGGGCCACCGAGCCCTTTCTGTGCTGGGGTCACGCTGGGGGGGATGGGGTGAGACTGGGATGGGAGGGAGATGAGATGGAGATGAGTACAGGGGTGGGGATGGAGTGGAGATTAGGGGAATGGAGATGGGAATGGAGGTGGGGATGGGAATGAAATGGGAATGGGAATGGGAATGGGAATGGGAATGGGAATGGGAATGGGAATGGGAATGGGAATGGGAATGGGAATGGCAGGGGGATGGGGACATGGAGGAGGATGGTGATGGAATGGAGATGGGAATGAAAATGGGATGAAGATTAAGATGGGGATGGGGTGGGGACAGAGGAGGATGGTGATGGAATGGGAATGGTAATGGGGACAGGGAGGAGGATAGTGATGGAATGGAGATGATGGGATAGAGATGGAAAAGGGAATGGGGTGGGGATGGGGACAGGGAGGAAGATGGTGATGGAATGGAGGTGGGAATGAGAAAGGGATGGAGATAAGGATGGGAATGGGTTGGAGATGGGAATGGGGATAGGGACTAGGATGGTGATGACATGGAGATGAGGACGGGGATGCAGATGGGGTTAGTCACAGTGATGGGGATGGGGCGATCCCCACTCACCCCACAGTGTACATGCCTGATGAGTGGGAGGTGTCCCGGGAGAAGATCACAGTGATCCGGGAGCTGGGACAGGGCTCCTTTGGGATGGTGTATGAGGGGGTGGCGCTGGGGCTGGTCACGGAGGGAGAGGAGACCAAGGTGGCCCTGAAGACAGTCAACGAGCTGGCCACCATGCGGGAGCGCATCGAGTTCCTCAACGAGGCCTCCGTCATGAAAGCCTTCAAGTGCCACCACGTGGTAGGTGGGCAGCTGAGGGGGAGGGAGGGGACATGGAGGGTCTGGCCACTGACATGCCAGCCCTCTTTGTCCGTGCAGGTCCGTCTGCTCGGCGTGGTATCCCAGGGCCAGCCAGCTTTGGTCATCATGGAGCTGATGACACGTGGTGACCTGAAGAGCTACCTGCGTTCACTCAGGCCTGAAGCTGAGGTGAGGAGCTGGTCAGGTGCCAGGGGAAGGGACACTCATCCTTTGTCCAGGGGGGTCCTGGCGTGCCCCTGCCCCAGCCCTGAGTGTGTGCACGGTGCAGAACAACCCCGGGCTGCCGCCGCCGTCGCTGAAGGACATGATCCAGATGGCGGGGGAGATCGCTGACGGCATGGCCTACCTCAGCGCCAACAAGTTCGTGCACCGGGACCTGGCTGCCCGCAACTGCATGGTGTCCGAGGACTTCACCGTCAAGATTGGAGGTGGGTGTGAGAAATGTAAAGAAAATTCTGGAAACCTGACAAAACTGTGTTCAGTTTTGGGCCCCTCAGTTTGGGAAGGATGTTGGGATGCTTGAGCGTGTCCAGAGGAGGTGGCGAGGCTGGAGAGGGGCTTGGAGCACAAACCCTGTGAGGAACAGCTGAGGGAGCTGGGGATGTTCAGCCTGGAGAAAAGGAGACTCAGAGGTGACTTTATCACTCTCTACAGCTTCTTGAAAAATGGTTGTAGTCAGGTGAGGTTGGTCTCTTTCTCCAGGAGCTGACAGAACCAGAGGACACAGCCTTAAGCTTCACCAAGGGCTGGATATTAGGAAAAAGTTTTTCACGTGAAGAATGATAAAGTTCTGGAATGGCTGCCCAGGGAGGTGGTGGAGCCACCACCCCTGGATGTGTTTAGAACAAACCTGGATGTGGCACTGGGTGCCAGGGTCTAGTTGAGGTGTTGGGGCTGGGTTGGACTTGATGATCTTGAAGGTCTCTTCCAACCCAGGGATTCAGTAAATTCTGTGAGAAGACTCACATAGTGTGCATCTGTATACAAATCTTGAGATAAGATACTAACTCAGAAATGCCATGGCAATAAGACAGATATTGTTGAGAGAAAAAATGAACTAGAGATAAGTTTCAAAAGATAGCCTTACAAAAAAGACTAGATACTTTAGAGAGATAGAGCTATGAAAGATGCACTGTAGTAGGACCCACGAAGAGTAATTTTAGATGATTAGCTGTAAGGCACTTACAACATGGTGCAGCTAAAGCTGATAGGCCAAAAAACACTTAGAGTGTATTGTAATTAAGAAATCATTAGCCTCTGATTGTGATGGCATGAATTATAACAGCTGTATTGTCTCACCCTTCGCATGAGACTGAAAATAGAATCAAAGTTTTTAAAACACTTTGCAGTTGCCCCATCTCTGGGTCAGAAAAGGGCAACAGTGGGTGGGCAGTGGCGGTGCCAGCCCTATCTCCTGCTGCCCACACCTTCCTCCTCCTCTTCCTCCTCCACCAGATTTTGGCATGACCCGGGATATCTATGAGACGGATTATTACCGCAAAGGGGGCAAGGGGCTGCTCCCCGTGCGCTGGATGTCCCCCGAGGCGCTCAAGGACGGCATCTTCAACACCCAGTCTGACGTCTGGTGGGTGCTGGGGTGGGCACAGCCGGGGGGATTTGGGGACCCCCCCAGCTGAGCAGAGGTGCTCTCGCAGGTCATTCGGGGTGGTGCTGTGGGAGATCGCCACGCTGGCCGAGCAGCCCTACCAGGGCATGTCCAACGAGCAGGTCCTGCGCTTTGTCATGGACAACGGCATCCTGGAGCGGCCCGAGAACTGCCCCGACGAGCTGTGAGTGCTGGGGACGGCCCTCACAGCCCCACCCTGCTGTGGGAGAGGCTGCCAGGGGAAATCCTGCTCTCTGCGGTGCTGGGGGGGCTATTGGGAGCCCCCCAAAGCCAGCGGGTGCCCTCTCTCTGCAGCCACGAGCTGATGTGCCTGTGCTGGCAGCAGAACCCTCGCCAGCGCCCCTCCTTCGTCCAGCTCCTGGAGCGCATCAAGGACCACATGGCGCCTGCTTTCCGCACCCTCTCCTTCTTCTACAGCCCCGAGAATGGCCATCACGGCTCGGGGGAGCCCTCCAGCACCGAGACAGATCCGTCCCCCGAGGAGGATGAGCCCCCCGCATCCCCCCTGCCCGCACGCAGGGACCACAGCCCAGGGCAGCTCCCCAATGGGACAGCCTCACTCTGACCCCGGGGTGTCCTCAGACCCCCGCTGGACTCTGCACCCCACGCCCTTCTCCAGCCACCCCCCACTTGCTGGGACCCCCCCTGCATTATTTATTGCTTCCAAGGGCCCAGCCAGGGCGTGGGTGCCTTGGGAGGAGGGTGGCAGCAAGGCAAGGATGTTCTGTGGGATGCATTTCCCCCTGAAAATAAATTGGGGGTGCTCCGAGTCAGAGGGAGGGAGTGAGGGGCTGCTGGTTGGGAGGAGAACACCCATTTTTCCTTTTTTTGCGGGTGGGATAATGTGGGTATGGGAATGGGTAGCAGGGTTTGACATTTGGGGTCCCCCATCAATCTGCCCCTGTCATCACTCCCCAGGGCAGCAACCCCTGTGAGCCCCACACCTTTCCCAGGTGGGGAAACTGAGTCACGGGACTCCGAGAAGCCTGGGGTTGCCCTGATGTCTCTTCCCAGTCCCCTGCACTGGGACCAGTGCCGAGGCCGTGCTGGTCCATGGAAGGGGCATCACTTCCCAATCTGAGCTCGAATAAAGGGGCTGAAGCTCAGCTGCAGCAGTGCCTGGCTTGTGGGGGTCGCGGGGGCGCGGCACAAGGGGCTCCCCACCCCCCAGTCCTATCTGCGTCCTGTGGCTTTGCCCTGCGGTGCCCAGACCGGGGGCGTTTCTAGAGAAAAACGTCAAAGCAGTGGAATTTAGGAGGATGTGGCCGCAGCCACGGGCCTGCTCTGCCGGGGAGGGGGGTGCTGGGGTGTCCAGTGGGGGCCCACGGGAGGTGTCCCCAAAGGAATCGAGGCCCCGTGGGTGCCGCTGGGGGCTGGTGGTGAAGATGAGCCGTGGGGGAAGGGTGCGGGCTGAGAACGTGCAGAACTCAGCGCTGGGATGAGCCCCCCCCCCCCCCCCCCGCCCCGATGTGCTTCCGAGCAAGCTCGGGGACAAAACAGCATCCGGTGGGGATGGGGAACCTTGTCCTGTCCTGCCCCACCTCGGGGAGGAGGACGAGATGGGCGCTGGTCGGAGGGGACAGCTGGGGACAGAGCCACTGTGCCACCAAACGTGCCCCCGTCTCCAGCATCTCTGCGCCCCGACAGAACGGGGTGCTGGGGAGAGCTTGATCCAGGAGAGGCCGTCACTCCTCCAGATTTGGGGGCACCGTCGGCGGGGGTGCGACAGCTCGGGGGACAGCAGGTGGCCCTCGGGATGGTGATGAGCCTCGTCCCTTACACTGCAGCCCGCCCTGAGCCAGGTCCTGGAGCGGGTGTGCCCCGGGAATTTTGGGGGTTCCAGTGGTGGGATGGATCCACTTGGTGGGGCTGGGGGTGCCGGTGTAGGGTGCCAGCGTGCAGGGAGGCTGGCGGCAGGGCACAGGCAGGGCACAGACGGGCTCCGTGGTCGGTGCCAGTGTGAGGAGTCCCCCTCTCCCGCCTCGGAGCCTTCCCGGTGCCGGCGAATCACGGCCGGGGGTGTCTCGGGCCGGGGCGGGGGCGGTGCCGGGGCGGGGGGAGCCGCCGGCCCCTCCCGGGAGGCCGGTCCGTGCGTTGCTTTTAAGCCCCGCACGGCCCCGTGCTCGGGCTGCCGGGCAAGTGCGAGGGAGGGGGGCACCGGCAGCACCGGCACCGGGTCCAGCAGCGGCACCGGGTCCAGCAGCGGCACCCGGACCGGCCCCGCGATGCCGCCGCTGCCCGCCTGGCTCTGCCTGGCCGCGCTGCTCCTGCCGCTGTCCCTGGCAGCCCCGGGCGCTGCCGGTGCCTGCCCCCGGCCCTGCCGCTGCCCCGGGGCCGGGATATTGCTCTGCCGGGAGCCCGACACCGTGGGCAGCCTGGCCCCGCTGCTGGGAAGCGGCAGCTTCAGCGACGTGTGAGTGGGGCCGGGGCTCGGGGTGATGGAGCTCAGGCACTGGGAGCGATGGGACAGCGCGGTGGGGCTGGGGGTGACCGGGCTGGGGGTGACAGAGCTCGGGGAGCAGGCGGAGGAGCTGCGGGTGACGGGGCGGGGGGGATGCAGCGATGGAGTTGGAGGCGACAGAGCTCGGGGACCGAGGTGATGGGGCTGAGAGGGACAGAGGTGATGGGGCTGGGAGTGACGGAGATGGTGGGGTTGGGAGTGACAGATTTTGGGGACCAGGCAGAGGGGCTGGGAGCGATGGGAAGGTGGTGGTTGTGGCTGGGAGCAGCAGAGCTGGTGGACTGGGCGGTGATGGGGATGGAGGTGATTTGCTCGGGGGCAGGATGGCGGGGCTGGGCTGGAGCAGGGATCGCTGGATGGGCTGGGATCGCTGTGGGCAGAGTGCCTGCTCGGTGGGGAGAGCTGGGGGCTGCAAAATGGGGTGTAGGGGGGTGCAGCATCCCCCCAGAGAGCGAGCGAGGGGCTGGGGGCAGCTCTTCACCCCCTCCTGCGGTGATGCCAACACGCTGAGGGTGCAGCAGGGACCCCAAGCAGGGAGCACCCGTACCGTGCTGGGCAGGGCAGGGCTGTAGGGAGCTGCTTGTCCCCATCCTGCTGGGGCCGTCGCTGTGCCCTGGGGCCTGTGGGTGGGTATGCTGGGGGGACACACCCCAAATTTGCTGCTTTGAGGCATCTACTCTGCCCCCACTCCTTTCCCTGCTGCAGGATGTGTGGTGGGGAGACAAGGGCTGGAGCGAGCAGAGACAGGAGGATGCTGGGGGGACAGGGGCACGGGGTGCTGCAGGACACCAAAGTGCCCCAATTGCTGGGCTTTCCTCCCACCCCACAGCCCTGCCTGTGCCGCATTGCTGGGGCCTGGCTGCGGTGTCTCCGTGCCTCAGTTTCCCCACGTGCCCGGGGATGCTGCGCCACAGGCGCTGCCAGCTCTTTGTTCGCTGGCTGGTGGGGTGGGGTGGGGTGGCTGGTGGTGGGGATGGTGGTCCTCGAGAGACCCCCAGCCATCCCACTGCCCCAGTTGCTCTTGCCCCATCCTCACCGGGGTCAGGGGGACCAAAACCTCCTTGGTGTGGATGTGAACCCCAATTAACCAAGTGCTGTGATTTGGGGTTCACAGGAGCGGGGTGGGGCAGAGAAAAACCCTGCACCTGCTCCCAAAGGGGCTTTTCTTCATCTCCTGCCTGGAGAAAAGGGTGGGGGGGACAGTGACAGCAGTGCACCTGTCACAGTGCAGGACACCCTGGGGTGCGAGAAAAGATGGGGACCCAAAGGGTGAGGGGGGCTGAGACCCAACCAACTTATTCTGTGTTGGCTCCAAGTGGTGGCTCAGCCCTGACCCCACTCAGTTCTCACTGACAGGGGGACTCAGCACCATCGGGATCACCTGCTGCCATCCCCCCTTCTTCCCAGCTCATCCCAGGGGAAACTGAGGCACAGTGGGGCGTCTCAGCTCCATCCTTGTCCCCAGCCCTGGCTGTGGGCACAGCCTGGGAAGTGGGAGAGCTTTCACCCCACGCTTTGGGGCGTGAGGGGTCGTGGGCTGCTATGCTGAGCCCCCTTCTTTGCCTTCCAGCGTCATTGAGAACCAGCCGGCGCTCACCACCTTGACCCGAGCTGACACCAGGAGGCTGCGGGACCTCAGGAACCTGTGAGCACCTCGGGAGTGGGGTCCCTGCACAGGGAAATGTGGGGAGAGAAGGGCTGTGGTGGAGGGGGGGATCGCCAGAGCTCAGTCCCACCGCAAGGAGTGGCAGGGGATGTCCCCAGAGTGGAGATTCTCACAGGTGCTCAGCCCTTCCCTCCTTTCAGCACCATCTCCAGGTCGGGGCTGCAGCACATCTCTGCCGATGCCTTCCTGGACACCCCCAGGCTGAGCCACGTGTGAGTCTCCCCTTCCCCATTCCCCTCCCTCAACACTCTGCCCCCGTTCGGGGCTCAGCCCCCGTGCCCGGGGCGCTGTGCCCGCTGCAGGGTGGCCGGTCCCCGTGCCCGGGCGGGATCGATGGTGTCCCATCGCTGCCCTCGGGCACATCAGCCCAGCCGGGGGGGTACGGGGGCTCTGCTGCTGAGTGGGAAACCATCGATCAGGGCAGGAGAGCGAGCAGCTGCTGCCCTCCCGGGAGCCCTGTGCTGCACCAGTGAGGGTGGGGTCCCCCAAAACCGGGGTGGGACCCTGTCCTGGGCTGCATGGGGCTCCCCCTTGAGGGCTAGTGGCACGCCTGGCAGAGCTGGTTTTGCTTGGTCACGGTGTGACAGCTGTGCCCTGTGCCACCAGACCCTCTGTTGGGTGGTTGTGTGAGTGGGAAGGGGTGGCTGATGGGGGCTGTCCCAACAGGAATCTCTCCTCCAATGCACTGCAAAGCCTTTCCTGGAAAACCTTCTGGCATCTGCCCCTGCAAGAGCTGTGAGTGATGAGAGACAGGGGGGAAGAGGGTGTGGAGCATCTCCCACTGGGGATGTGCCCCTCAAGTGACACAGAGGCAGAGCTGGGGATGCAGTGACATGGTGGCTCTCACATCCACGGGTGTGGGGCCAGGGACAGGGGTGGTACATGGGGCATGTGTGACACAAAGCTGGAGGCTGGGAGTGCCCAGGTGCAACCTTGGCTGACTCTGCTGGGACACAAAAACCTGTGGGGGCCTGGAGTCCTTCTGAGCCCGTGTTCTCTTCCCTGCTCAGCATCTTGGTGGGAAATCCCTTCAACTGCTCCTGTGGCCTCCGCTGGCTGCAACTGTGGCACAACAGCAGCCGGGCTGAGCTGGGGAACCAGTCCCTGCTCTGCTGGGAGGGCAGCGTGCCCGTGGCCCTGGGCAGCCAGGCTCTCCATGCCTGTGGTACGTGCCTGGCCGTGGGTTTGGCCCCTGGGTTTGTCCCCTGTCCTGAGCCTGGGCATGGCAAGGGCACAGGGACACATGTGGCTCGCCCTTCCTCCCCCTGCAGACCCCCCGAGCGTCCGCATTGAGTCCCCCGAGGCTGTGCTGCGCCAAGGGGACAGCGTCAACCTCACCTGCCACATCAGCGCCAGCCCAGCGGCCACCGCGGAGTGGGTGGTCCCTGAGGTGGTCCCCGAGGTGGGACCTGAGCTGCTCACTGTCACCAAGGCAAGCTCAGCCTTCCAGGGGTATGGCCCCAGCAGCACAGAACCCCCAGCATCCTCTCACTGGTGGGGTGGGCACGGGGGGACACAGGAGCTGGCCGGGCTTGGGGGGTGGCATCTGCTCATGCCTGGTGTCCCCTGCAGCTCTCAGACTGGGAGATCGTCCTGGAGATCAACAACATCTCCTCCCACCTCAACCACAAGGAGCTGATGTGCCGGGCAGAGAATGTGGCGGGGCTGGCAGAGGACAGTGTGATGCTGAACGTCACCTGTGAGGAGTCCAGAAGGGGCTGGGCTGGGGGCTGGGCTGGGGGTCTGGCTCAGGAACCTACCCAGCTCCGTCTCTCCCAGTTCCCCCAGTGATCCTGCTGCTGGACACAGCTATCCCCCGGCATTCCTGGTGCATCCCCTTCTCCGTGGATGGCAACCCAGTCCCCGACATCCACTGGCTCTTCAACGGCACGGCCTTGGTGGAGGGGCCCTACATCCACACCCTCATCATGGAGTACGAGCACAACTCCACCGTCCTCCACGGCTGCCTCCAGCTCAACCGTCCCACCCACGTCAACAACGGCAACTACACCCTGGTGGTGGAGAACGCCCTGGGCTGGGCCTCCCGCAGCGTCCAGGTGCGCTTCATGGACAACCCCTTCAGCTTCAGCCCCGAGGAGCCCATCCCCGGTAGGTGCCAGCCTGGGGTGTCTCCCGTCCTACCGAGGAGCTGTGTCACACCCGGTGTGCAGGACGGGTTGTATTGGGCTCTGCTTGTTGTCTACACGAGTCCTGGTGTGCCTCAGTTTCCCCAGGGATGAGAGGGGGAAGGATGGGGAGTTCCCACCTGAGGAATAATGAGTGTTTCTCCTTTCTCTCCCTTTGGGCTGCTTCAGTGTCTCTGTCCCCACTGGGTGAGTGGCCAGGATTGCTGCCCCAGCCCCCCTAAACTGGGCATTTCACCCACCCTCAGGGCTGATCCTGGGGTGTCCAGGTCCTTCCAGGGCCACTTCAGGGGATGGGGACCCCACACTCACCTTACACCTTCTCCCTGCCCCAGGCACCAGGAACAGCTCGCTGGAGGGGCCTGTGGAGACAACAGATGAGCACACATTTGGGGTGAGGAGGTGCTCTGCAGTCTGGGATGGGGGGACCAGGACACCTGCAAGAGGGTGGCACAAATCCCCTGGGGACAGCCAAACCAGCACCCAGTGGGATGTGGGTTTTATGATGGAGATGAAGGGCAGACTCTCAGTGCCTCAGTTTCCCCCGTGGCACCTCCTGGGGCTTGTAACCATCTCACAGTTTGTTCCCACCCCATGGGCTGAGAAAAGGGACAGGGTGGGACCTGGTCCTGAGCGCTGTCCTGGCTGCCAGCAGGTCTCGGTGGCCGTGGCGCTGGCCGTGTTCGCCTGCCTCTCCCTCTCTGTCATGCTCATCCTGCTCAACAAGTGCGGGCGCCGCTCCAAGTTTGGCATTAACCGTGAGTGCCCCCGGCCTGGTGACTCAATACTGGGGCTGTGACACGGGGACAGCCCTGTCCCCACGTCCCTGTGGCACCTGGGTTGGGTCACAGGTGTGGGAAGAGGGTCTGTGGGTGGGGGGACACCCGTGGAGAGGTGCTGGCTCCCCCGGGAGCGTGGGCAGCAGCTGCTAATTCACTCCTGGAATGGATTCAGCCTCTAAATGGTTTTG
The DNA here is from genome assembly GCF_022539315.1 of Serinus canaria. Classification (NCBI taxonomy): domain Eukaryota; kingdom Metazoa; phylum Chordata; class Aves; order Passeriformes; family Fringillidae; genus Serinus; species Serinus canaria. The sequence continues at coordinate 11,860,047 of NC_066338.1, forward strand.
ATCGGGCTGCCTGGCCCCTGGGGGCCGGACGAGCAGGGGGTTGCTCGGCAGAGCCTGGCACTGGCTGCACAGGCTGGGGGGGGCTGGGGACCCCCTGATGGCCTTGTCCTTGTCCCCACAAGGCTCAGCCGTGCTGGCCCAAGAGGATGACCTGGCCATGTCCCTGCACTTCATGAACCTGGGCAGCAGCCCCCTTTCCTCGGCCGAGAGCAAGCTGGAGGGGCTGAAGAGCAACTTCATCGAGAACCCCCAGTATTTCTGCAACGCCTGTAAGGCTTGGGCTGGGGACTGTGGTCCCCGAGCACCCCCCCATGCTCACACCTGAGCTGGGGGGCACTGACGGGTGGGGGTCCCCCCAGGCGTGCACCACGTGCAGCGGAGGGACATTGTGCTGAAGTGGGAGCTGGGCGAGGGCGCCTTCGGGAAGGTTTTCTTGGCTGAGTGCTACAACCTCCTCCCGGAGCAGGAGAAGATGCTGGTGGCTGTGAAGGTGAGGAGGGGGCACGATGTGGGAGGTGAGGGGGTCTGTGGGGGGTGTCACTGATGCCGTGTCCCCGCAGGCGCTGAAGGAGGTGACAGAAAGCGCCCGCTTGGACTTCCAGCGCGAAGCCGAGCTGCTGACAGTGCTGCAGCACGAGCACATCGTCAAGTTCTACGGCGTGTGCACGGAGGGCGAGCCCCTCATCATGGTCTTCGAGTACATGAAACACGGCGACCTCAACCGCTTCCTCAGGTGGGACGGGGGGGGACAGGAGCCCCCCATCTGCCTCTCCATCAGCGCAGGCAGCCTGCTCCCTGCTAATGCAGCCCTCCTTGCAATATTGATTAGATTAGCTGTCTGAGAGGCTTAAATAGAGAGAGATTGGCCATCAGCTGGAATAAGCAGAGACTTTTCGATTGCCCCCCCAGGTATTGCTGCTAGACGGGGGGGGCTGCCAGAGGCATCGCTTTAGTGGCCACGCGAGGAGCTCTGAGACGTGGCTTTTATGATTATTGTTATGGGAGTTGGCATTAATGGTTCTGCCGAGCAGAGCTCCCCCAGCCCCCGGCCACGGCCGCCCCGGCCGGGCTGTCAGCCGCGCTCGGCATCAAAGGCACCAAGGGCTGCGGGCGGCCGGAGCCGTGCTGGCCCCCGGCCGGGCTCGCACGCCCCGCTGCACACACGCTGCTGCTTTCACACCCTCCCCGTGCGCCCTGACACGCTGCCTTGCACCCTGACATGCTGCCTTGCGCCCTGACACGCTGCCTTCTGCAGGGCCCATGTGTGTGCACAGATGTGCATGCCCTCCCTGTGTGTGTGCACAGGTGTGTGTGCCCTCCCCGTGTTCATGCCCTCCCCATGTGTGTGCACACATGTGTGCCCTCCCAGTGTGTGTATACAGGTGTGTGGCCTCCCAGTGTGTGCACAGGGGTGTGTGCCCTCCCTGTGTGCGTGCCCTCCCCTGTGTGTGCACAGATGTGTGTGCCCTCCCTATGTGCATGCACAGGTGTGTGCCCTCCCCGTGTGCGTGCTCAGGTGTGTGTGCCCTCCCTGTGTGCATGCACAGGTGCGTGTGCCCTCCCTATGTGCATGCACAGGTGTGTGCCCTCCCCTGTGTGTGAGCACAGGTGTGTGTCCCCTCCCCATGTGCATGCCCTCTCCATGTGTGTGCTCTCCCTATGTGCATGCACACATGTGTGTGCCCTCTCTGTGGGTGTGCACATGTGTATGTGCCCTCCCTGTGTGTGTGCACACGTGTGCCCTCACAGTGTGTGTATACAGGTGTGTGTGCCCTCCCTGTGTGTGTGCACAGGTGTGTGTGTCCCACCCCGTGTGCACACCCAGGTGTGCACACCCACGCACACCTCTCCCCTGTGAGGTTGTTACTCCCCTGTGCACACACATGGTGTGAGCACATTTCCCTTCTGTGCACACTCCCTTCCCTGGCACACGTGGGCACACCTTCCACGCCTCTCCTGTGTGTGCCCACGTGCCAGGGGAGGATGCACACGTGTGTGTGTGCGCGCGCTCTGACCCCCGTGGGGTGTCCTCAGACCCCCGCTGGCCTCTGCACCCCACGCCCTTCCCCGGCCACCCCCAACTGCTGGGACCCCCCTGCATTATTTACTGCAGCCAAGGCACGGGTGCCTTCCTCCCCCACTCACACACGTGCACACGCACACACGTGCACACCCTTCTCTGGTGTGTGTGAACACCAGTGCTTGCCCATGCCTGGACACCATGAGAATCTTTCCCCACTTGCCAACCCTTTATTTTTACCCCTTTCCTCCATCCAGGGAGTTTCAAATCAGGGCGTCCCCACATGGTGAATAATGTGCTCTGAGTCCATCATTCAGACTGCTGAGCAATTTCTTTATGAAGCTATATTACACTAATCTCTACTAAATTACATACTAAAAAGAAAAAATATATTTTTATATATTTCTATATTTTTAATATAGAATATTAAAATATTCTATATTTTAATAATAATTATATTTTTAATATATTTATTTGTATATATTTTATATATATATATTTATTTTTATTTATTTCTTTACTATACTAAAGAAAAACCTGTGACTGTCTCCAGACAGTCAGACACAGCTTTGAGTGATTGGCTAATCACTCAAAACAACTTTCACCCATGTCCAATATCACTTTGGGAAAACAATCTCCATAACACATTCCATGTGTGCAAAACCAGGAGCAGAGACTAGAGATAAGAATTGTTTTCTCTCCTTCTCTCTGTGTGGTGGTGGAGTCACCACCCCTGGATGTGTTTAAAACAAGCCTGGATGTGGCACTTGGTGCCAGGGTTTGGTTGATGTGTTGGGGCTGGGTTGGACTCGATGATCTTGAATGTCTCTTCCAACCCAGTGATTCTGTGCTTCTCACTGCCTTCCCAGGAAAAATGGGCATGTTTTGGAAATTTGGGAAGTTGTGCCCGCTGCTCGCTGCGGCCACAAGGCAGCACGGCCTCTCTCCCGCCCACCCCACACTCCAAGCAGCCCCTCTGCCCCGCAGGTCCCACGGCCCGGATGCCAAGATCCTGGAGCAGGGCCCGGGCCAGCCGCGGGGCCCGCTGGCGCTGGGGCACATGCTGCACATCGCCACGCAGATCGCCTCGGGCATGGTCTACCTGGCCTCCCTCCACTTCGTGCACCGGGACCTGGCCACCCGCAACTGCCTGGTGGGCCACGACCTGGTGGTGAAGATCGGGGATTTTGGCATGTCCCGGGACATCTACAGCACCGACTATTACCGGGTGAGCTGCTCCCTCTTCCTCTCTGCTCTGGGATGGGCTGCCAGGCCACACTCAAATTTCCCTCGTGGCTGCTGCCTCCCACCCCTTCTCCATCCATATTTAACCACAGAATGGGTTGGGCTGGAAAGGACGCTTGGAAGCCATCCAGCTCAACCTGCAGGGATGCTTTCCTAAAGAACAGTTTGCTGGCTCCAAATCCTGACCTTGAGTATCTCCAGGGATGGGGCAGCCACGGCTTCTCTGGGCAGTTTGTGCCAGGGCATCACTGCCCTCAGAGTAAAAAATTTCCTCCTTGCATCTAACCTGGGGCTTAAGGGATGGGGGAAGGGAAACGGGAGAGTCCCTGCCGTGCTGACAGCCCTGCTGTGGGCAGGTGGGGGGCAGGACCATGCTGCCCATCCGCTGGATGCCACCTGAGAGCATCCTGTACCGTAAATTCACCACCGAGAGCGACATCTGGAGCTTCGGCGTGGTGCTCTGGGAGATCTTCACCTACGGGAAGCAGCCCTGGTACCAACTCTCCAACACTGAGGTGAGCGAGCAGAGGGCAGGGAGGATGGTGACAGCCCCTGGGGGTGTTCAGAGTGCGGCAGGGAGGATGGTGACAACCCCTGGGGTTATCCAGAGTGGGGCAGGGAGGATGGTGACAACCCCTGGGGGTATCCAGAGTGGGGCAGGGAGGATGGTGACAGCCCCCAGAGAGGGGCAGGGAGGATGCTGACAGCCCCCTGGAGGTACCAAGAGTGGGGCAGGGAGGATGGTGACAGACCCCAGAGCGGGGCAGGGAGGATGGTAACAGCCCCCCCGGGGGTACCCACAGCAGGGGATCCCACCTCCATCCCTGCTCCTGCAGGCCATCGAGTGCATCACCCAGGGCCGGGAGCTGGAGCGGCCCCGCACGTGCCCCTCCGAGGTCTATGCCATCATGCAGAGCTGCTGGCAGCGGGAGCCCCAGCAGCGCCAGCCCATCAAGGAGATCCACAGCCGCCTCCAGGCCCTCGTCAAGACACCCCCTGTCTATCTGGACATCCTGGGCTGAGTGGAGACACCCAGCCACCCTCTGCTCCCTGCTGTTCCCCTGTCTGCCCTGCTGCCCGGGGCGTGGCTTTGCCCCACACAGCTCTGGACTGATGCCCCGAGGCGGGAGAAGCCTGAAATCTTATTTATAGTGCAAAATGCCGGCCCGCTCCCGGGGGAGGGGCTGGAGGGCTGGGCTGGGGGACTCCCGGGGCTGTGGCCCTGCTGTTTGGCTCCTTGGCATTCCCACAGTGCCAGGATGGAGGCTCTTGGCTGATGTGGGTTGGCTCAGGGGGGGCAGAGCTGGGAGACCCCAGCACGGGGTCGGTGCCAGTGCAGGAGCTGGGGGGGCTCAGCTCTCCCAGGGGAGTTGGGATTGCCCCCTGCCGACCCGCTCTGCAGCGAATGCAGTCACTAATAAACTGTGTCACCCCTGCACTGGCCCCTGTGTTCTCCGGGGTGTCAGCTGGGCAGGTGGGATGGGGGCATTTTGGGGAGAAAAAGGGGCTTTTCACATCAGGGAAGCTGCCCTGGCTGGGGGAGAGGAGCTGGAGGGGAGGTGTTGTGCCAGGGATCCTCCCAGGATGTGGGTCAAGGCACCACACATGCCTGGGATGCTCTGTTTTGTGCCCAGGGCCCGGGGCAGGGGTGGTGCCCCCATCCCCAGCCCACCCAGGGATGGTTTTGGCTGTGCCATGAGGATCACCCTGGGCAGCTCTCCAGGGATTCTTGTGCCACACCCTGGCCTGGGGACTCTCCTTGCCGAGGGCTCTGCAGGTGGAGGATGGGACTTTGCAGCACAAAGCCAACACCCATCCCCCCAAAAGAGTGACACCCCCCCTTTCCTGTGTCCTCTCCTCGGAACCAGGGGGTTATCACATGCCCTGTAGCATCCACTCCATCATCCTTCCTCAGGCTCTCCAGCCGCCTTGGTAATGGTTGGGACCTGGATTTGACCATAATGGAGCTGAATTGATTTCATCTGGATAATTAGGCAGCACAGGCAGAGCCCTGGCAGCTCCTTTGTTACCCCCTGTGACCCAAGATAAGCAGGAGGGAAGCGAGGTCACGGGGGAAACTGAGGCACGGCATAAGGTGGGAGCACTCAGGGGGTCTGTGGTGGGGTTTGGGGCTGCCGTGGCACCTGGCTGTGCCCAGTGGCTGGAGTGGTACAATGACAAGTGGAGGAGATGGGAGCTCCCAGCCTGTAACACCTCCACAGCCCTGAAGCGGGGTCAGGCCCCTCTGGCTCTCCTGGGTCTTTGCTGAGGGTCCTGCCAGGGAAATGGGGACCTGGCATGGGCAGGTCTGGCTCTGCTGGAGCTCAGCCCGGCTGGCAGAGCCCCCCCACCTGCTTCCTTGGGGTCTCTAATCGCTGCCCACGCTGATTTATGGCCTTTTTTTCTCTCATCTAATTTGAGGAAGGAACTAGATTACAACCTTGAGCTTTTCCAGCCCCTTGCTGGAGATTGCCGCAGACCAATGCCCCAAAAGGACTATGTGTGGTGACACCCCCTGCTCCAAACAGGGTGGGCTTCCCTGCCTCTGTGCCTCAGATTCCTTCATGGCGTGGCTGTGCCTCAGTTTCCCCCGTTAGAGCGGTCAGGGAAGAGTTAAGGTTCACCCCGCGATCGATTTTATCCCCCCCACCCCTCCCTCCTACCGAAGTTTCTCCATTTCACTGCTCCGAGGGGAGCGGTAATGGACTCTGGCAATGAGGTAATTAACGGCTCCGCTCCCTGGCGAGGCTGCCGCCCCAGCGGCACCGGGCCTGGCCCTGCTTCCCCGGCTTCCGCGGGGCTGGGGCTCCCCGGGCCCGCTTCTGCTTCGTTCTGCTGCTGGTGGTCGCCACTCACCTCCTGCCCCGCCTGTGCCACCAGCTCTGACCGTGGCAGGGCTGGGTCTGCCCTTTAGAGGGTCCCACTCCCTCCCAAAAGCTCCTAAGGGGACCCCAGGTCAGCTCTGAGAGGATCTGTGATGTGTTTGGGGGGGTGTTGAGGGGAGCTGAGGATGCAGCTGGATCCCGGCACTGAGAGAGATGGGCTCTGCACAGCCCCAGCCACACCAAAGTGCACTTGGGGGTCTCCGTCCTCTCCTCCTCTGGGGGTCCCGGGGGGGCTGCAAAGGCATCTCAGCACTGAAGTGCCGCTGGAATGTCCCCGAGCAATATTTCCCCCCGCCCTGGGGACACCTTAAAAAGCATTGGAGGGAGGGGTCACTTCCCCAGCAGATCCTCAGCTCCGGATGTCCCCAGCTCGTCCCATCTCCAATATCCTCTCCCATTCCAGGGCACCGCAGCCCCCACGTTCCCCTCGCCCACCCCTGCTCCGGGAAACGCCGTTTTGGGGGAGCCCCCGCTGCGGGTGGGCTTGATCCTAATGGAGACCCGGGGAGAGGAGCGGTGAGGGGGGCGGGCAGCCGAGTCTCCCTGGGATGTGAAAATCGTTGGGAGTGATTAGAGCTGTTCCTGTAACGAGCAGAGCAATTAACGGCGCCTCGGGAGCCGCTAATGTGTGCTGGGGGTGGGGGGCAGCTGGGCAAGGGGGCCCGTGGTGCTGAGCTGCATGGCCGGGGGTCCCGGGGTCGGGGGAACACGTGGGGATCTCGGGATGAGGGGAGACGGTCAGGAGTCCGGGATTTAATGGTGATATTTGGGATGCGGAGGTGGTGGAGGGCTGAGAATCCGGGGTGTGGGGGTGATGCAAGGCCAGGGATCCCAGGATATGGGGGTGATGTGTGCTCAGAGATCCTGGGATGCAGGGGGTCACACGGCCAGGGACCCCAGGGTGTCTGGGGTGAGGGGGTGACTCGTGCCTGCAGCCCTGGGGTGTGCCCGGGATCCTAAAATGTGGAGATGTTGTGTGCCCGGGATGGGGGGACACTGTGCCAGGGATGGGAGGAGGGGGGCACGTGCATCTGAGATTTGGGGATGCAGGGAGGATGCACCCCTGGAATGCAGGGATGCTGTGCCTGGAATGCTGGGATGCAGGGACCACATGTCCCAGGGATAGAGGGATGATGTCCTGGGATACAGGTATGATGTCCTGGGATGCAGAGATGCTGTGGCCAGGATGTTGGGATGCGGCGATGATGTGTCCCTGGGAAATAGGGGTGATGTCCTGGGATGCAGGGATAATGTCCTGGGTTTTTGGGATGCAGGGATGATGCCCTGGGATGATGTGTCCCTGGGATGCAGGGATGTTGTGCCCAGGTTGTTGGGATGCAGGGACCACGTGTCCCCGGGATCATGGATGAGCAGGGATGATGTCCTGGGATGCAGGGATGATGTCCTGGGTTTTTGAGATGCAGGGATAATGCCCTGGGATGATGTGTCCCTGGGATGCAGGGATGTTGTGCCCAGGTTGTTGGGATGCAGGGACCACGTGTCCCCGGGATCATGGATGAGCAGGGATGATGTCCTGGGTGCAGGGATGCTGTGCCCAGTCTGCTGGGGTGCAGGGTCACTGTGCCTGGGTTGTTGGGCACCAACCCCAGGCTCTGCTCTGCTACCAGCAGGCGCTGCCCTGAAGCCAAAGGACACCCTGGTCCCCACATGCCCTCACCACAGAGCAGCTGCCCCTTGCTCAGAGGGTCCCTTTGCTTGTCCCAGCCCTGGGGGACAACCCCAGTCAGGCTCTGTACCCATGGGTGCCACAGAGCCCTGGGGAAGGGGACACCCTGCAGCACCAGGACCCCCCTGAGGGGCTGCACCAGGATGTCCCCACAGACCCCTCCCCATCCAGTGCTCTGTGAGAGCAGTCCCGGCGGTGCTGCTCTGCCCAAACCCTCTGGTTTCTGGACAGAAGAGAAAAAAAAAAAGAAAAAATAATTAAGGGGATTTTTTTTATTTTTTTCCCTTTTCCGTAGTTGACTCCACGTCCAAACTTCCTGAGAGCAGCTCCAGCCCTCCCTCCGCTTCCGACGGCCGCGCTGCGCCATCCCGGCCGGCCAGGCCAGCCCCGCGGCGGGGCCGCTGCGCCCTGACCCTGCCTGCCACCGTGGCCCCGGCCAGGTGAGTGCCACTGTCCCCACCCGGGCACCCTGGGGCAGGGCTGCCTTGGGCAGGTGGCACCGTCCCCTGCTGGGCGCTGTGCGAGGGCACGAGGGCACGGTCCCCATCGCGCCTGGGGGCATGGGAGGGTGCAGGTTCCAAGGTGAGGGGACGCTGGTGGCTGGGGGACAGTGGGTGGGGCGTGGGACAGTGCTGCGACACCCCGCGGTGACCCCAAAGCTGACTCTGTCCCCTTCCCTGTCCCTGACTCGCACCCGTGCCCCCCTCGCCCTCAGCCAGCCCCATCCCTGCGGGTCCGCGGAGGAAACGCGTCAGCCCCCGGGCTGTGGCAGAGGAAGCGCCGGGGCACAGATAGTGGCTGTGGTGGGGTCAGCACCGTGTCCCCCGCAGGGACAGGGCAGGGCAGCTCCCCTGCCCTCACCCCACACGCTCCTTTCAGCCCCATCACCCGTGTGATGTTCCTCATCCCACCCGGGGGGTCTTAGGGACACCAGTGGGGAGAGGGGCGCCGGGTCTGGGGGTGCCTCTTGCCGTTTTGGGGGGGCTCTTTCCCGCGGCTGAGCCCCGCCGTGAGGAGCAGAAGGGACGTGCCGGCAAGGTTTGGTGTCTCCCTGCTTTTCCTGCCAGCATCTGCCCGTGGTTCCTGTTTTTCCCAGCAATGCTGGGACCACCCCCCCCCCGGTCCCCCCACGTTGCTGAAAGAGGGCGATGAGGCTGGGGATGAGCTCGGGGTTCCCCTGGCTCTCCCCCTCGGCAGGGTCCATGGGAGGGAATTCTGGCAGCGGATGAGCAATTAATTCCTCACTGCCGGGAGTTGAAGGGAAATGGGGGAAACTTTCCCGCTAAAGAGTTTTTCCACCCCAAACCGGATGCTCTGGCCCCAAAACGCAGCGCGGGCTCTGGTGGGTGGGAGGATGAACCCAGGGAGCACCTTTGGAGTGTCCTATGGCTGGAGTAGCAAGGAAGCCCCGGTAAATCCAGCTGTGCCGACCAGGAAACCTCTGTTTCCTCCTTGGCACACGGCAGCCCTGCCCCTACACGCTCATCCCGGTAAACAGCCCGGGGGTCGCCGGCCCTCCCAGCCCGGCCCCCGGCTGGAAACGCTCCTAGAGCCGCCCCGGCAGAGCCAGACCCTCTCTGGGTTGAGCAAGAAGCTGCTGGATCCAGGAAACTCAGCTGGGAATAAACACAGAGCGAGTTGAAGTGGGGCCACGCGGCGCCGTGCCAGGGCTGGAGGCGCCGTGCCCAGCCCCACCCTGGCACCCCGGGCTCCCACCCCTGGCAGCAGCCCCCCCTTAGCATGGGGTGTCCAGGACAGGTCGGGGTGATGCTCCCGATGTGCCCCGGGGTGTCTCAGGATATTGGGATGAGGCTGAGTGGGGCCACCCAGGCTGCTGAGCGGCCGTGCCTCAGTTTCCCCTTGGCAAAGGCCAGCGCTCGGGGAGCAGCGGGGCCGGGGCTGTTTTTTGGGATGGAGGAATGCAAAGCCAGCCCTGCGGGGAGGTCGGATGTGGAGCTAGGGCCGGGGGCGGTGGGTGGGGAGCGGGAATGTGCGGAGGCACGGGGCGAAGCCGCTCTCTCCGTGCAGGATGCTGCTGCGGGCCGCGGTGCTGGCGGTGCACGCCGGGCTCCTGGCTGCCCTCCGGCCCGGAGATCCCAACGTCTGCAGCTACTGGGAGAGGTAGGACTGGGGGGACAGGGGAGGGGGACAGCGACAGCGATGGCGTCTCCCAGGACCCGCAGTCACCCTGCATTCCTCCCACCCACAGCTTCACGGCGCCAGTGAAGGAGTCCTACACCAAACCCCACGCGGTGTCCTCCAGCCAGCCCTGCCCCGGGGGGCTGGGCCTCCCCCTGCCCTGCCCGCAGCAGAGGTGGGAGCGCCCCCAGCTCCCCAGAGCCCCTCGGGGACCGCAGGGTGTCCCCAGGACCAGGGGGGCTGGAGGGGAACTGTCCCACTGCAGGGTGTCCCTAGGGCCACGGGACTGGAGGGGGACTGTCCCTCTGCAGGGTGTCCTCAGGGCCAGGGGGGCTGGAGGGGAACTGTCCCTCTGCAGGGTGTCCCCAGGGCCAGGGGGGCTGGAGGGGAATTGTCCCACTGCAGGGTGTCCCCAAGGCTGTCGGGGGCTGGAGGGGGACTGTCCCACTGCAGGGTGTCCCCAGGGCCAGGGGGGCTGGAGGGGAATTGTCCCACTGCAGGGTGTCCCCAGGGCCAGGGGGGCTGGAGGGGGACTGTCCCACTGCAGGGTGTCCCCAGGGCCAGGGGGGCTGGAGGGGAACTGTCCCTCTGCAGGGTGTCCCCAGGGCCAGGGGGGCTGGAGGGGGACTGTACCTCTGCAGGGTGTCCCCAGGGCCATAGGGGGCTGGAGGGGAATTGTCCCACTGCAGGGTGTCCCCAGGGCCAGGGGGGCTGGAGGGGAATTGTCCCACTGCAGGGTGGGACAGTCCCCAAGGCTGTCGGGGGCTGGAGGGGGACTGTCCCACTGCAGGGTGTCCCCAAGGCTATGAGGGGCTGGAGGAGGGGACAAGGGACAGGGAGGGGGCTGGAGGGGGAATGTCCCACCCCGGGTGGGAGGGGGCTGGAGGAGGGGCTGGAGGAGGGGCTGGAGGGGGGTTGCCCCAGGCTCAGCAGGACTGTCCCAGTGTCGGTGTCCCCAAGGTGGGGGGCTGGAGGAGGGCTGTGCCAAGGGGCCATGGGGCACTGAAGGGGGATTATCCCAGCAGAGAGTGCCACCAAGGCCCTGGGAGGACTGGAGGGGGCTGGGTGGGCTGTCCCAGTGCAGGGTGTCCCCAAGGCCCTGGGAGGATTGGAGGGGGGCTGTGCCCAAGGCCAGGGGGGCTGGGAGGGCTGTCCCAGTGCAGGGTGTCCCCGAGACTGGGGGGACAGGGGGGCTGGGAGGGCTGTCCCAGTGCAGGCTGTCCCCAAGGGCAGGGGGACAGGACGCTCACGGTGTCCCCTGGCGGCGCAGGGTGGTGTACCGCACCGAGTACCGCCAGGCCCTCCGCACTGAGTACCGGCGGCGCTACCAGTGCTGCCAGGGCTACTACGAGAGCCGGGACTCCTGTGTCCGTGAGTGGGGCAGGGGCTCGGGGGGGCCCTGGGGCTGTGACCCACTGCAGGGTGTCCCCAGAGCTCCCTGGGGACACTCCGTGCCGTGTCCCCCCAGCTCACTGCAGCCAGGAGTGCGTCCACGGGCGCTGCGTGGCTCCCGAGCTGTGCCAGTGTGAGCCGGGCTGGCGAGGCCCCAGCTGCTCCAGCGGTGAGGGCACAGCTGGGGGGGCACAGCTGGGGGTGGGCACAGCTGGGGGGGCACAGCTGGGGTGGGCACAGCTGGAGTGGGCACCCCAGCCGGGGGGGGTGGTACAGATGGGGCTTCCCTGGAGGGCTGGGCAGCCAGGGTGGGGCACCCAAGGGGTTAATGGGGATGGGGCTGGGATGGGATTGGGGTGGGGAGTGCATGGAATGGGAATGGAGATGGGATGGAGAACGGGGTGGGCTGGGAATGGTGTTGGGTGGGAAGAGAATGGGATGGGCATGGGATGGGCGTGGAGAACGGGATGGGCATGGAGAACGGGATGGGCATGGGGAATGGGATGGGGAGGAAGAGGGGATGGGAGCAGGGATAGGATGGTTGAGAATGGGATAGGAGTAGGGATGGGATGAGGATGGGATTGGAATGTGGATGAAGATAGGAAAGGGACATGATGGGAATGGACATAGGGTGAGGATGGGCTGGGGAAGATGGCATGGCATGGCATGGCATGGCATGGCATGGCATGGCATGGCATGGCATGGGGACAAGATGGGGACTGAACGGGCATGGATGGAGGGTTGGCAATGATCTGGGATGGGATGGGATGGGACAGGAAGTACCACTGCTCTCCCCTATGCAGAGTGTGATGAGCATTTCTGGGGTCTGGACTGTGGACAGCGCTGCCCCTGCCACCACGGGGCACCTTGTGACCCCCTGACCGGGGTCTGCTCCTGTCCCCCCGGCTTCACCGACCCCCTGTGCAGCCAGCCATGCCCACCTGGCACCTACGGACAGAGCTGTCACCTGTCCTGCCCCTGCCACCACCAGGCCCCCTGCAACGCCTCCACCGGCGCCTGCCTCTGCCCGCCGGGGCTCAGCGGCCCCCTGTGAGTTGGGACCCTTCCCTCTGTGCCCTCCCCTCCTCTGCCAGCCCCAGGCAGGGTCCTGCTCACCCCTCACCCCCCACAGCTGCGAGGTGCCCTGCCCTGAGGGGATGTCCTGTGCCACCCCCTGTCCCTGCCAGAACGGGGGCATCTGCCACCCCTCCAGCAGCAGCACCTGCGTCTGCCCTCACGGATGGATGGTAGGTGGGCTGTGCCCCTCTCTGAACGTGCTCTCTGCCTCAGTTTCCCCTGCTGACCCTGGTGCTCCTTTGCAGGGGGAGATCTGCTCCGTGCCGTGCCCCCCCGGGCGCTTTGGGCCCGGCTGCCAGGGCGAGTGTGGCTGCCACAACGGGGGGCACTGTGACCCCCACGGGGGGCAGTGCCAGTGCAGCCCTGGCTTCACCGGAGAGCAGTGAGGGGGGAACTGGGGGAGAAGTGGGGATGGGGGTTTGAGGTGAGGGGGGGATGGAGGGACCCCTGGATTGTGGGGGCTGGGAATACAAAGGGATGGTGGGGAGGGGAATGAGGGGCTGGGGGATTGGGGGTACAGGGGGTTGGAAGGCCAAGGAGATGGGGGCAGGGGGAGGGGACACTTGGGGACAGGGCATTTTTGGAGTGGGGGTCCATGGTCTGGGAGCAGGTGCAGATGGAGGTGCACAGGGAGGGGCATCAAAGGACAGGGCACATGGATGGTGGGGATGTGGCACGTGGGGACAAGGCCACCACAACCCGCTGCTGCTGGGTTCAGGTCTCCATGCAGGCCAGGCACCCCCAGCTCCCCCAGTGTGGCAGGCAATGAGCTGGATGGCCTCAGCTCGGGCTGAGGGGGATCCCAGGGGACACTCCAGCTCTTGGTGGGGCTGTGTCACCAGCTCTGCCCCCCACGCAGGTGCCAGGAGAGGTGCCCAGTGGGGCGGTACGGGCAGGACTGCCGGGAGAGCTGCGACTGTGCCAACGGGGGCCAGTGCTTCCACGTGGACGGGGGCTGCCTGTGCGAGGCCGGCTTCCAGGGCAGCCGCTGCGAGGAGCGGCACTGCCTGCCCGGCCTCTACGGGCTGCACTGCGAGAGCCGCTGCCTCTGCCACCCGCAGCACAGCCAGAGGTACTACACCCAGCCCACCCCGGTATTCCCAGCTCACCCCAGCATCCCCAGCCCTCCTAGGCATCCCCAGCCCTCCTCGGCATCCCCAGCCCACCCCGGCATCCCCAGCCCACCCTGGCATCCCCAGCCCACCCCGGCACTCCCAGCCCACCCCAGCATCCCCAGCCCACCCTGAAACCCTCATCCCACCCTGGCAACCCCATCCCATCCTGACACCCCAATCCCACCCAAACATCCCCATCCTACCCAGTCATTCCAGCCCACCCCAACAACCCCATCCCACCCCAACATCCCCATCCCATCCCAGCATCCCCATCCCACCCCAACATCCCCATCCCATCCCAACATCCCCATCCCATCCTGGCACCCCAATCCCACCCAACACCCCCATCCCACCCAACATCCCCATCCCATCCTGGCACCCCAATCCCACCCTAACATTCCCATCCCATCCCAACATCCCCATCCCATCCTGACACCCCAATCCCACCCAACACCCCCAGCCCACCCCAACATCCCCAGTCCATCCTGGCACCCCAATCCCGTCTAGGCACCCCAATCTCCTGCACCCCAGCTCTGCCATCCTAAGCCAGCACCGCCATCCCACCCCGACACACCCATCCCATCCTGGCACCTCAATCCCACCCAAACATCCCCATCCTACCCAGTCATTCCAGCCCACCCCAACAACCCCATCCCACCCCAACATCCCCATCCCATCCCAGCATCCCCATCCCACCCCAACATCCCCCATCCCACCCCAACATCCCCATCACATCCTGACACCCCAATCCCACCCAAACATCCCCATACCACCCAGACACCCCAATCCCACCCAACATCCCCATCCCACCCCAACATCCCCATCCCACCCCAACATCCCCCATCCCACCCCAATACCCCCATCCCATCCCAGCTCCCCCATCCCACCCAGCTCCTCCCACCACCTTCACCTTCCTCTGCACCACCCTCATTCTCCCCTCCTTCCTTACCCCACAACACCCCTCACCCTCACCCAGCCAGGCTTTGGCTGCATCACCAGGAACTATTTGATCCCCACCTGGGGCAGGAGTTTTGTGCTCCCCCATTTGCAAAGCCCCTCCCCAGCAGCACCAGTGCCCTGTACTGGGAGCACTGGGGTTCTGAGCATGCACCTCCAGCTGCCACCCGATGCTCGGGGAGTGCCTTTGCCTCCCGGGCTGGGCTGGGCTCTACTGCAATGAGAGTTGTCCCCCTGGCTCCTTTGGGCCTGGCTGCCTGCAGAGCTGCCTCTGCCTCCACGGGGGGGTCTGTGATGGGACCACCGGGCACTGCCACTGCCCCCCCGGCTACACGGTGAGGGGCATGGGGGAGAGGTGGGTCTGGGTGCTGCTGGAGGGGTTGGGGCTATTATGGGGGCTCTGGAGAGTTCTGGGGGCAATGGGGGGTCTGGATGGTTTGGAGGGTGGGCAAGCATGGGGTCTGGGCATCCCTGGGGGAAATATGGAACTCTGGGCACTCCTGAGGGAAACAGGGGAGTCTGGGCATCCTCAGGGATGGGCTGGGGGTCTGGTTATCTCTGAGGGCAGTTTCAGGGTCTGGGCATCCTTTGGAGGCATCTTTAGGGGGCAATTTGGGGATCTGGGTGATTTTCTGGGGAGATTTTGGGGTTCCTGTGGGAGAATGGGGGTTTGGGGGCTGTCCACTTTCCCTACAGCACCAGGTTACCCCCAGACACATAGGTGCTTTTCCCAGCCCTGGCCAGGGGTCCAGAGTGTCCTGAATTCTTGGTCCCCACACCCAGGACGAGCACTGCTCCTCCCTGTGTCCCCCCAACACCTTTGGGGTGAACTGCTCGGGGCGCTGCTCCTGTCAGCACGCCCTCGCCTGCTCCCCGCTCGACGGCTCCTGCTTCTGCAAGGAAGGTGGGACCCCTCCCTCTGTGCCCTCCCCTCCTCTGCCAGCCCCAGGCAGGGTCCTGCTCACCTCCCCACAGCTGCAAGGTGCCCTGCCTTGAGGGGATGTCCTGTGCCACCCCGTCCCTGCCAGAACGGGGGCATCTGCCACCCCTCCAGCAGCAGCACCTGCGTCCTGGTGCACACCGGGTCCTGGGGAGTCCCTGTCCCTGTCCCTGTCCCCATCCCCACACCCACCCCAGTGTCCCCTCATCCCATCCCACAGGCTGGCACGGACCTGACTGCTCACTGCCATGTCCTGCTGGCACTTGGGGTCCCAGCTGCAACCGGAGCTGTGACTGTGCCCATGGGGCACCCTGCGACCCCCAGAGCGGCACCTGCCACTGCCCTCCGGGCTGGCAGGGCCCTCACTGCCTGCAGCCCTGCCCGGTGAGTCCTGCTGGCTGTGCTGGCACTGCCGGCACCGGGGTTGGTGCCACCAGCCTGTGCTGACCTCCAGCCTGTCCCTGTGCTCCAGAACGGGACGTTTGGGGCAGGCTGTGCGGAGCGCTGCGTCTGTGCCCACGCCAACGGCTGTGACCCGGTGACAGGAGAGTGCCACTGCCTGCCTGGCTGGACAGGTAAAGGGGACACCAGGGCTGTTGGACCACCTTGTGGCTGACTGGTCCCAGTATGGGGCTGGTGGACCACCTTGTGGCTGACTGGTACCAGTATGAGGCTATTGGACCACCTTGTAGTCCCAGTATGGGGCTGTTGGACCACCTTGTGGCTGACTGGTCCCAGTATGGGGCTGTTGGACCACCTTGTGGCTGACTGGTACCAGTATGGAGCTATTGGACCACCTTGTGGCTGACTGGTCCCAGTGTGAGGCTGTTGGACCACCTTGTGGCTGACTGGTCCCAGTGTGAGGCTATTGGACCACCTTGTGGTCCCAGTATGGAGCTATTGGATCACCTTGTGGCTGACTGGTCCCAATATGGGGTTATTGGATCACCTTGTGGCTGGCTGGTACCAGTATGGGGCTGTTGGATCACCTTGTGGCTGACTGGTCCCAGTATGAGGCTATTGGACCACCTTGTAGTCCCAGTATGGGGCTGTTGGACCACCTTGTGGCTGACTGGTCCCAGTATGGGGCTGTTGGACCACCCTGTGGCTGACTGGTCCCAGTATGGGGCTGTTGGACCACCTTGTAGTCCCAGTGTGAGGCTGTTGGACCACCTTGTGGATGACTGGTCCCAGTATGGGGCTGTTGGACCACCTTGTGGATGACTGGTCCCAGTATGGGGCTGTTGGACCACCTTGTGGCTGACTGGTCCCAGTATGGGGCTGTTGGGCCACCTCCTCCTTGGGAGGAGCCCAGTGTGCCCTCAGCTCCACCTCTCCCCCTCCCTGCAGGGTGGCAGTGCAAGCAGGGCTGTCCCCAGGGCTCCTGGGGCCGGGGCTGCCACATGTCCTGCTCGTGCCGCAACGGAGCCTCCTGCTCCCCCCAGGACGGGTCCTGCACCTGCGCCCCGGGCTACCGCGGTCCCAGCTGCCAGCGCCGTGAGTGAGCACCCCCCAAAGCCCAGGCTGCTCCTGATCCTTCAGGATCATGCCAAGCTCCTTCCTCTGTCCCCAGCCTGTCCCGCCGGCCGCTACGGCAAACGCTGCTCCCTGAGCTGCTCCTGTGCCAACGGCTCCTCGTGCCACCCCGCCAAC
This sequence comes from Serinus canaria, assembly GCF_022539315.1. Lineage (NCBI taxonomy): Eukaryota > Metazoa > Chordata > Aves > Passeriformes > Fringillidae > Serinus > Serinus canaria. The sequence continues at coordinate 11,877,157 of NC_066338.1, forward strand.
GGCTCCTGCCTCTGCAGCCCGGGCTGGCGTGGCCCCCGCTGCTCCCAGCGTGAGTGGGGGGTCAGGGGGAGCGCTGAGGGGGACTGGGGAGCCAGGTGACCTTGCTTCAGATGGGGGGAGCAAGAGAGAGCTGCTCATGGCCACCTGGGTGACTCCTGTGCCATTCTGGCCTGGGCAGTCTGGAGCCATCCAGGCCCCTGTGAGCTTCCATGGTCCTGGCCACCTTGTGGCTGGCTGGTCGCAGTATGGGGCTATTGGATCACATTGTGGTCCCAGTATGGAGCTGTTGGACCACCTTGTGGCTGGCTGGTGCCAGTATGGGGCTGTTGGACCACCTTGTGGTCCCAGTATGGGGTTACTGGACCACCTTGTGGCTGACTGGTCCCAGTATGGGGCTATTGGATCACGTTGTGGTCCCAGTATGGGGCTGTTGGATCACCTTGTGGCTGGCTGGTGCCAGTATGGGGTATTGGACCACCTTGTGGTCCCAGTATGGAGCTATTGGACCACCTTGTGGCTGACTGGTCCCAGTATGGGGCTGTTGGACCACCTTGTGGTTGACTGGTCCCAGTGTGGGGTTATTGGGCCACCCTGTGGTCCCAGTACGGAGCTGAACAGTACCGCTGTGTCCCCAGCCTGCCCCCCTGGGACCTTTGGGCTCCAGTGCGACCAGCTCTGCCACTGTCCCCACAATGCCACCTGTGACCCCACCAACGGGACGTGTCCCTGTGCCCCAGGCACGACTGGGCCCCGCTGTCAGGCTGGTGAGTTGGGACAGGGCAGGGGGTCCCCAGGTTCCGTCCCCCACCCTAAGGATGACACTCCTCCCCTCCCCAGCAGGGAATCCTGACGTGCCCTACACCATCGAGCCAGCCCCCCCTGCAGCCTCCAGCCCCCTGGGCATGGTGCTAAGCCTGGTGGCCCTGGTGGTGTTGCTGGTGGCCGTGGTGGTCACAGCCCTGTGCTACCACCGCTGGCACAAGGACAAGGAGCGGCAGCACCTGGCCGTGGCCTACCGAGCAGGACAGACGGACACCTCTGACTACATGGTGCCAGGTCAGCATGGCGTGGTGGGGGTGTGGCCCCAGCCCTGGTGGCTCTCTGGCAGCAGGCTGTCACCTCAGGCACCGCTCATGTCCTTCCAGATGTGCCCCCGAGCCACCATGCCCACTACTACTCCAACCCCAGCTACCACACGCTGTCCCAGTGCCCGCTGCCAGCCCCCGGTGCCCAGGACAGAGCCAGCTCCCTCAAGGTATGGCAGGCTGTGGCACAGCACAGCGTGGGGCACTGCTGCCACCACCTTCAAAGCTAACCTGTCCCCTTTTTGGGCTCCAGGTGCCTGGCACCCAGCTCTTCCCTGGCATGGAGAGACCCTACAGCCCCGAAGGCAACGCCACGCTGCCTCCTGACTGGAAACACCTCGGGGCACCAGGCCTGGGCACCAGGGGTAAGGAGGAGGTGGAGGGGCAGATCCAGAGTGGGGTGGGCACCTGAGTCCTCCCCCTGCTCAAGTTCCTCTGGGAAGAGGCTGGAGAATCTTCCTGCTGGGGGGACCCCAAATCTGCCCTCTTTAACAGGGAGGCAGCTGGACAGGAGCTACACCTACAGCCATGGCCTGAGGAAAGGTGACAGCAAAGGTAGGAGTGGGATGGAGAAAGGGAAGAGATGGGGATGGGGTGGGGAAGGGATAAACTGGGGCAGGAATTGGGAAAAGGGTCGGGATTGGGGATGGGTTAGGGATGGGATCAATGGGGTGGGATGGGATGAGACGGGATGGGATGCAATGGGATGGGATGGGATGCGGTGGGATGGGATCGGTGGGATGGGATCGGTGGGATGGGATGGGATCGGTGGGATGGGATGGGATCAGTGGGATGGGATGGGATCAATGGGATGGGATGGGGAAGTGACAGAATTTGCTGGGATTTGGAAAGGACAGGGATGGGATGGAAAAGTGACAGAATTTGCTGGGATTTGGAAGGGACAGGAATGGGTTGGGCTGAGAAAGAGGCAAGGCTGGGATGGGGAAGAGGCAGGGATGGTTTGGGGATGGGCTGGAACAGGACTGGATTAGGGTGGGGATGGGGAAGGCACAGGGATGGGGTAGGAAAGGGATGGGGCTGGGACTTGCCTGAGACACATCTGCTCCTTCTCTCCTGTGCTCCCTGCCATTGGGGGACCCCCAACTCCTTGTCCCCCAGAGCACCCCTGGGAGGGGCTGAGGGCCAGCGCCAGCTCCCTGGCCAGCGAGAACCCCTACGCCACCATCAAGGAGCTGCCCCCTGCCACCGCCAAGGGCCACGAGGGCAGCTACATGGAGATGAAATCCCCTGTGCAGAGGGAGATGTCCTACGCCGAGATCGGGCTCCTTGAGGAGCCACCACAGCACGGTATGGCTGGGCATCCCCTGGCCCTGGTGGCCCTGGTGGCCCTGGTGGCCCTGGTCAGTGGGGACACAACCCCAGGGATGGGGAGTACATAGGCCCAGGAAGGAAACAGCCTTGGTGACAGCCCTGGTGGGCACATGACCCTGGTGACAGCAGCTCAGGGTCATCCTCAGGGATGGGCTGGGGGTCTGGTTATCTCTGAGGGCAGTTTCAGGGTCTGGGCATCCTTTGGGGGCATCTTTGGGGGGCAGCCTGGGGATCTGGGTGACTCTGGGGAGAGTTTGGGGTTCCCGCGGGACAATGGGGGTTTGGGGGTTGCCCTACAGCACCAGCTTACCCCCAGACATGTGTGTGCTTTCCCCAGCCCTGATCCAGTGTGTCCTGAATTCTTGGTCCCCACACCCAGGACGAGCACTGCTCCTGTCCCCAGAGTGACATCAGTGACCCTGGGGGGAATGTGTCCCCTTAGAGCTTTCTCTTGTCTCCACAGAGAGCTGTCCTGAAGGGCCTGAAGGCCCCCCCAGCAGAGACCCCCCCAGCCACTACGACTCCCCCAAGAACAGCCACATCCCCAGCCACTATGACGTGCCACCTGCCCGCCACTACCCCCCGTCCCCACCGCTGCGCAGGAAGGACCGCTGAGGGAGCCTGAGGGACCCCGAGGGACCAGCCACGAGGGGACAGAGGGTCCCTGCAGGGACTGGAGTACCCTGGGACTGTTGCTGTCCCTGAGCACGGCCAGCAGGTGGTGAATAAAGGGTGCTTGGTGTGGATTTGGTGTTTGGTGTTTGACGTTCAGCGTGGTGGGCATTGTCTGTGCCAGGGAACCGTGTGGCTCTGGCACCGTGGTGGGAGGAAGGGGGAGACTGGTGGGGTGCCCAGGCTTGCTCTGGGTTCCCCCCAGCTCCCTGCTCCCTCCAGGGTGTGCAGGAGGTGGGAACACAAAAGCTTTTGGGTCCTACTCAAAGTATGTCAGTGCCCATGGAGCAGGGAAAGGCTGATGGAGCCCACGGTGTGCCAGGAGTCAGAGTGGGCTCACCTGTGGGGCTGCATGAAGCCCAGGAGAAGCCCTGAAGTACCCCAGGAGGAGGAAAGAGCCATCTGGCCTGCAGAAAGGCTGGCAGAGCCCCCAGAACTCTGCTGATGAGCCCACGATGATGGCTGAAGGCTGATGGAGCCTTTTGGGGGGAACAGGTGCTCCTGGGGGCTGGGCAGGGCATGGGGAGATCTGCAGGTGACTCAGGAGCTTGTGTGGACATGGGCAAAGCCCAGCAGGAGCCACAGTGCCCCTGGGAGGGAGCAGGGTCCACACTGCTCTCTGGAAACTCCACCAGATCCCACTGTGGCCACTGGGAAGGAGCAGGGGTCTGTGTGATGCCATGGGAAGTTCTGGGCACCTTGGGGGGGAGCAGGGGTCCCAGAAAGCCCAGCAAAGGCTGTCCCACACCCTGGGAAGGAGAACAATCCCTGCACAGCCCAGCTGGGCCTGCCATGGGCCAGCAGTAGGAGCAGGGACCTGCCCTGTCCCACTCCCAACAGGGTGACCGGGGTTCATCGGGAACTGGAGTGACAGGACAAGGAGGAAAAGCTTCAAGCTGAGAGAGAGCAGGGTTAGGTTAGAAATTGTTCCCTGTGGGGGTGGTGAAGCCCTGGCACAGGGTGCCCAGAGCAGCTGTGGCTGCCCCTGGATCCATGGACGTGTCCAAGGTCAGGTTGGACAGGTCTTGGAGCAGCCTGGAATAGCAGATGATGTCCCTGCTGTGGCAGGAGGAGGAATGAGATGAACTTTGAGGGCCCTTCCAACCCAAAGCACCCCATGATTCCATGATCCTGTGACTCTGCCTTGGGAATGCCTTTGGCCCTGGGGCTTGAAGCAGGTTTCTCTGCCAGAAGTGCAATAATGAGACACCAAAGGCTGGGGGAAATTCAGCTTGGCAAGTCCAAGCTGTGAGCAACAGGACCCGATATGCTCCTGGAGAATTAAACCCGTGGTTCAGCAGGCTGTGAAGATGACACTGCAGAATGCATCAGAGTCAGAAAGGCTGAGATTAAAGGGAATAGGGTGAATAAGTTAACCCTTCACCGTGGGAATGACTTGTAGTCCACAGGCTATCTGCCTCCGTGGAATAGCCTAGCCAAGGGGGTGCAGGCCACCAAGTGCGTGAAAAATATTGGGGTTGTGTCCTGTTAGTGGGGGGGCTGGTTGGGAGGGTTGAATGGGAGACCGTGAGGCATGAGGGAAGTTGCAAACAACAAGGGTAGGAAAGTAAAGAAAGGAAAATGGAAAGAGCATTACAAGTATCCGGAAGTAAGGGACGCTGAAAGGAATGAAATGACCGGAAAGGCACAAGGAAGGAATAGAAGGAAAAGGGTAAAGGACAGGAAGGAAAGGAAGGAAGATGCTGAATTCGGGGAACACTTGACAGGCTCAGTGTCCAGGACGTCACATGAAAGTGCAATTAATGGTGTCCCGGTAACTTTAAGGGTTGAACAGGCCGTGAAAGTGAAACGATCAAGGCTTGATGTAAGCGTAACTGCAATGAAATGAAACAGGAAAGGAAATTACCGGGCTGAGGAACGGCTACAGTAACGAACGCGTACCGGACGGCAGGAAAATACAAATGCACGTCACTGGACACCATTAAATTACCTGTACATCTATCACACTAGCAGTAACATTCGCATAGCAACATCCAAGGTCAACTGATCAGTAAGAGTCCGATGGGCGCAGGAAAAGGAGTGCCCAAACCAGAAAGGACAGGAAAGATCGGAATGAAGGGTGCGTAAATTTAGCGACAATCGACCCATGCCGGATTCCAGACGTACGTACAGGAAATTTAATTCCCTGACTATATAATTGACAAGAAAGGAAACGTGCAACGTGAAAGGGCCAGCAACAACTTCAAGGACCAGTGAAGGACGAATAGAAAGTGAACAGGAAAGGACAAGGATTAAAGTACAGGTCAAGTGCCAGTCATGAAAGGCACGGCCGTGTATTACACCCATCATTGATAAGAATGACACGGTATTGTTCTTACTTTTGTCATCTCCTATGTGGCCTCCCATGTGGTGAAATAGCTGGCTATGCAAGCGAACATTAAGGTTATTAATATGTTCATGTGCGTTATATCTTATGGTTGAACTTACGTTGTTTACTGTAGAATCCTCATTTGCTCTCTTCTATCTCTCTTTTCCTTCTTTCACGACTATGGGAAATCGACCGAGCTGGCCGATTCCCGGATGATTGAGTTTCAAGGCGTCCTACCACCGGTGGGGTGGGGTGTTGTTCGCTTACCTGTTCTTTCAGAAGCCTCCGTGCAGAGGCGGGCCACGCACATGCGAGGTTTGCTTAGTTGTACTGCTCTGGGTGCGAAGAGCGGCCGGTCAACAGTGGCTGGAAGACAACAGAAGACGGACTGGAGGTGATTTTCTGCCTCAATATTCTGCACTGGGAAGTGAGCAGAAGTGGGATGAGCATGGGGACGCTGGTATGCCTCAATACGCCGGTGCCCGAGGGATAGGGAGACTCCTGTGGGTGTGGTGGGAAAAGCTCAGATCGTGCCCTTTCAAGCTCCACTCAGCTCATGGGACTGTTAAGTAGACTCAAGTTCTGGGGGCACTGGGTTGTCCTGATCAGCTCGGATCACGGCCAAAAGAGGAGTGAGCACACCACGGTATCCAAAAAGATGGGAAAAGTTGTTTTCTTCTCTTAATTCTTATTACTTTGCGTTTTCTTCTCCTTTTCTTATTCTTTTCTTTTCTTTTCTTTTCTTTTCATTTGCTTTCTATTTGCCTTTTTCCTTCTTTCTTTCTTTTCTTTTCTTTTTCTTTTTCTTCTTTATTCCCCTCAGTAACAAATTCTTTCTATTCTTGGTTTTTCGTATAAGGTGTTTCTTTCATTTCTGTCTTCTACGTTGGTGCTTAAAGTGCTTGTGCTTTCTTTCTTCGATTCTTTCTTTCTTTCTTTCTTGTATCTTTCTTTCATTAAATGGTCTTATACGTAAATTCTTCATTTTCTGTTCCCTTTCTTTCTTTCTTGGGTCTTCTTTCTCTTTCTTTCTTGTCGGTGTTCTTTCTTCTCTTTTCAATCTTTTCTTTCCTTCTTTTCTATTAAGCTTTCTTTACTTTCGCTTATTCGTTTGAATTGTCGTTTATCTTTCTTTTCCCTTCTTTCTTTTTCCTTTTCTTTGCATATTCTAGGTCTTCTATTCGAGGCGTGGTCTCTTCTTTCTTTTCTGTTCTTTCTCTTTCTTTCTTTAATTCGTTTACAATAATTCTCTTAGTTTTTTTCTTCTTTCTTAGAAATCTTAGCTTTCCTGTTCCAATGCGTCTTGCGGGTATCGGATTTCTTATCTTCGTTTAAAACCTTTCTTTCGGTTCTTCCTTTCTGCTTTGTCTTTCTTCCTTTCTTCTTTCTTTTCTTAATTCTTTCTTTCTTCTATTTCAGACAAACGGTGCTTTCTTATACAATTAATCTATTATAAAGCTTTCTTTCTTATCTTTCTTAATTCTTTATTCTCTAAATATTTCAAATTCTTAGAGAATCGTGGCGTTTTCTTAAAACTTGGGAAGTGGTCTTAAATGCTGGACATTCGGGATGGTGGTCGGTTTCTATTGTGTTATGTGTTTGCTGTGGGTGTTTTTTTCAGTATGGAATCCTATATTCGGTTCCCTTTCTTCTTTCTTAAAACTTTCTATCCACTGTGTGTCTTTCTGGCATTTCTGGTCAATTATCTTCTTTAGCATCACAAATTGTCTTTCTATGTTCAGGTGGTTGTCGCTTGCGGTTTCTAATTCGTATTAAATTCGGGTTCGGTCTTTCAATGGGTCTGTATAAAAGAAAAAAAAGGGGAATCTTTGGGATTCTTTCTTTCTGCGTGTTCATGGTTCCTGGTTATCTTTTCATTTTCTTTATTTGTCCTTTCTTTTCTTTACATTAAATCTTTGCTCTGTTTCTTTTCTTAAAAATGAAATTTTGAAAACTTTATCTTCTTTTTCACTTTCAATCTGTTCTTAATTCTGTTATAGGGGAATCTTTCTTTTTCTTTCTTCTTTTCTTCTTCTTTCCTTCTTCTTTTCTTTCTTTTACCTTTCTTTTTCCTTCTTCTCTTTTCCTTCTTTCTTTTCTTTCTCTTCTTTCTTTTCTTTCTTCTTTCTCTTTCTTTTCTTTCTTTCTTTTTCTATTTCTTTCTTTCTTTCTTTTCTTTCTTTCTTTCTTTTTCTTTCTTTCTTCCTTTCTTTTCTTCTTTCTTTCTTTCTTTCTTTTCTTTTCTTTTCTCTTTTTCTTTTCTTTCCTTCTTTCTTCTTTCTTTCTTTCTTTCTCTTCTTTCTTCTCCTTTCTTTTTCCTCTCTTTTTCTTCTTTTCCTTTTCTGTTCTTCTTTCTTTTTCTTTTCCTTTCTTTCTTCTTCTTTTCTTTCTTCTTCTTTCTTTCTCTTCTTTCTTTCTTTCCTCTTCTTTCTTTTCTTTCTTCTTTCTCTCTTTCCTTTCTCTTCTTCTTTCTTTTCTTTCTTTCTTTTCTCTTTTCTTTCTTTTCTTTCTTTTTCTTTCTTTTCTTTCTTTCTTCTCTTTCTTCTTTCTTCTTTCTTCTTTCTTCTCTTTTTCTCTTTCGTTTCTTGTCTTTCTTTTCTTTCTTCTTTCTTTCTTTCTTTTCTTCTTCTTCTTTTTCTTTCTTTTCTTCTTTCTTCTTTCTTTCTTTTCTTCTCTTTCTTTCTTCTTCTTTCTTTTCTTCTTTCTTCTTTCGTTCTTCTTTCTTTCTTTCTTTCTTTCTCTTCTTCTTTCTTTTCTCTCTTTCTTCTTTCTTCTCTCTTCTTTCTCTTTCTTTCTTTCTTTCGTTTTTCTTTCTTTCTTTTCTTTCTTTCTTTGCTTTCTTTTTCTTTCCTTTCTTTCTTTCTCTTTCTTTCTTTCTTTTTCTTCTTTCTTTTCTCTTTTCCTTCTTCTTTCTCTTTCTTTCTTTTTCTTTCTTCTTTCTCTTTCTTTCCTCTTTTTTCTTCTTCTTCTCCTTCTCTTTCGTCTTTCTTTTCTTTCCTTCCTTTTCTTTCTTCCTTCTTCCTCTTTCTTTCTTTCTTTCCTTTCTTTCCTTTCTTTCTTTTCTGTCTTCTTTCTTTTCTTTCTTTCTTTCTTTCTTTCTTTCTTTCTTTCTTTCTTTTGCTTCTTCTCTTTCTTTTCTTTCTTTCTTTCTTTCTTATTTCCTTCTATCTTTCTTTCTTTCTTCTTTCTTTCTTTCCTTTTCTTCTCTTCTTTCTTTTCTTTCTTTCTCTCTCTTTCTCTTCTCCTTTACTCTTTTCTTTCTTTCTTTTCTCGTTCTTTCTTCCGTTCTTTCGTTCTTTCATTCTTTTCTTTTCTTCTTTCTCCCTTCTCTTTCTTTCTTTCTCGTTCTTTCTCGTTCTTTTCTGCTTTTTCTTTTTTTTCTCTTCTTCTTTCCGTCTTTCTCTTCTTTCTCTCTCTTTCTTTTCTTTCTTGTTCTCTTCTTCTTCTTTGTTTTTATCTTCTTATCTTTCTTGTTCTTCTTTCTCCCTTGCAAATGAGCCCTTTCTTAGTCTTTTCTTGCTCTTTCTGTTCTTCCTCAATCTTCTTAGGTCCTTCTCTGCGTAAAAGGGTTTTTTCTCCTGGGGGGGGGATGGCCTCTCTTTCCTTTTCTCCCTTTTCTTCCACTGCCTTCTGTTCTGTTTCTTCTTCTAAGTTCTCTCTCTCTTTGCTTCGTTTTATCTCCCCCGTTCCGGCTCTCTCATTTCTCCTCTTGGTTCCTCTCCTCTCTTTCCTTTCTGTTCTCGTCTAGCAATGGTTATCGTATCTTCTTTCCTTATCTTATCGTTCCTTCTTTCTCTCTATAGACGCTTCCTATTCCTTCCTTCTTTCAGCTCCTATCTTCTCTTTCCGTTTCACTTCCTATGACCATTCCTGCCGTTCCTTGCCTTCCTTCCTCTTCCGTCCTTCTCTTCCTTGCCTTGCCTGTCCTTCCTTCGTCCATCCTTCCTGTCCTTCTTTCCTTCCTTCCTTACCTTCCTTCCTTCCTTCCTTCGCTTCCCTTCCTATTTCCCGTCCTTCCTGTGCTATCCGATCCTTCTTCCTTCCTTCCTTCCTTCCTTCCTCTTTTGCTCCTTGTTTCTTTTTTAATCTTGCTTTTTTCGTTTTGCCTTCGGTCCTCTTCCCTTCCCGTCCCTTCCCTTTCCCTTCCCTTCACCTTCCCTTGCCCTTCCCTTAACCTCTTATCCCTGCTCCCTTAACACGCTCTGGCCCATAGAACCGCTTTCCCATCCGCTTCCCTTGGCGCCTCTCCCGTTCCCTCTCCGCTTCCCTTCCCTTTCCCATTCCCCTTCCCATTATCCCATCTCCCTATCCCTATGTTTCCCTTCCCTTCCCTTCCCTTCCCTCCTTGCTTTAATATTGTTGTTTGTGAGTTTCACTCAGTGCCAAGCCCCAGTCATTTCACTTGTTGCCAATAACTACTGTTCTATGTGCAAAGACCTCTGGATAACCACGATTATCCCTCTCGTTACTGCACTGAGGTTGAAAACAACCTCCTCCCTTTTCCCCTGGATGGGAGTGGGGTGGGCAGGGAGTGCCAGCCATGGGAGGGGGCTGCCCCAGTGCCAGCCCCACAGGGCACCCCGGGCAGGATCTGGGCCTGTGGGGCTGGGGCTGCACAGGCAGCTGAGAGTTCTGCCCCCCAGCTACAACTGAGAGACCATTTCCAGCACCTGGATATGCCACCTGCATCCCTCCTCAGCCACCTGCACCCCTCACCAGCCACCTGGTCTGCCTGCCCGTGCAGCTCAGGCTCCTCTGCCAGGTGCTCAAGGGTGACGTGTGGGACCCATCCCCTGCCCCTCGCGGGGCACAGTGATACCTGGGGATTTCAGCTCTGCTGCCACCATCCCACTCCATCCCTGCAGCCATGAACTCCTGGTGCAAGGAGAAGGTCCTAGGGGACTTCAGCTCCAGGTGAACAGCCCCAGCCAGGAATTCAGGGCCAGCATCCTCCAAGAGGAGTGTGCCTGGGCACCCTGTGAGTGCCTGTCCCCATGCTCATGAGCAGGGTGGGGATCAGATGTGAGAGACTGAAATGTTAAAGGCTATTAACTCAAAACTGACCTTTCCAAAAGCAGTAGGTGCTCTACCTCCATCATCCAGAGCAGCAGAGACCCCACCTTCAGCATCCCCCTGGCAGACACACCCCACTTCACACCGTGCACGGGGGGTTGAAACATTTATTCCCAAATACCTTCATCCTGCATATCCCTGCTCCTCCTCATCCTCGCTGCTGTCCCGGACGAGGTCGGGGTCTGCAGGCCCACAGGCGAGGCAGGTGGCCCCCATCACCCTCCAGCAGGACTCGCAGTACAGGGCAAAGCACTCGGGATTGGGGCAGGGCTGGTGCTGGGGGGTCTCGGGGGTCCCACACAAGGTGCATTTCTGGCGCAAGCAGCGGCGCAGCCAGGGCCAGTGCCGGCGGCACCACCGCAGCAGCACCGTCCCCTGCAGCGAGGACAGGCCCGTGTGGGGTCAAGGGACAGCGGCCACCCCTCCTGGCACCCCGTGTCCCTGTCCCCACTCACCAGGGTGGGCGGCTGCCGGGCTTGCCGGGCCACGCGCCCGCGCTGCAGGTCCAGGAAATTCTTCCTCTGCCGCAGCAGTTTGTTGTACAGGAACAGCACTCGAGCCTTCTCCCTCTGTGCCAGCAGAGACCGTGGGGGTCAGCAAAACCCACCCCAGAGCCACCCCCAGGCTGTGCCCAGCCTTGGGCTGCTCACCTTGGGGAAGTAGTGTTGCGGTGTGATTCCAGGGTTTACCTCAGAACCCTGGGTCCCTCCCCTGATAATTCCCTCCCAGGTGTGGCAGTCACCTCTCCTTTCCCCTCCCAGCACTGTCTGTCAGTCCTGGAATTCCAGAAGGCCCTAGAGGATTGGCAGATTCACCCCGGGGGGCATTGGGCCATCCAGGTGTCCTTTGTCCCTTGAGGGACATCCCCTCCTGTCAGGTTGGTGGCTCACCTAGCGGCCCTTCCCTCCCCATACCTGGGGTTTTAAAAGGAACAGCATCCCACCGAAGTCACGGGAGTTCTGTGGAGCTGTGATGGATTCAGAGGCATGTTGGGCCTAGAAAGCTTGGATCCAACCCTCCATCAGAACCGAACTCCTTTCCTTCACTCCATCGCCCTCCAAATCTTTCCATAGTAGAGGGAAACTCAAGGAGTCAGACCCCGATTGGGAGGGACGTATCAATTCCCACCCCCACTGGAGCCCTGGCGTGCCGGGACTGCCTCCAAGTGCCCAGCTGCCAAACATCCAGCTGGCCCCAAAAGGTATCTGGGGTGAGAAACACCACAGTTGCACGAGTTGGTTCAGATGCAGGCGGCAGACACGCCCAAGGGCACGTCCCATTTGCAATATTGGTAATACCAATATTTTGGCGCCCAAATGTGCGGCTGGTCCGCCAGCAAAGACCGTGAGGTCAGCAAAACCTACCCCAGAGCCACCCCCAGGCTGTGCCAGCCTTGGGCTGCTCACCTTGGGGAAGTAGAAGGCGGCGATGGCGCGGCGCAGGCGGAACGGGTACACCTGGGCCAGGCAGAGCATGGCCAGCGCGCCCAGGGGCAGGCAGGTGTTCAGGTACTGCTGCCCCGTCATCCCTGTGGGCCGTGGCAGGCAGGCTGGGGACAGGGCACTGCTGTGAGCCCCCCGTGGCAGACCCTGGCCAGGGGTGGGGCTGGTTTGGGGGATTCCATCCCTGGCAGGGGCTTACCGAGGTTGGAGGTCTCCACCTCGGTGTCGAAGGAGGTGTTGAGGGCCCCGATGGTGCCCCGCAGCAGCTGTGCCATCAGGGATGTGCCCATCACGTTCACAGACAAGTGGTGGCTGGCTGTGGGATGGGAGGATAGGGAGGCTGAGGAGGGGCTGGGAGGGCTGAGGGGGTCCCTGCATTGCTGAGGGGCATGGTGGGATCACAGGCTGGCCCTCCAGGGCCGTGAGCTCACTTTGGTAGGAGTACTCGATAAAGGAATGATTCTGGATGACGCTGAGAATGGTGAAGATGAAGTGGTCCAGGCCACAGACAAAGAGGAGGAAGAGCAGGAGTGGGATGCACCTGAGCAGCTCCATCACCTGCAGGGAGCAGGGAGCTGTCACAGCCTGCTGTCCCCAGCTCTGACCCCCCTGATTACCCCCAGCCCCTCACCATGTGCCGCCGCTCAGGCCGCTGCACGGCCGGCTTGCACGGGAAGATGAAAGATGAGATCTCCTCCTTGAGCAGGGGCAGCAATGTCTGCTTGTTCTGGGTGAGGGGCAGGAGGGTGTCTCAGTGCAGCCTCTGGGACACCCCACAGGGGGTGACAGGGCTGCCCTGCTCCCCTTTCCCCCTGCCCAACCTGCTCTCTACGCCGAGCATCGATCTGGCGGAAGTAGGTGGTGATGTAGCAGTTGTCAAAGCCGATTTTGTGACAGTACTGATAGGTGTAGTAGAAAGCCCTGGTGGGAGAGGATAGGTCTGGGGTGAAGGAGGCACTGGGTGCAGCCCCCAGGATCCCTCCCTTGTCCTCATGTCCCCCCCTAGACCTGCTGACAAAGAAGGCCCCCACCCCTCTACACCCCGCAGCTGGCACAGGGGTGTCACCCCCAGCCCCTGACCATCCCAAGGCTCACGAGAAGAAGACGAAGAGGAAAGTGAAGGACAGCAGCAGGCGGAAGAAGGAGACGGCCAGGCCCAGGCGGGCGCCTTCCTGCCGCAGCTGTGAGCTCACGTCCTCCCGCAGCTGCGCCGCTATCTCGGCGCCCACCAGCATCTCGTGGTGCTCCTCCTGTGGCAGAATGGGCCATGGGGCAGGGCAGGGCCATGGGCACAGGGGACAGGCACCCACAAGGTGCCCAGGCACCCACCTTGTAGGTAATGCTGGCGCTGAACTCCTGGCTGAGGCTGTTGACGGAGCCGTTCACCCGGTCATACATGTTCCCGAAGTTCCCATCCACGGGGATCCTCTTCTCACACCACTTCCTCATGACTGCAGAGGTGGCACAGGGACAGTGGGGGCTGTGGCTGCCATGCCAGGGGGCAGAACCGGATCTGCCCTTCCAAGGGGGCACGGGGTCAGGGTCACCTACGTTTGACCGCATGGCAGAGGAACCCAAACTGCATGGGCAGGCAGATGAGGTGGTTGAAGAGGGGCAACTTCACTTTTTTCATGCATTTCTTGTACATTTTCTGGAAGTGGCCTGTGCAGCGCAGCAGGCCTGACTGGATCACAGCTGGGGGGCAGGAGGAGCCCTCAGCTGCCTGTGCAGCCCACCAGCCCCCAGCCCCCAGCTGGGGTGCCCTGTGGGGACAGCAGTGGGATCTGGGGCAGCCCCCTCCCCACGTGCTGCCAGTCCCTGTCCACCCCACTCACTTTCACAGCGAAGTTTGGTCTTTGTCTCGTAGACCTGCTGGGTGCTGGGGCCTGACTCTTTGCCCGTCTCTGGGCGCTGTCTCAGGTCGTAGCCCTCCTCGTTGGCCACCTGCTCGTTCAGCTCCACAAAGGCTTCGGAGACGTTGTGCATCTCGGTGTTGAGCGTCTCTGCACTCTTCTACCAAGGCACACACACAGACACAGGTAGAGGCTTGTTCCTGCTCCCCCAGCCCCCCAGCACCCGTGGCCCAGAGCCCTGCTCACCACCAGCTCCTCCATGACTTGGCGCAGGGGCGCTGTAGATGCCTGCCAGAGGTGTCCTGTGTGGTTGACCTGTAGCTCCACCACGCACTCCATCGAGCGCTTCGTCTCCATCAGGTTGTACCAGAGGTTGGCCCCGGGTCCTGGTGGCAGCATGGGGGGCTCAGAGCCCAGCAGCTCCCAGGAGCCCACTGGGGGACACAGGGATATGGGGGGACCCTACCGTTGTAGATGGCAGCGAAGACAAAGGAGAGAACATAGAGACGACCCTCCTTGCCCAGGAACTTGGGCACCATGAGCAGGTTGGCACAGCGGAAGTGGGGGGACGTGGCCCAGCCCAGGGCAGTCACCCCTGTGCAGAAAAGAGAGCTGAGCCCATGGTCCCCACAGAGAACCCCCTTCTCTGGGGGTTCTGATGGTTCTCAGATGGGGCTTCTGATGGTCCCCACCACCTCAGTCCCCTCCCTGCCCCATCCTCACCTATCAGCCACCAGGTAAGCTTCACCTTCAACGTCTCTGACACGTCCAGAGGCATGATGAGGAAGTGGCAGAGCCCTGGAACACCCAACAATGTTCCTTATTCTTCCTAATGTTCCTAATGTTCCAGTTCTTCCATTCTTCCAGTGTGCCTAAATCTTCCTCAAAGACTTAAAAACTCACCAACAGTTTGACAATAGTTGGTAATACAAACCTTATCTCCAGCTCAAAAGAGACATCCACAAACAATAATCACACATTACAGAGATAATCTACTCATTACAGCACCAACACACACAAAAATACAAAAGGCTCATGACAGCATAACTACAGAACATCAAAACACAAGACTAGAAGTCTCTACATCAAAAGTCAAAAAATCTCACCATAGAAATACTTAAAATTAAAAATCACAAAGCAAACCATTAAGCCACAAAATATAAAAAAAATCAATGTCAACAATTTAAAAGAAATCAATTAAATCAGGCCAATTTTAGAGATCAATGACAAACTTACACCACTTTTCAACTTATTAAGAAGAGACTACAACACCAAATCTCCCAGAAACCTCACACCTAAATCCCAAAACCCCTTAAGAAAATTACTAAAGCCCTTCAGCAAAAACAAGCACATCACTGTGCAATGCCACAACATGTACAAAATGTACAAAATGTGCAATTTTTTTTTTATGTACAAAATCATGAATGGGATGGGATTGCTGTGGAATGCATCTCCAGCTGTTTATTTTCCAGCATCACTCTCATTCCATGGCTATGACAAAAGGAAGATGCCAGCAGCTCCCATCCCAGGCAGCAAACCAAGAACTCAATGTTGCAACTCACTTTAAAAGTTTTTTGACCAATCACACAAAGCAAAATCATATTGACAGTGATTCTGTCCAACTGCTATAAGCACAGGTACCTTTGGGTAAGCAATGCTTGCTTATTTCAAATACAACACCTGCTTGTGAGCCTTCAAACACAACACACAGAGCTCCATTATTAACCTTAGAACTTCCTAATATCTTGCTTCTGTAGCTTAGGGAGTTATTCCAGCCAAGTGTTAATACTCTGTTTATTTGTCCTTACTTTGTAGATAAGTTGGGAAATTATAATTTATTATTATTCATTTATTTATAATTTAATTATTTATTTGAAGCTATATTTTATATATATTAGTAATAGAAATGTTATTTATTTTTTATTATGCATCTTATTTATTATTATTTTTCTATTTTTCGTCCTCAATCTTCTCCCAAAGTTTTTCCCAAATTATCTCCAAATTAAGGGCCATTGTTCTATTTGTCCTTACTTTCTACATCTCACACAACTTTTCCGCTGACAAATCTTCTGGCTACCTCTTAGCCCTAATTGTTCTGTTGTCGTGTCTGAAGGTGGGGAGACAAGTGTTGGGGACCAGCAGTCTCAGTGTGTGGGAAATGGATTGGAAAATTTTAGAGAAAATTTATAATGTATAAAAAAATTAATATAGAAAATGTAGATATAGATATAGATACAGATATAGACATAGATATTTAGATATGGAGAGATATAGATATTCGGAGTAGATATAGATATATGGATTGGATATAGATATATATGGATATAGACATAGATACAGATATAGATATAGATATATAGATAGATATAGAGAGATATAGATATATGGATTATAGATATAGATATAGATATATAGATGGATATAGACATAGATATAGATATAGATATAGATAGGTATAGATAAATGGATTAGATATAGATGCAGACATAAATATAGATATAGATTAGATGTAGTTATTGATAGATAAAGATAGATACAGATATGGATATAGATATAGATATAGATGATATAGATATAGATATATGGATATAGATATAGATGATATAGATATAGCTAGATACATATATAGATAAAGATATTGATACAGATATATATGGATCGAGATAGATAGATAGATAGATAGATAGATAGATAGATATAGATACATATATGTTTTTTATATATATAATATAGTAAATTTCTAGCAATTGCGCTGTCTCTAAGGCCTGCCTTTGGCAGCTTTCCCCAAGGCCTGTGACGTCAGGGATTCCCCCACTCACCGAGGCCGAGGAGCATCCCGAAGCCGGCTCCCAGGAAGGCTTTCCTGCAGCGGTACTGGTCGGGCCGGCTCCAGAGGAAGCGGCTGCACGGGCCGGGCAGGACCGCGAGCACCACTCGCTTCAGGGCTGGGAGGGGACACGGGTGTCAGCCCCGGCCTGCCACTGCCCCGCCGGGGACAGGAGAGGCGGCAGCTCACTGGTGTTGGGAGCTTTCTGAGCACGGGGTTCTGCTCCAGGACTGGTGCCCGCGGGATGCTCCGACGGAGAGGGAACGCGCTCGGGGCTCTGTAACACCACCACCTCCTGCAGCTCTCTGTCACTGCCCTCGGATTCATCCTCGTCGTCAAAGTCGGATCTGCAGGTGGCGAGGGGAGCGTTGGGGAGCAGCAGTCCAGGTGGGTGGGAAATGGATTGATAGAAAATTTCATGGAAAAATTATAATATAGAAAAAAATTAATATAGAATATCTATATCTATATCTATATCTATATCTATATATGATCTATATCTGTATCTCTATCTATATCTATATCTATATCTGTATCTTTATCATATCTATATCTATATCTATATCTGTATCTGTATCTGTATCTATATCTAGATCTATATCTATAGCTAGATCTATAGCTATATCCATATCGTATCTATAGCATAGCTATATCGATATCTAGATCTATATCTATATCTATATCTATATCTATATCAGCTTATATCTATAGCTAGATCTAGATCGACAGCTACAGCTATATCTAGATCGATATCTATATAAGCTAGATAGCTATAGATCTATATCATCTCTATATCTATATCTATATCTATATCTATATCGATATCTATATCTACATCTATAGCTATATCTATATCTATATCTATATAATCTATATATCTATATCTATATATCTATATCATCTCTATATCTATATCTATATCTATATAATTTATATCTATATTTATGTCTACATCTATAAAAATATATATTATATATTATGTATATATAAATATATATGCATATAGAAAATTTATCATATAGAAATATAGAACATTTCATTTAAATTTATAATATAGGAAAAATTGTAATATATTTATTTTTATATATATATATAAAATAAATTACATATATAATATAGAAAATTTATCATATAGAAATATAGAAAACTTTATTAAAATTTACAATACAGAAAAATTAATATCGAATATATAAAAATATACATGTATAATATAATTTAGAAAATTATAAATTTATAATGTAGATGTATAATATAATAACATATATAATATATATACATATATAATATATATATGTATAGTATAACATAGAAAAATATAAATGCAGAATATACATGTATAATATGATATAGAAAAATTATCATATAGAAATAGAGAAAATTGTATAGAAAATTATGTGCAGAAATTTTTTAAAGTTTTTAAATTATAGACAATTTTATAGAAATTTCAAGAAAAATTATAGAAAATTTTAATAGAAAACCTTTAAAGAAAGTTTATAGAAACTTTAGAAAATTTAATAGAAATTTATAGACATTTTTAATAGAAAATTATGTATAGAAAATGTTAGCAATTTTTATTTATAGAAAATTTTATAGAAATGTATAGAAAATTTATAGAAAAAAGTTAATAGAATGTTGTATTTAGGAAAATTTTAGATTTTTCAGTAGTTTTAGATTATTAGTTTTGAGGTATTTCTAGTATGGTGTTGTTAAAGCAAATAGACTAAGAAACACTTATAGCATATTTTAATTCTGATTGTGCTGGCGTGAATTATAACATCTGTACTGTCTCACCCTTCTCATGAGACTGAAAATAAAATAAAAGTTTTTAAAACACCTCCCAGTTGCCCCATCTCTATGTCTGAAAAAAGTATAATCCAACACCAGTGCTGGAAGGGAAGGAGGACACTGCCACACTGCCATCCCCACAGGCAGCCTGGCACTGTCACATATTCTGGAAAAATCCCTTCACTGGGATTTCTCTCCTGGGAAGCTGAGAAGCCTCAGAGAAAAGGGAAAACAATATTTATCTCATTTGCTTCTCCTGTGTTTGGCTGCTTTGGAATGTGTTTGGAGATGGTTTATCCAACAGGTCATTGTTTCATTGGTTTCATGTGAATTGTTTTGACTCAATGACCCGTTACAGTCAAGCTGTGTCAGGATTCTGGAAGGAGTCACGAGTTTTCATTATTATCTTTCTAGCCTTCTCTAAGTATCCTTTCTGCATTCTTTAGTATAGTTCAGTTTAGTATTCTTTATTATAATATAGAATCATAAAATAATAAATTAGCCTTCTAAGAACACGGAGTCAGATTCATCATTCCTCCCTTCGTCAGGGGTCTCAGAAAATACCACAGCAGCCCTCACCTGGAGAGCAGCCCCTCGCTCTCCTCCTCCTCCTCCTCCTCCAGCTGCTCCTGCAGCCTCCTGGATGTTCTGGAGGGGAACCTCCAGCCCCTGATGATGTCCTTGATGCGCTGCAGCAGCCGCCGCCCTCGCCCTCGCTCCTGGTCCCGCAGCGCCCGGGCCACGCCCGGCCCCGCTGTCTCCTCGTCACTGGAATCCCTGCAGGGCACAGTGGGCAGGGCTGAGCTGCAGCCCCCCCCCCCCCCACACCTGCTGCAGCCCCCAAGCCCGGGTGGGCTCCCAGCACCCCTCTGCTCACAGCTCCTCATCCCCAGAGTCCGGGTAGCCCAGGGGGGCCATGCAGACGGAGCAGATGTTGTTCAGGGTTCTGCAGCAGTCACTGCAATACAGCCCTGTGGAAAACGGGGCTGTCAGGAGGGGATGGGGAATTTTTTGGGGAGGGGCTCCCCAAACTGTGGGGGGTCCTACCTTTGCAGTTGGGTGTGATGCAGGCAGTGAAATCTGGCTGCTCTGCCATCCCACAGGTCAGGCAATGTTTGCGCTGGATGCCCACACGGCGAGCGAGGCGAGCTAGGAGAGGGAACCTGCAAGCATGCGAGGCAATGCCATCCCAGAGGTCCTTGCCACAGACACCCCAGGGATGACACTGCCCTTTAGCATCTCCTGGAAGAGCTTACCTGGAGATGAGGATAAGGAAGAGCCTGCTCTTCCCGGTGTCATCCAAGTGCCGTGTGGCCCCTCGGCTCAGGGCAAACATTGCCCATTCCCGCCGTGCCCGGATGATGTTGTGGAGGAAGGCCAGGCGCTCCTGGCATGGAGGGGATGGGGTGAGGGCAGCTGGTGGCTCAGGGAGTGTAGAGGGACACACACATGCACAGGGGGCTTCTCACCAGCTCACGGGATGGGTAGTAGGAGGCACACACTGCCCGGCGCAGGCGTGCCATGTAGGAGCCGAAGACGGCGATGAAGAGCCAGATACCGTACAGGATTCCTGGTGGGAAGAAAACAAGTTAAGTAGGGAGGGCACTCCCCTACACCCCCCTACCTACCTGGGTGGTTGAGGCTGCAGCGGCCCTGGTCTGCACACCTATGGTGATGTAGGTGCTGTGGTCGGGCTCCACGGGCTGGATGAGGCAGACCTGGGACAGCACAGAGACCTCGCCCTCCTGCAGCGCGTTGAAGGCAGAGACCAGGTCCTGGTAGATCTCACTGGTGTAGCCCGTCCCGTTGACACTGACAGTCATTGTCGACGGCGCTGTGGGCGAGCAGCTCAGACCTGGGGCCATCCCACAGCCCCGACCCTCAGCCAGCAGAGCATCCAAGGCTGCTGCTCACCCCTGGCAACGATCTCCGCGCTCAGCTGGTGCCGGAACAGGTCAAGTAGCCAGAAGATGCTGTAGTCAGCCAGGATGATGCTGAACCCCAGCAGCGTGTGACGCAGGAACCCAAAGAGCTGCAGCCCGTACTGGCTTCGCTCACTCTTGGACAGCCACAGCGCACCTGCACGGCCACGGGAGCACCGTGAGGCCGTGTCGGCAGCTCAGGTTGGGCTGGGGGATACCCTTGGTGTGGGGCTGACCTGGGGGGATG
The DNA here is from genome assembly GCF_022539315.1 of Serinus canaria. NCBI lineage: Eukaryota > Metazoa > Chordata > Aves > Passeriformes > Fringillidae > Serinus > Serinus canaria. Next base: position 11,897,724 of record NC_066338.1, read on the forward strand.
TAGCGGCCCCTCTCCAGTGCCGACAGGGGCAGCACGGTGGGTTTGCCCTGCTCTGCACAGCGCAGGTCCATCTCCACGAAGCGCCGCGTGATGTAAACGTTGTCAAAGGTGTCGTCCCGCAGGTAGCGGCGCCGGTAGCGAACCGCGCTAGGGGCACCGGGAGGGAGCTGAGAACCTGCACGCCGGGTCCCCGTCCCCGTGGGTCACCAGAGCTCTACTCACCGGTACCACAGGAAGAGGATGGCCAAGAAGGAGATGTAGGAGAAGAGCTCCAGGACACGGTGGTAGGGCTCCATGCTGTGCTGCACGGCCTCCATGATATCGGCGGACACCTCGCCCAGGCTCTTGCTGGCGTTGAGGTTAACGCTGAAGTGGTGCACGACCGAGATGTTGAACTCAAACTCGGAACGGACACGGTTCAGGGCGTCCGTGAGGGCTGCAGAGGTGATGAGAGGTGATGTGCATTGCAGCCAGAACCAGAAGAGGGGTGCAGAGAAGGACTTATGCAGTGGTTTTGGTTTGTTAATTTGAGATTTTGTTGATGTTGAGATTTTTTTTGGTTAATGTACTAAAGAGTGTGGTGGGTTTGGTGTTGGCTAATTACTAATGTACTTACTTCTTGTTGTGAGGTAGGATCAGGAGAAAGGAAAAGTAAGTTTAAAACTTTTAAAGGGTATAAAGAAAAATTTATTAATAGTAACTTAAAGAAAGAGTAATAAGAATTAGAACAAAGCTTTTAGAACACTTTTCTCCTTATAACTTTTTTTTCTTACTGATAATATAAGGAAATAAAAGTTTAGTTAGTTTGCTACTTTTAGAATAGTCTTTTTTCATTAATTTAGAGAGAGTGGTTAAAAGTGTTGTATCATTTCCATAGATGTCTCTTGTGCAAAACAATAACAACCCCCAACCCCCACATAACACTGGGATACTCACGGGCTGCGACGTTGGCCCGGATGAAGGTCTGGATGTACTTTGGGATGGTGCAGAACATGACAGCAACTGCAGAGAAGGGTACCTCTGTAGGGCTGGGCCCCCACGATGGGGACACGTCTGCCCCATCACCCCATTAGCCCCCCGTGGCAGGGGGACAGTGACTCACGAGTGCTCATCAAGCCGCATAAGGACTTGAAGCTGAGGACAACGTAGCAGATGTGGAAGAGGAGGGGCAGGGCACGCTCACACCTGTCCTTGGCCTTGTCCATGTAGCGAAAGCAGCTGCTCTGGGGATCCCCCAGCTCGCGGTTACAGATGTTACCAGCCCTCGACAGCCATATCCAAACATTGCGCAGGGCCCGGGCTGCGGGCAGGGAGCGGGCGTTGGAGACAGGGGTGGTCTGAGAGGAGGGTAGGGGGTGCTGGGGCTGGGGACACCCCCGGGGGTCCAACGCTCACCAATGTGTCTGGTGGAGTCTATGATGGAGCGGACAAACTTACGGACACGGTCACCCAGCACCTTGGCGTTCTGGCCAATGTCCTTGATTTTCCTCTGCAAGTCTGCAGAGAGAGGGGACACCTGAGCATACCCCAAAGAGTGAGGGTAGCCTGAGGCTGTCTGTTCCCCCCCAGGAAGGGCCCCTCCAGTCCCTCCACCTTCCCCCAGCCCCCTGCTCACTCAGCAGTGGCTCCTTGGCGCGTTGCAGCCGCTCGGCCGTCTGGTTTTGGGCCAGCTCAGCCCCACATGACAGCGCCTTGGCGACCTGGGAGATGTTGTGCATGAGGTTGGTGCCAGGGCCTTGCACGGTCAGGCACAGTGCCAGCATCATGATCAGCATCTTCCCCTCCTCTGCAAAGACAGGGCAAGAATCAGTCTCATAATCTGACAGCAAAGAATCAGTCTCATAATCAGAGGGGGCAAGAATCAGTCTCATAATCTGACAGCAAAGAATCAGTCTCATAATCTGAGAGGGAAAAATCAATCAGTCTCATAATCTGAAAGGGAGAAATCAATCAATCTCATAATCTGACAGGCAAGAATCAATCTCATAATTTGTCAGGGAAAATGAGTCTCATAATCTGACAGCAAAGAATCAGTCTCATAATCAGAGGGTGCAAGAATCAGTAACATAATCTGACAAGGAAAAATCAGTCTCATAATCTGACAAGGCAAGAATCAATCTCATAATTTGTCAGGGGAAAATCAGTCTCAAAATCTGACAGGGAAAAATCAGTCTCATAATCTGACAGGGAAAAATCAGTCTCATAATTTGACAGGTAAAAATCAATCTCATAATCTGACAGGGAAAAATCAGTCTCATAATCTGACAGCAAAGAATCAGTCTCATAATCTGACAGGGAAAAATCAGTCTCATAATTTGACAGGTAAAAATCAATCTCATAATCTGACAGGGAAAAATCAATCAATCTCATAATCTGACAGGAAAGAATCAGTCTCATAATCTGACAGGGAAAAATCAGTTTCATAATTTTACAGGGCAAAAATCAATCTCATAATCTGAAGATTGTGAATTCCATCCTCACACAGGGCACCACTAATGTTGGTTATTTAACTTCCTTTTTGTTTCTGTTAGGGTTGGGATTGAAAGTGCTCAAAATGGTATTTTGTGTCTGGATTTAGATTTTTTTTATTTTTTATCTGTATTACAGTCTTATAAACTGTGAATTCTACAGTATTTTACTAATAAATTACAAAATGGTTTTCTATCTATTTTTACAAGGTCTTTAAAGGAAAATTATCTAATTAAGAATTGACACTTAAATTATTTTTATTTTTAACTCAATAACTAATCATTCGTGTTTTGCAATGTGGACTTTTTAAAATTTAATTATAAAAGACTACTTAGATTTATGAAGAAGAAGGTGAAGAAGAAGGATTAGCTACTGTCTTAAATTTCTCTCTTAGTTTTATATATATTACTATATTTTAAAACTTCAAACTCTAAGTTTTTTGCTAGGTCATGTTACACACTTCTATTTCAACTACACACTTATAATCTTCTTATTAATCTGTTATATATAACTAATCTGTTATATGCAATTTATAGTTTTATTATGAATCCGTTATATATACCTAATCTGTTTTATATAATTATATTATGAATCTGTTATATAAAACTAATCTGCTAAATATTATTTATAATCTTAACATTAATCTGTTATATATAACTAATCTGCTTTATGTAACTTATAATTTTATTATCAATCTGCTGTATCTAATTAATCTGTAATGTATAATTTATAATCTTATTATTAATCTGTTACATATAACTAAACTGCTATATATAATTCATAATCTTATCATTAATCTGTTATATATAACTAATCTGCTATTTATAATCTTATTATTATTCCGTAATATAACTAATCTGTTATATACAATTATATTACGAAACTGTTATATACAACTAATCTGCTAAGTATAATTTATAATATTATTCATCTGTTATATATAAATAGTCTGTTATATATAATTTATAATTTTATCATTAATGTGTTCTATATAACTAATCTGCTAAGTATAATTGATAATATTATTCATCTGTTATATAACTCATCTGTTATATAACCCATCTGTTATATATAATTTCGAATCTTATTATTAATCTGTTATATATACTGTCTAATCTTAATATTAATCTGATACATATAATTAATCTGCTCAATATAATTTATAATCTTAATAATATGTTATTAATTAATTTCGGAAATTTTTTTTACGGCTTTAGGTCAAATGTAGTGTTCTCCTGAGGGTCTGTGTTTTTTAACACAGAAAGTTTAAATTTTTTGAGTATCCAGGGTTCTAACACAGCCCTGGTGCTTAGCCAGGAGCCGGCATCCCCTGGCACCCCACGGCCGCTCACTGGTGAAGAAGTGCGGCAGTGCCAGCAGCACGATCATCCGCGTCTTCATGGAGAAGGCCATGCCCAGGCCCATCCCCGCGCCCATGAGGACGGTGACGCTCAGGCAGTACCAGACATTGTGGCCCTGCACCAGCAGCACCAGGGCCCCATAAATGCTGGCCAGCAGCAGGCCCAGGGCGAGGCCGCCGAGGCTGCGGGCGAACTCCTGGGCCTTGCTGGGCTCCTCGGGCCTGCGCTTGGGCCCAGCCCGCGGAGCCTGGCTCTTGGGCAGGCCCTGCCGGGCCCGCAGGGCTCTGCCCAGACCCGAGACCAGCCTCATGCCGAGGCTGCTGCTGCTCCCTCCAGCTTTGTCTGGTGGGAGAACAGCAGAGTGAGCGAGGAGTTTCCAGCGTGCTGCTGCACCCCTGGCAGGTCCTGCCTGCCGGTTTCCGTTGGGTCCAGAACCCCTCAGAGGTTTCAGTTGAGCTCTGCTGCACTGGGTGCGTTCATGCAACACTCTCTGAGCTCCCCGGGGACATAAATGCAGGGGTTTGTCAGAAAAATTAATCCACAAACACCAGAGGTTTATGTCCAAAAAGGAGACAGAGGAGTCCTGTAACTTCTTTTGAATAGAGCGAGAGGCCATGGGACATTTCTCTGGGGTCTCTCCAAATTTTGGGGTCGAAGCTTCCTTTTTATCCCAATTTCTCTCTTTCTTTCCCCATTTCTGCTGTACTTGGGAGGTACAGCCTTCCCAGAACACCTGATAACAAAGATTCCCCTCAATGTATAACTCAAGCTCCAGCTTGGGACTTTCTATTTGGATTTTCACACCCTGAGCTCTTGCCGTCCAGATTGATGTTTTCATGCAATGAACAACCTTACAGCAACCCACAACTGCTCATGTCTCTTTGAAGACACCAGACCCAGTAAAAGCTCAGCACCATGATGTTCATCTTGCCAACAGAGAAATTCTGTGTAATTACATGTCAGTAATTGCAGGTTTAATAAGCCTCAGCAGTTGTCGAGAGAAGAAACTTTAGCCAATAAATCAGTGGGGACCAGAGCTCATGGGACACTGAAGACACAGACCAGGGAGATTTGGCCACACAGCCACGAGATGCAGAGGAACAAACAAGGCCAGACAGCAGCCAAAAGGGCAAAGTGGCTAATTGCAGCAGGGGAAGATCACAACCACTGAGTCAAGAAACCCACTGACCCAAAAGGAGAACACTGGTTCTCCTCCACCCTAATTAGCATGAGAAGCGAGAGACTCATTTAACCAATAGAAGAGAAAATACTCATTAATACTAATTAATGAGGAACTGTGCCACTTGCAGACCATGAATGTTTAATACTTGTTTGCTAAAGTGTAGAAATGGCGTAGTTGAGACAGAGACAACACAAAGAAACACTCTCCATTTTCAGGAGGCTTCAAACTGCTTTTATTATAGCGTGCATGCTTTTTATACGTTCTTACAAAACTCATCAGTTTACACTTTACTCATTGGTCAGGAAAGACAAACAAAGAGCTCATTGGAACAGGCAGTTGCAGGTTTCTCTTATTTCTCCTTCTTTCTTTCTTGGTTTCCATGTCAACGACTTCGGTAGATGATTATTTCAGGGGTAAACATGGATCCTCTTCTCAAACTTCTCTCTGGCTCACAGAAATCACTGTACAACCTCTTCCTCATAGAAATACTGAACACTTTGCTCATTTGGGGTTGCACTGTGGATTGACCCCTGCACAGAACTGGAGATCAGACAAATCCCTTGGCTCTGGCTGGGATTGGCCTCTCGCACACCAGGGGGAGGAAACCATTTCAGGAGAACATTTTGGTGACCCAGATGGGCCATAAAGCCTTTCTTGGATCATCTTCCTGCTCCCAGAAATGGAGAATGGGATGGAGCAGGGCTCCTGTGGTGTCTCAGAGGGGGATGGCAGCTCGTGTCTTGCTGGTATTCCCACAGACCCCAGGCTCCTGCAGGACAGCAGCAATGCAGGCTGCAGCCCCATGCATGGCATGAAATGAGGTCTGTGGGGTGCATCTGCCAGGGGGTAGAAAGAGGATATAGGGAGGATGGAAGTGGGGGTTCTTCTGTGTGTAAAATCTGATAAATAGAGGAAGGGAACTGCCATACTTTAAATAGTCCTTTAGGTGGACGGTAGTGTTTCATAATAAAGTCAAAGTTTTCTGTGTGGAAAAAGAGGGGGAAGAAAGCTTTCAAGGAAGCAACCTCCCTTGATAAAGACCAGTCACAAAGAAGAAGAAAAAAAAAAAAGACCTGACACAATCTTTTTCTTAGTCTCCTTACTTATATCTGGTTTTAAAAAGGTGAAGGTGGGGCTGTGTGGTGTCTGCGTGGTGAGGGTGGGGGTCTCTGCTGTCTGGGATGATGAAGGTGGGGGTCTTGGTTGCACGAGGAGATAAAGGCAGGGCTGGTGACAGTGGGGTGTCTCTGCTGTGATGTGGGGATCTCTCCTGCCCTGGGGGATGGAGGCAGGGGGCCCTGCCATCCGGGGTGGTGAAGGTGGGGGTCTTCAGTGCACAGGATGAGGAAGGAGGGGTCTCCAGAGCATGAGATGGTGAAGGTGGGTGCCTCTGCTCTCCTGGAGGGTGAAGGTGGGGGTCTCCACTCTGCGGGATGATGAGGGCAGGGGGCTCGGGATGGGGATGGGTCCCACAGGCAGTAGCACCACCGGCTCCCCAGCGGTACCCCGGCCACCAGCCGCCCCTCCCGGCGCACAGGGAACCACCCCCGCTCCGCCCCGGCCTGGGCGGTGCCGGAGGAGCGGAACGGGGCCACGGAGCTAGCAGGGAAGTTCCGCCCCCGGGTCGGGCCGGGCGGGGTCGGTGCCGGTGCCGGTGCCGGGGCCATGCGCGACGGGAGCCGGCGGGGGCGGCCGCGGCGGGGCAGCGCGACCCGGAGGGGCCATGGGGGCGATGGGGCCGCGGCTGCTGCTCGCCGCGGGGCTGCTGCTCGCCGCTGGCACCGGGAGCGCTGCAGGTGAGCGGGGAACCGGGGTCCCGAGTGGGATGGGGGGGGTCGGTGGGGAGCGCGGCTCGCCCTCGGTTGAGGCATCGCGGGGATACCCACGGGAGGACCGGGATGGCATCGGGAGTCGTAGCCCTCTGGAAGCTCGTTGCCATCTCCTTAGGATGTCCGGTGTGTCCTCCCGGTACGCTCGGTGCGCCCCCCGGTACACTCGGTGCGCCCACCGGTATACGCGGGGATCCCTCCCCGGGATGCTCGGGGATCCCTCCCCGGGATGCTCGGTGCTCCCCCGGTTCTGTCCCCGGCGCTCCCCGGGCTGGTGTGGCCGTGCAGAGCGGGGTTTGGTGCTCTCTCCAAAGCCCCTCCCGCATCCCGGGGCCCTGGGCGGGCGGGGGTTCCCCAAAATCTGGCGGGAGGGGGGGGGTCTGAGTCAGCCGAGCCGGACTCCCAGCCCTGCCCAGTCTCTGTGCTGGTTGTACTGGGCAGCCGGCCGAGGTGATGCAAGGCTTGGCCCAGGAGCCCATCCCGTCCTCCTGCAGCCCCCAAACAGCGTGGTTCCCCCCCGTGCCGTGAGTGTGGGGGTTCCTGTCACTGCTTCCCACCGTCCTGGGGGGCTGCAGCGGGTGACAGCAGGGGGTTGTAATGCTTTGGGTGACCAGACTTTGATGGGTGACCAAGGTGCTGGCTGGGGGTCCAGGGGTGACCTTGGGGGTCTGGGCTGTGCTGGGTGACTGGGAGGGATCTGAGCTGTGCTGGGTGACTGGGAGGGGTCTGAGCTGTGCTGGGTGACCGTGGGGGTCTGGGCTGTGCTGGGTGACAGTGGTGAGGGCCCTGTGCAGGTGACAGCTCGCAGCAGCAGCAGCACAGTGAAGAATTAGGACACTCCTGGTCAGTGACCCCGTGGGTGCTGTGGGATAACCGGACACTCAGCTTGGCAGAAGCCACCCAGGTGAGCCCCCGCCCACATCCCCGCGGTCCCCTACACTTGTGACAGTGCCTGCACCCTGCCACCTCACCCTGCCCTCTTCTCGGTGCAGGACATGCGGTGTCCTGGCGCCACATCCCCGGGGTCCCCAGCACCCAGAAGCGGTGGGGAGGGCGGGCTTTAGCAAATCCCCCTTCCCCTCCTGATGCTGGGAGGGACCTTTCTGGGTCGGGGTACCCACCCCGCGCCCCTTCCGAGTGGGGCGGAAGGGCCCATCCCACCCCGCGGCCGTAGGGAGGCTCTCCGATGTTTCCGCAGCGCTGCACCGGGCAGGAAGAGCGGGGGGAACGGGGTGGGGGCCCCGCTCGGTCCAACCCCCCCTCTCCCCGACACAATGAGCCCGGGAGGGAGGGACGCTTCCTGCGGGGTGGGCAGGGCATCCCTTCCGACCGCTCCCTCCGGGCACGCGCCAGGGCCGGGCGGGTCGCGGTGCCTCTGGGGGTGCGTGGGAAGGGGGCAGCTTGGGTCAGGGGGTACCTCCTTAACCGCGGCCCGTGACAGGGGGGGTTCCCCGCCCGTCTGACAGTCCTGCTGGAGCTGGAGGGGGTGCGGCTGCTGCTGGAGCTGGAGCAGAACTGGTGAGTCTGTGGTTCTGGGGGCAACAGCAGGGTGTGGGGTGGAGCTCCTGGACCCATGCAAGGGTGGGGGTCCTGCTGGGACCATGGGGCTCTGCCTCTGTCCATGGTGCACTTCGAGTGGGGGTCCCTTATTCTCTGTCTCCATTCATGGCACAGGTGGGGTGGGGGCCCCAGGGTGCACCCACAGCAGGGTGGGAGGTGCTGAGTCCTCCCTTCCTGCCGGGGTGTGCTCAGGGCAGGGTGAGCAGGGGGTTCCTGCTGTGGGTGACACGAGTCTCTGGCAGGGAGCTGGTGCAGGGCACTGGGGCACTGCTCTATTACCTGCCCGATGGCACACGGGTGATCCAGGAGCCCAGAGAGCAGGTATGGCCTCCAGCACGGCTGTCACCTGTGCTGTCCCCAAGCTGTCCCTGCTCCCCACGGGGATCCCAGCCTGGGGCTGGATCCTGAGCCCCCTTCTCTGCTGCAGGAGCATTGCTGCTACCAGGGGACAGTGCAGGGCTTCCCCGGCTCCTGGGCCAACCTCTGTGCCTGCGCTGGACTCAGGTGAGCCCCCAAGTCCAGTGGTCCATGAGCTCACTCCCACTGTGCTGATGATGGGATGGGCTCCATATCCCAGCTCCTCTGTCCTTCCCCAGTGGCCGCCTCTGGCTGTCGGACACCAGGAGCTACACACTGGAGCCAGACACCAGCAGCCCCCCAGGGCAGCACATGGCGTCCCAGCTTCGGCTGGAGCCACAGAGCTGCAGGGAGGGCTCCCACCCTGGGGCAGAGGCAACAGAGCCCCCCTGGCCACAGAGGGTAGGTCACCCAGGGGTCTTGCCCCATAGAGTGTCTGTGTATCAGCATTCTGACTCCTCTCTGTCCCCAGGGCAAGCGGGCAGCAGCAGAGCAGCGCTTTGTGGAGCTGGTGATGGTGGTGGACCATGCTGCGGTGAGTGCTGGGCAGTGTCCCCACAACAGGGGCTGCCCTTCCCACAGCCACCCCTCTGACCCCTCTCCCTGTTTCCCCAGTTCCAGAATTACCCCAGCCTACAACGCGTTCACACCCGGACCCTGGAAATTGCCAACCAGGTGGATGTGGTGAGTCACCATCGTGTCTGTCCATCCCAGCCCGGTGCCCGGCTGTGCCCCTGCCTGTGCAGTGCTGGGGGGGCTCTGACCCCTCTGTGCCCCCCCAGTTCTTCCGCCCGCTGGGAGTGCGGGTGGCCCTGCTGGCCGTGGAGGTCTGGAGTGAGGGTGACAAGATGGCCGTGGGCGGCAGCGCCCGGGCTGTGCTGGAGCGGTTCCTGCGCTGGCGCCAGGAGGAGCTGCTGCCCCAGCTGCCCCACGACAATGCCCAGCTCCTGACGTGAGTTGGGGACAGGGTGAGGACAGGGGGATGAGGCTGCAGCAGTCCCCCAACTCCCTGTGCTCTCTCCCCAGGGGTGCCCACTTTGATGATGTCTCCGTGGGGATGTCGACTCAAGCCTCCGTGTGTTCCCCCGCACGCTCCGGGGGGGTCAGCATGGTCAGTACCTCTGTCCCCCCAGCCCATCCTCCCACCAGCTGCCCTCCCTGACCCTCCTGTCCCACAGGACCACTCTGTCAGTGTCCTTGTCGTGGCCTCCACTGTGGCCCACCAGCTGGGGCACAACCTGGGCATGCGCCACGACAGCGCCGGGCGCCTGTGCGACTGCGGTGACCTCCGGCACGACCGCGGCTGCATCATGGCACCGCCCACAGGGTGAGGGCAGTGGGCAGCCCTTCAGGGAGCTGGGGCCAAGCCCCTTCCTCACCTCACCTCACAGGCCCTTCCTGCCTCTGCAGGTTGACACCTGGCTTGAGCTTCAGCAACTGCAGCCGGCAGGACCTGGAGCGCAGCCTGCAGCAGGGCCAGGGCTGGTGCCTGTCCAATGTCCCTGAGCCCCAGGTCCTGACCGGGAGCCCCACCTGCGGGAACCACTTCGTAGAGCTGGGCGAGGAATGTGACTGCGGCCTCAGTGTGGTACGGGGGGCTCTGGGTAGGCCTGAAGCCCTGAAGCCACCCCATTTCTCCATGGCTCTGCCCTGGGATGTCTGGGGCTGGCAGGGTGGTTTCCAGTGCCCAGTGCTGGGTGCTGGTGGCACCCACTGACTGCAGCCCCCCCACTGCAGGAGTGCACCGATCCTTGCTGCAACAGCAGCTCCTGCCAGCTGATGCCAGGGGCCGTGTGTGCCACTGAGGACGCCTGCTGTGAGGACTGCCAGGTGTGTGGGGATGGGTATTCGTGCCATGGGCACACCAGCCACTGCCCATGGTGGGCGAGTCCCCCACTCACCCCATTTATCTGACCATATCCCCCCACTCACCCCGTTTACCTGACCATACCTTCCCACTCACCCCATTTATCTGACCACCCCCCCACTCACCCCATTTGTCTGACCATATCCCCCCACTCACCCCATTTACCTGACCATACCTTCCCACTCACCCCATTTATCTGACCACCCCCCCCACTCACCCCATTTGTCTGACCATGTCCCCCCACTCACTCCATTTGTCTGACCACCCCCCCACTCACCCCGTTTATCTGACTATATCCTCCCACTCACCCCTTTTATCTGACCATATCCCCCCCACTCACCCCATTTATCTGACCATATCCCCCCCACTCACCCCATTTATCTGACCATGTCCCCCAGTCACCCCGTTTGTCTGACCACCCCCCCACTCACCCCGTTTATCTGACTATATCCTCCCACTCACCCCATTTATCTGACCATATCCCCCCCACTCACCTCGTTTATCTGACCGTGTCCCCCCACTCACCCCATTTATCTGACCATGTCCCCCAGTCACCCCTTTTATCTGACCACCCCCCCACTCACCCCGTTTGTCTGACCATGTCCCCCCACAGCTGCGCCGTGCTGGCCACGTGTGTCGGGAGCCGCTGGGCGAGTGTGACCTGCCCGAGTTCTGTGACGGGGTCTCACGGCGCTGCCCCCCTGACACGTTCCTGCAGGACGGGCAGCCCTGTGCCAATGGGCGGGCACGCTGCTACAGCGGGGCCTGTGCCACCTATGAGGGGCAGTGCCAGCTGCTGCTGGGGCCAGGTAGAGCAGGGCCAGGGTGGGGTGCTGGCAGCTAGGTAGGGGTGCTGAGGGTCTCTGCCCCCACTGCAGGTGCCAGTCCTGTCTCCAGCTCCTGCATGTCCGCCCTGAACACAAGAGGGGATGAACGTGGGCACTGTGGGCAGCTCCCCAATGGCTCCTATGTCACTTGCACCCAGCAGTGAGTGAGGTCCCCATCCTTCTTCATGTCCCCCTTGCCATGCCCCTGCCCTGACCCCTCTGTCCCTGCAGGGACACCAGCTGTGGGATGCTGCAGTGCCAGCGCAGCAGCTCCCGTGGGGACAGCCCAGAAGGCTCCTGCCCCGGGACAACCCTGCCTGGGGATGAGGATGTGACTGATGCGGCCATGGTGCTGCCTGGCACCGCCTGTGGCCCTGGAAAGGTGAGCAGTGAGGTGACAGGGAAGGGTCCAGAGGGAGTTTCCCAGTGCTGACACCCCATACCCCACAGATGTGCCTCCAGCACCGGTGCCAGGACATCTCCACGCTGGGTGACCAGCAGTGTCAGAGCAAATGCCACGGGCACGGGGTGAGTGCAGGGCTGGGGAGAAGCTGTGGGCAGTGGGGACCTGCCCCTCAGGGGCTGAGCTCAGCCAGTGTCACCCACCCAGGTGTGCAACAACCACGGGCACTGCCACTGTGAGCGGGGCTGGGCCCCCCCAAGCTGTGACAGCCCCGGAGTGGGGGGCAGCCAGGACAGCGGCCCTGCTGGCCTTGAGCGAGGTGAGGGACAAGGCCAGCACAGAGAATGGGGCTTTGTGCAGTGCCGGGGGGGTGCTGGGCACGGCGGGGGCTGACGTGCCGCTCTCCCGCAGGGGGAAGCGCCCTGCCCACGGCCCTGCTGCTGAGCGCGCTGCTGGGGCTGGCGCTGGCACTGGGGCTGTGCCGTGCCCGCCGTGCCGGCCTGCACAAGCGTCTCTGCCAGCTTGGGAAAGGCACCTCCTGCCAGTACAGGTACCGGGGATAGGGGGGCACGTGGGGGGCACACTGGGGGTACGTGGGGGGCACGTGGGTGTTGGCACACTCGCCTCTGCATGCGCATGCCGAGGCACACCGGTGGCACGCGGCTGCCATGCTCACCTCTGCATGCGTGTGCCATGAAACACAGGTGGCACACTCACTTCTACATGTGTGTTGTGACACACAGGTGGCACACAGCCCTCTCTGCATGTGTGTGCCGTGTCATGCAGATGGCACGCCGGCCTCTGCACGTGCGTGCCAAGGCACACAGGTGGCACACGACACCTCTGCACGCATTCGCCGTGGCGCATCAGCGGCCTGCTCGACTCTGCTCATGCGTGCTGCAGCACACAGGTGGCACGCCCACCTCTGCATGTGGCACGCAGGTGGCACGCTCAGTCCTGCATGCGTGTGCCCTGGCATGTGAGCACACACGCACACGTGTCCCCCACGGTGGCCACCCGAGCGCGGTGCACCCGTGTCACCGCAGAGCGACCGTCCCTGTGTGTGTGTGCATCCCCAGTGCAGGTCACAGCCCCGTCACCCCACATGCCCGCGGCTCCTCTCGCCCCCCAGCCCTGGGCTGAGCCCCCCACTCTTCTCCCCACAGTGCTGAGACCCGGGTGCGGTTCCTGGGTCCCGGAGCCGCAGACGGCTGGAGCGGGTAACGTCACCGCCGGCGCCCGGGCGTGGGGCTGTCCCCGAGCCGTCCTGCTTCGCAAGGCCTCCGGTGCTGCGCTCTTCCCCTGGCAGTGCCCGTGGGGTGCGGGGCAGCCCCGGGGTGCGGGGTGTCTCATCTTCCAGCGCCGAGGGGTTCGTTTCTCTTGGGCTTCTGCTGGTGTCGGTGTCGCTCGGTGGCCGTGCGGGGTCCCCCAAGTGCCCAGAGCGAGCAGGGTCTCATCCTGGGTTTTCCCTGCAGGATCTCACAGCCTGAGCCCCCATCAGGCAGCAGCCAAGGTCCCCCTGCGCGTCCCCGGCCCCCGCGGTGGCAGCAGGCCACGGAGCTGCAGGTCATGCATGGCAGTAAGGTGAGGATGGGGGTAGCGGGTGCCCAGTTCTCTCCGGTCCTGGGGTGCCAGCTCAGAGCATCCCACGTGTGGGATCCCATTCCTTGGCACGCGGAGCAGCCTGGCACAGCCACTTGGCACAGCCAGGATTGGAGCCCATCCCAGCCAGGGCTGTGCACTGAGGGGGGTCTCTGTCTCTGCCTGGCGGGAGGGGGGTCTCCGCATGCTGCATGGCTTGTCCCCCCTCTCCCTCTCTCCGCAGCCGGCTGCCCTCAGCTCAGCCCGGCCTGATCCGCCCTCCCGGCCTCTCCCGCCGGACCCTGTGCCCAAGGTAATGCCCGGGCAGGGCGGGGGGTACCCCCCAGCCCACCCTGGACCCGCTGCATGTCTGGCTGCGCTCCAGCTCTCGGGGACCTGTGTGACACGGCTGTCCCCAAACCCCTCCTGGCCAGCGGGAGGCTGGTTCCCACGCTCCCCCACTTGTCCCCCGCTGTCACACTGTCCCTCTCTCTCTGCCCAGGCCCCCCCCTCGGACAGGCCGCCCCCCCCCACACGCCCGCTGCCTGCAGACCCTGTGCTGCTGAGCGCTCAGGTAACGGCAGCAGCACCTGCGTGTGGGGCTGGAGGCCGATTCCCACCCCCAGCCCGTCGGGGGGTCAGCCCACCACCGAGTTTTGACCCCCCCATACCCTTGCAGCCCCCAGGTCCAGCCAAGCCTCCCCCACCGCAGCGGCCGCTGCCCTCGGACCCGCCGGGCCCTTCGGTGTCCCGCAGTGAGACCCCCCCTGGGCACCCCTATGTCACCGTGATTCCTGCCAGGTGAGCGCGGGGGGACAGCGCGGGGCTGGCAGCTCCGGGGGGGCGTGAGGGGGCGATGCGGGGTGCTAGGATGGGGGCCTGCAGAGGCCTGAGGGGAGCGAGGGTAGCCAAGAGAAATGAGGGGCCAGAAGAGGGCGGGAGAGGAGAAAGGAGGGAGTCAGGGTGGGGATGCAGAGCAGCGGACGGGGGGAGCTGATGGGGGAAGTTGTGCGGACCCCACCCTCACCGCAGCGCCCTCCCTTCCCTTGCCAGGCCCGCCCCGGCCCCGCCAGAGGCCTGAGCCGTGGGCAGGGAATGCTCAGCGCTGGATCCGCGGGAGAGGCTGAACCCCGCCGGGCCCCGTCGCCGGGTCTTTCTCCCGCCACGTCAATAAAGGGGCTGTGAGCCGCCTCTGCGCTGCCTCCGCCGCACCGACACCGGGGCACCGCGACCGCCACCGGGGGGGAGCGGGGCGGAACTACAACTCCCGGCAGGCCCCGCGCCGGAAAGGGCTCCCGAGCGACGCCGCCCCCTGGCGGGGACTGCGGGCAACTGCAGCGGGGGCGGTGTCGGGGAGCCACGTGGGCACGGGCGGGGCGGGGGGACACGGGGGGACACACGCGAGTGGGCACGTGTGTGTGCGTGTCTCTGTGTGTGTGTGTCTGTGTCTCTGTGTCTATGTGTGTGTGTGCGGGTGTGTGTGTGCGTGTCTGTGTGTGTGTCTGTGTGTGCGTGTGTGTATGTGTCTGTGTTTGTGTGTGTGTGTGCGCGAGTGTGTGTGCGTGTGTGTTTGTGTGTCTGTGTGTGCGTGTCTCTGTGTGCGTGTGTGTCTGTGTGCGTGTGTGTTTGTGTGTGTGTGTGCGCGTGCGCGTGCGCCACAGCTGCTCCGTGTGCACACTGGTGTGTGAGAGCTGCTCCGTGGGCACACGAGTGTGTGATAGGTGCTCAGTGGGCACACGAGTGTGTGAGAGCTGCTTCGTGGGCACACGAGAGTGTGAGAGCTGCTCCGTGGGCACACGCATGTGTGAGAGCTGCCTGGTGGGCACACGAGTGTGTGGATCTGCTCCATGGGCACACAAGTGTACGAGAGCTGTTGTGTGGGCACACAGGTGTGTGAGAGCTGCTCCGTGGGCACACGAGTCTGTGAGATGCCCAGTGGGCACATGAGTGTGTGAGATTTGCTCCGTGGGCACATGAGTGTGCCAGAGCTGCTCTTTGGGCACGCACATGTGCTAGAGCTACCTGGTGGGCAGGGACAGGCATGGGCAGGAGCTGCTACATGTAGGAGCACACGGGTGTGCAAGAGCTGCTCAGTCTGTGTGGGCACAGGTGTGTGTGTGTGTGTGTGTGTGTGTGTGTGTGTGTGTGTGTGAGAGCTGCTTTATGGGCCCAGGTGTGTGTGTAAGAGCTGCTTTATGGGCACAGGTGTGTGTGTAAGAGCTGCCTGGTGGACAGAGATGTGTAAGTGTGAAAGCCACCGTGTGTGCATGGTGACACCAGTCATACCTGGTCACACAAGGGGCTGCCCTATGGGCACACTCATGGGCATACACGTGTGCAGGAGCTGCCTGGCAGGCAGGAGCACACATCAGGAGGAGCTGCCACACACTAATGGCCACGTGTGTGTGTGTAAGAGCTGCCCTGTGGGTCTGGGCACACGCATGTGCAGGAGCTGTCCTGTGTGCACAGGCACGTGCTCGGGCAGGAGCTGCCACAAGTTTGTGCAAGAGCTGTTTTCTGGGCAGGAACATGCGTATGCAAGCCACCTGCTAGCCCACAGGTACACGTGTGTGCAAGAGCTGCCCTGTGTGCTCACCACGTGTGTGTGCAGGGCAGGCACCCACACCTGAACAGGCACAGGTGTGCAAGAGCTGCCCTGTGTGCTCACCACGTGTGTGTGCAGGGCAGGCACCCACACCTGAACAGGCACAGGTGTGCAAGAGCTGCTCTGTGTGGGCACAGATGTGGCAGGAACACGTGTGAGCTTGAGCATGTTGGGCACACAAGTGTGCAAGAGCTGCCTGGTGGGCAGGGACACGGGTGTCACACGTGAGCAGGAGCTGTCACACATGAGCACACGACTGTGCAGGAGCTCTCTGAGGGCACAGACACAAAACAAGTGTGCAAGAGCTGCCCTATAGGCTTGGTCACAGCTGTCACATGTGAGCAGGAGCTGTCACACCTGAGCACACGTGTGTGCAGACACACACAAGTGTGCAAGAGCTGCCTGGTGGGCAAGGACACCGGTGTCACATGTGTGTGCAGGAGCTGCTCTGAGGACACAGACACACACACGTGTGCCAGAGCTGCCTGGTGGGCAGGGACACGCGTGGCCAGCAGCTGCTACCACCACGGGCACACGTGTGTGCAAGAACTGTCCTGTATGTATGGGTACACGTGTGCAAGAGCTGCTCTTG
Organism: Serinus canaria; assembly: GCF_022539315.1. Taxonomy (NCBI): domain Eukaryota; kingdom Metazoa; phylum Chordata; class Aves; order Passeriformes; family Fringillidae; genus Serinus; species Serinus canaria. The sequence continues at coordinate 11,914,358 of NC_066338.1, forward strand.
GGCACAGCCCCGCGTGGGCAGGAGCTGCCCGGTGGGCCGGGGCATACACGTGTGTGAGCTGTCCCGGTACCCGTGGTTGCTGTCCCAGTAACGGCCGGGGACAGCCAGCACTGCCGGTACCGATACCGGTGGCTGCTGTCCCGGTAACGGCCGGGAGCAGCCAGCACTGCCGGTACCGGTGGCTGCTGTCCCGGTACCGGTGGTTGCTGTCCTGGTAACGGCGGGGGCAGCCAGCACTGCCGGTGCCGGTACCGATGGTCGCTGTCCTGGTAACGGCGGGGGCAGCCAGCACTGCCGGTGCTGGTACCGGTGGCTGCTGTCCCGGTACCGGTGGTTGCTGTCCTGGTAACGGCGGGGGCAGCCAGCCGTGCCGGTGCCGGTACCGGTGGCTGCTGTCCCGGTAACGGCCGGGAGCAGCCAGCGCTGCCGGTGCCGGTACTGGGGCGGTGCCAGCTCGGCTGGGTTTTAGCAGGAAGCCAGATTGGGCCGGAGCCCCCGGTGCCAGGGGCGGTGCCGATGGATGCCAGGGCTGTCGATGCCGGTGCCAGGGATGCTGTTGCCGGGCATGCTGAGCCCACATGCCCGGGCAGTGTTGGTCCCGGTGCCGGTGGATATTCACGGTACCGGCTCGGTGTCGGGCTGGGAGAGGTACCGGGGAGTTGCCAGGGATACCGGTGCCGCTGGATGTTGGCGGTACCGGGGGTGCCAGACTGGGGCGTGGCCGCTGGTGCCGGTCCCGGTGGCGGGCGGTACCGGCCGCTGGGCAGTTACCGGTCTCTGTGCCGGTCTCGATGGCCGTGCCGGTGCCGGTGGGTGCCGGTGCCGCCCGCCAAGGGTTAATGGCAGTCGGTGAAGTTGCCGGGCGGCGGCGCGGCGGGATTGGCCCGAAGTTGTCGGGGCGGGCCGGGCCGTGCCGAGCCCCGCCGGGCCGCCCCGCCCGCGGCCCCCCGCCGCCCCCCGCCGCCGGCGGAGCCATGCGCCCCGCGCCGCTGCTCGGGCTCCTGCTCTGGGCGCCGCTGCTCTGGGCGCCGCCGGTGCGCGGCTTCCGCCACGGCGTCCACTGGAACGGCAGCAACCCCAGGTACCGCCGCCGGCCCCGCCGCCTTTGTACGCCCCGGGCCCGCCGAGCCCCGGGCCCCAGCGAGCCCCGGGCCCCAGCGAGCCCCGGGCCCGCGCCGCCGCCACGGGACGGGACGGGACGGGACGGGAGGGGCGGCGGGCGGTGGGCTCCGGGGGGGCGGGGCTGCTGGCCACCGGGCCACCGGGCTCCCACGGGCGAGACTGAGCCGGGGAGCACCTCCCGGTGGGACCGAGCCCCCGGGCATCCCCGACAGCAGTGAGCCCCCAGGTAATGCTGAGCAGGCGAGCGGCCCCCAGTGCGCCGAGCCCCCGGGCATCCCCACCGGCACCGAGCCCCGGGTGGTACCTCCCGGTGGTACCGAGCCCCTGTGGTACCGAGGCACCGGGCAGCCCTGGGCGTTGTGGAGCGGGTGAGAACCCCTGGCGATGCAAGGCTGTGAGCAGCACCGGGCACCCCCGGTGGTATCGAGCCCCGGGCAGTACCGAGCCAGTACTGCCGGTACCGACCCCCGGTGCCCACGGGGGGCACTGAGCCCTGAGCACTCCCGGTGACACTGAGCCACTGGGCATCCCTGGGTGCCACCGGGGCAGCGAGCACACCTGGGTGGTGCTTAGCCCCAGGCCCTGCTGGTGGCACTGAGCCCCGGGTGGCATCCAGCTCGTGAGTCTCTCTCAGTGGCACCAAGCTCTGGGTGTTCCCACACCAGTGGGCAGCCCTGGTTGCCCCCAGACCAGTGGGCACTCCTAGTGGCACCAAGCCCTTGGTGGCACCGAGCTGGTGGGCAGTCCTGGTGCTGCCAGTCTGCTGGTGGTACCCACCTGTGCTGAGCCTGAATGCCCTTGGTGGCACTGAACTCTGGGCATCGTCTCGTGGCATCAGGGTGGTGGGTGGCACTCTTGGAGCTGTGGGTTTCCTTGGTGGGGGCACTCCAGCCCACACCCTGCCATTGGCGCTGCCTGGGAGCTTGGCTGTCACCAGCAGGCCAGGGTCTGGCTCCATCACTCTTCCCAACCTCCTCCATTTTAGGTATTTCCCAACTCGGGGCTTCTCAGGGAGCAGGAGGCAGGGTCAGGATCCTGGGGCCTCCCCCATGGAGGTCCTGGGCTCTGGGCCTGCTGCCCTGGGGCAGACTGGCACATGATGGGCAGGGCTGTGGTTACAGACGCTGCCTTGCTCCCATCCTGCAGATGGGAGAGGGGAGGCCCCACCACCCATGGATGCCCCGGGAAGGGGGGCTCTGTGTGCCCATCTGCTGGGTCAGGCAGGGCCCCGTCCCCCCAGCCCTTGGCCCTGCCCGGGCCCGTCCCAGCCAGCGTCACCCGTGGGATGCTCTGAGTCAGCAGGAGTCTGTGCTCCATCCTGCCCTCGGGGAGCCCCCAGCCTGAGTGGGGTGTCAGGGGTTCAGTCCCCCCTTGCCAGCGCTGCCATCCTGGTGATGAATATTCCGGACTCTGCCAGAACTGACTGTGAACGCTGGCTGCACTGGGGCCAGCGTGGGGGCCGAGGTCTCCCTGCCAGCCCCTCTTTTCCATCGCCAGTCCCAGACACTCAGGACCAAGTGTGTGCACACGCATGTGCACGTTCATGTGTGTGCACACGTGTGTGTGCCTGCACAGCTGCTCCACCCCGGCCTGGCCGCGCTTGCTGTCGGCACAACCATGAGCTCACAGCATCATCCCCAGTGCCCTGCCCGCCCCGTGCCCCCTGCCCCGGCCGCCACCCCCTGCCAGCCCCGTGCCGGGGCCTGAGCGTCCCGCCGCACGGTCCCCCACCAGCGTGTCATGTCCGATCAGCGGCCAGGCGGGTGCCTGGGGCGAGGGGCTTTGTGCCCGGGCAGCGTGGCTGCACAAACCCCCCTGGCCGCGGTGGCCGAGCCCATTCAGCTCCAGCGGCCTGCGGCTAATCCGAGCTGATGCCTGGCTGCGTGGCGCGGGCGGTGTCCGGTCGGGGGTTTTTTGGGAGAAGCCCAGCTCCCTGCTCCGCTGGGGCAGCAAGGCACCCCTCCCAAGGGACCCCCGGCTTGTCCTGCCCGGCAGGTTCCTGCGGGACGACTACTCCATCCAGGTGGCCATCAATGACTACCTGGACATCTACTGCCCGCACTACGAGGGGGCGGTGCCCGCCGGCCGGGCTGAGACCTTCACGCTCTTCATGGTGGATCGGGAGGGCTATCGCGGCTGCTACGAGACCCCCGGCGCCTTCAAGCGCTGGGAGTGCAACCGGCCCCGGGCGCCCTTCGGGCCCGTCCGATTCTCCGAGAAGATCCAGCGTTTTACCCCCTTCTCACTCGGCTTCGAGTTCCAGCCGGGGGAGACCTACTACTACATCTGTGAGTCCCCGCGGGGGGCCGCGGGGGCCGTGCTGGGGTCACTGGGCGCTGGGTGCGGTCCCCGGGGTCAGAACGTGTCGGGAGGTCTTGAGTGCAGCTCCGCAGTGTTGGGTGTCACCAGGATCCCCCTGGAGCCGAGTTTAGGGCGTGTGGCGGGTCAGGGTACAGCCGGGATTTTGCTGAGGTTGAGGGGAACACGGGGGCTCTGGGTGATGCCAGGGCTGAGGTGCAGGAGGCTGCGGGTGTCCCAAGGCTGGGGGCACGAGGGGATGGGATGCAGGGGGTGTCTGGATGCCCTGGGGTGGGGGATTCATGGAGGTGTGGGGTGCAAAGGGGTTCTGGATGCCCATGGAGGGGAGCACAAGGGGATCAGAGTGCATGGGTGGCGTCTGGATATCCTGGGGTGGGGGACGTGTGGGGAGGTGGGGTGCAGGGTGGGCTCTGGGTGGTTCGGGGTTGGGACATGAGGGGTCGGGGTGCCCCCGGTTCGGGGTGTCCCTGGTTCGGAGTGTCTCCGGTTCGGGGTGCCCCCAGTTCGGGGTGTAGGGTGGACTCTGGGTACTCTAGCGGGGAGCACGAGGGACCCCCGGTTCGGGGTGCGAGGGGGGCTCGCTCCGGGGTGGGGGCGCGGTCCCCGCGTTCCGCCGGGAGGGGGCGCCCCCGGCCCGCGCGGAGCCGCCGTCGGGGGGTCCCGGGGGGGCCGCACCGGAGCCGGTCCCCGCTGACCCCCCCTGCCCAGCCGTGCCCAGCCCCGAGAGCGCCGGGCGATGCCTGAAGCTTCGCGTCACCGTCTGCTGCCGAGGCACCAGTGAGTCCAGCTGGGTGGGGGCTGCCCCCCAAAACTCGGGGGCTCCACCAGTCCCTACTGCGGGATACCGGAGCCTCCACGTAACCCACGGGAGCCGCTCCCTGACTACGGGGGGTTTTTTTTCAGCGCCAGAGCCGGTGACAGAGGTGCCGAATTCGCAGCCCCGAGGGCGCGGGGGCCCCGAAGGTGAGTATAGGGGCGGGGCTGGGAGGTCGGGAACCGGCTCTCCCTGACCACTGCTTCTGCCCTGGCAGATGTGTCTCCTGCCCGGGGCACCGCGGTCCCATCACAGCCCTGCACCCCATGCCTGACGCTCGTGCTCCTGGCCCTGCTCTGGATCTGACCCCGGCGCTGTCCCTGGCGGGGGGATGGGCTCCTCTGCCCCAACGCCGCTTCCAGAGTCTTCCTCCCAGCCAAACCCCCGAGCCCGTGGGGCAGCCCCAGGCCATGACCCGCCTGCTGGACCTCCGCAAAGCCGAGCTGGGGCCGGGAGCTCCGGGCTGGAAGGTGAGGGGCAGCGGGGAGCTCCGGGGCACTGGGTGAGCACCTGCGTGCTGCCCTGAAGCATCCCTGGACGGGGCTCTCTCCCTGCCAGGGCCATCGCATCGCCGCACGTCGGGATTGCCGCGAGTCCTCGCGCTGGGATTGCCACACCCCGGCACTGCCCCACCGGCCACCGGCCCGGCTCTGGGGTCCCCTCAGCGAACGCCTGCTCTGCCCCACGGCCATCACCTCATCTCGTGCCTTTCCCCACGGACCCCCTCCCCTGGGGCCCAGGGACCCCCGACCCCGGAGCGGGGCAGCTCCGATGGCGGCATCCGCCGCTGCTGTGTCCTCCTTCGGCGAGGACACGCTGATCTGTCTTCTGGGAAGACGCCTTCCTCCATGCCCTCAGTTTGGTTTTAACCCTTGGTAGTGACTGAGCAATACAATATTTGCAAGATCGCTGCGCCCCGGCTGTGCAGCCCCCGCCGTCCCCCTGCCCGTGCCCCCCGTCCCTGCACGGGTGCCAGGGTGGCTCCTCCAGGGTGTCCCTGCCCCTCTTCCCTGCACAGCCCTCATGGCCAAGGGCTTAATTGCAGCAGTTTCATATTGAGTCGTCAGCTCCTGTCACTGGAGAGCTTTAATTACAGACGAGCTGCTGGTAATTAAGAACCTGGTGGTGGGGAGATGAGCAGTGGGACAGGGGGTGAGGGGGCAGTGGGCTTGGGGGTCACTCACCCAAAGCCCCCAGCCAGGCACCCTGGTCCCTTTTGCCACCTTTGGGCGTGGTTGGGGTGTCCACAGAGCAGCTGCTCTCTGTCCATCTCTCCGTAAGATGCCAAAAATGGGGGGTGTGGGGTGCTGCAGGGTTTCCCCCTTCCCGAGTGGAAGGGGGATCAGTGGGGGCTGATCCCATGGCACAGCCAGGTCCCTGCCAGAGCCATGGCTCTGCCACATGCCCCAGCCTTGCCGACCAGCACGAGAGTTCCCCGACTCTCTCAGTTCCCCATCCCATGAGTGCAGCCCCCCACTCGCCCTCCTGAGGGGCTCGAGAGGGGCCCAAACCCCCCCGGGGCCGCCTGCAGCAGGGCCCCCCAGCCCCTCGCCGTGCAGGCGTTGCCGGCCGCCTGCCGCAGTGGTGCCGGGCACGTCAGACAGGTTTTATGGCTTCTGGGAGAAAGAAGCTGCTTGGCAAGAGGCTGAGCGAAAGCATCGACCGTGCCGCTCCCCTCCCCCCGCTCGGCTGCCTGCCCTTCCCCCACTGCACCCCATCCTGCACCCCGCCCTGCAGGGAGGGGTGCCCCATCCCCCTGGGGGACACAGGGGCTGCCTAGTGCGGGGGGGGGGGCATCTGCTGTGAGACCCTCCCCCCCAGGAGGGGTGAGAGCATGTGGGGGGCATCGTACCCAAGGGACCCCCGTGTAGGATTCTGGGTGGGGCATCCCCCAAAGCACCCACCTGGGGGGATGCTGGGGGGCAATGGGGCCTGTAGGAATGGTGGGTGGGGATGTTGGGGTGATGATGACTTGTGGGACCCCCATGCAGGGATTCCAGGGGACAACTGGGCCCTGTGGGACCCCCATGCAGGGATTCCAGGGGACAACGGGCCCTGTGGGACCCCCATGCAGGGATCCAGGGGACAACCGGGCCCTGTGGGACCCCCATGCAGGGATTCCAGGGGACAACCGGGCCCTGTGGGACCCCCATGCAGTGATTCCAGGGGACAACCATGCCCTGTGGGACCCCCATGCTGTGATTCCAGGGGACAACCATGCCCTGTGGGACCCCCATGCAGGGATGATCAGGGGCTGTACCCTGCAGGACCCCCATGCAGGAATTCAAAAAGACAACCAGGCCCTGTGGGATCCCCATACAGGGATGTTGAATGGGGGCATCCCCCAAAGAACCCCCACACAAAGATGCTGGAGGACAGCTGTGCCCTGCAGGCCCCCTGTGCAGGGATGTTGGCAGGCTGTGTCTTGCACAAACCCATGCAGGGATTCCAGGGGGGGTTACCCATTGCACCGCCCCTTCCTCAGACCCTCAGGGACTCCCAGACAAGGCCAAGGAGTCCCTGTGGGACCCCCAGAGTGGATGCTAGGTCTGGGCCCTGTCCTTGAGCCGGTGTTGTTTGGTATGCAGGAGCTGCCACCAGCTTCAAATCCCATCGACTTCCAATGAGCAATGCCATCAATAACGGCTAATTGATGGCGCGGCCGCTCCAAATCAGATTCCCCGTCCCCTGAATCCAATTGATGGCTCCGCACCCCGCAGCCGCCGCGGCAGAAATTGAATCTATTCAAGGAATGGGCTCCATTAGCCCATCCCTTCTGTCTCGCCACCCCCCAGCCTCGGGGCCACCCCTACGCGCTCCCAGTGCCACCCACACCAGCCCCAGGGTGCTGGGGTGCCCATGGGGAGGAGTGTGGGGTGAGGATGTCGGGTGCCCTAGGTGGGTGGGAGTTAAACCTTCAGAAAGTAGGAAGGAAAAATTTATCATCTGGAATAGCAAGTGATGGGAAATGGTAATAGGCAGCAGGGAGATGGAGAGCAGGATAAAGAGCCGTGTCGTGCCAGGGGCTGGGAGCCACAGCAGGCACTGAGGAGGGAGCACAGTGTGGCTGTGCCCACCTCATGGCCTGGCTCACTGTCACAACAGGGATTGTGGCACTGGGATGAACCTGATGGGCACAATCCCTTTATCTCTGTGGTGTTCCCACTCCTGGCACCAAATCCCTCACCCAGCCATGCTGCCCCACCCAACCCTGCCGTGGCAGGGGCTTCAGCGTGCCCCAAAGACCCCTCATCACCCCAGCACGAGGATAAGGGCAGGTTCTGCAGCCATCCTGGGGTAGCCCCAGGACACACGGGGGACACGGGGCACGGTGCCCCTCCCCGAGGGCTGACAGGGGGGAGCACAGCCCCGCAGGGCAGTGGGGCCCATCCCTGCCTGTTCCCCATGGGCGAAAGGCAACGGCGGCAGCGCCCACCCTGAGAGCTGTCGAGAGCATCCCGGAGATGGGAAATGGCTCCGTGTCACCATGGAAACGGGGCCACTGGCTCGACATGCCGAGGGGACACGTGTGCTGAGGGGACACGCACGCTGAGCCCTGAGGAGCAGGGCACTGGGAATGCCAGACATTGGGCACGATGGACTGGACACCGGGCACTGGCCACAGGACCCTGAGAGCCCATCACCCACCTCGGACCAGCTCCCTCATTACCCGGGCACTCCGAGGGATGCCACCTCTTCGTGATGCCACCTCTTTGTGATGCCCCCGTGGCCGGGCAGCTCCAGAGCACCGCAGCAGGGCTGAGCAGGGGGTGCGGGAGCCGGAGCGGCCGTTCCCCGAGCAGCCTCCTGATGATGCGCCTCGTCAAGGTTATCATTGAGCAAAACACTCAGCGGGGGCTTGGAGGGAGCCGGCCCGCGCCGCTTAATTAACCGGAGCTGCACGCGCCGAGCCCGCTCCTGCCATAGCAATGAGGGCGCGGGCACCGGAGCAGGAGGGAGCTGGCGCATCCCACCTGCATCCCCGGGGGGCTGGGAGAGCAGCTGGCCAGTCCCAGCTGCCAGGTGTGCCCGCTCCAGGGGCCAGGGTGGCAGTCGGTGTGTGTGAGACAGCCTGGCACTGTTGGGTGTGCAGGGGTGTAGGCACAGATGTTGCCTGTGCAATCACTGTTCTGGGCCAGGGTGGCTGTTTGTTCATGCCTGTGTCCGTCTGTCCTGTCATGCCTGTGTCCTTGCATGTGCTGGAGTGCGCTCCCAGTGTGATGTAATCCTGCTGGACAATGTCAGAGCAGGGATGGGCAGGAGCTGCCCTTGCTGCCAGCTCTGCTTGGACCTGCTGCAGACTGAGGGCCCGCATGGTCCTCACGCTGGGACAATCTCTGCATCCCTGGGGAGAATGATTAGGACTTCAATGACACGGGGCACCACCCCAGCACAGTGTCCCTGTCTCCAGGGCAGCCAGACAATGGGGGCAGAGGCTGGGGCAGGTGCCCACCCAGGGCAGCACTTCCCAAGGGTGCCTGAGTGGATGCTGAGGTGCTCTGTGCCAAGGTGTCACCGGGCTCACATCACCTGCACTGCCTTCCAGCCTCTCCAGCGGAAGGATGCTGTGGGGATGGTGGAGGTGGAGCCCTGGAGTGTCTTGGGCCCTGCTCCCCGCATCCACTGATCTGCCCTGAGCTCCTTTGATCATCAAGCTGCTAACAAGCTTCCCTGGCAAAGAGCTCGTTAGCCACGGCAGAGCCTGGAGCTGCCTGACCAGCACCAGGGCAGCTCCTCGGGTGCCTGCGGTCCCAGCCCGGGGACAGGGACAGGACAGGCCAGTCCCAGCAGGTAGCAGGAGGTCTGGCCGGTGTGGCCAGCCTGTGGCCAGAGGCAAATTCAGCACAGATGCACTGAATTATTGAGCACAGGAGCACAAAGTGGCTGCAACAGCGACACCAGCATGGGGGGCATGGGGCCACGCTCACACCCAGACCCCACCTAGCCCAGATGGAGCAGCTGGACACTGCCAGGCTGCAAGGACATTGCACCCACCCAGGGTCCTCTGCCAGCCCCTTGGGTGGTGGCTGCCAGCAGCACAGGGCACCCCACACCTGCCAGCACCTCCTGGTGCTCTCCTGGCAATGCCAGCAGCACCTCCTGCTCTATCCCCTGTCCAGCAGCCAGCTCCCATCACCTGGCCAGCAGCACAGGTCTGGGGCAGCTGCAGCCAGTGGAGGGAACCCCCATTTTCTCTGTGCCCCCAGCCCCTCTGGTGAGCCGTTTCCAGCGATGCATAATTGAAGCCCCCCCGTGCCATCGCTCGCGGCCGCTGTGACGGCAGGCGCCGCCTCAGCCCTGATGAATATTTCAGGCCCTGAAATCTCCTGCGCCTGCACATTTAGCCCCAGTCCCCCTCTGCCCCCCCCACCCCCCAGCTTATTGGTTCCTTTGTTTCCCTGTGCTTCTGCCCAGCACCACGGCCACAGCACGGCAGGGGCACGGTGTCACCCTGCCCTTCTCCCTGGGGACAGTCACCCGGCCTGGAATGGGATGGGAATAGGCAGTTCCCGAGGGGCAGGTGGGCACTGCCAGTGGCAGAACCAGAGCAGCCCCATAGTGCCAAGCTCAGTGCCAGCTTGGGGTTCCTAGGGTGACTCCTGTGCTTCCTGTGCCCATCCCCAGCCCTCATTTGGGCCTGAGGGACTGCAGGACCCCTGGCACCATCACCAGCAGGGCCAGGGTAGAAGGATGGGGACAACCTAGAGCGCAGCACATTGTGGGTCTGTCCCTGGCACCTCCCAGTTCACTGCCACCTCTGCCAGTGCTCCCAGATGCTGATCGTGGTGTGATCTGTGTACAGTGGGAGCAGGATATCGATGCTGCTTGTCACTCCTTCATCAGATTAACGTCACTTACACACCACCAGACACCTCACAGGGGACACCAGGGTGGCATGGCTGGGATGAGCAGAGCATGTTTCAGAGCCAGTGGGGAGCCAGGTGCTGCGGCTAGCAGCCACAAACCCACCTCTGTGTCTTTGTCCCTTCCCCAGAGAGCTGTGGCTGCAGTGGGGCCATGTGCCAGCCCTGCCCTACCCAAGCCTCCCACCACGCACAGCCCTCACACCCTCCAGCACATCCACGCCGTGGTCATGTCGCAGCAGCAGGGGACAGGAGTGAGGCCGGGGCTGCCCCCGGCGGATGATATTGGAGTGATCTTGAGGCCAGGAGGGAGGTTTGCCATGCGGGAGGAGAGGAGAGGAGCCGGCTGAGTCACCCGGTGCCGGCTGCTGACTCAGGCGCTTCCTGCCAGGTAACCTCCGCTGCCGGCGTGGGCTGCTGGGACAAGGATGTGGCACAGGGGACAGACGGGACCGCGGCACTGCCTGGCACACCAGCCCAGCACCCAGGGTGGGCTAAACTGGCAGTGTGCATGGCTGTGCTGCACCAAGTGGTGACCCCTTCCTACCTGGGGTCACCCTGGGACCGTGGCTGCCAGCCGTGGGAGCCGTGGTGGCTCTCACCTCTCACCCGCCACCTCTGGGTGCCCACACACCCAGGGCGGGTGAGATTTGGCACAGCTGCTGGAGCCAGGGTTCCGGCAAACAGGCGTCTGGCGCCCAGGGCAGGAACCCTGCAGCTTCCTCCCGCCGGGCAGTGGGAGCAGCGGGGCTGGAACCACGCACGGCTTCATCCAGCGGCTCCACCAGGAAGCTGATTTCCTCTGACAGCCCTGGCACCACCGCCTGGCACCGCTGCTCCCTCACTGGTGGCCGGTGCCATGGTGGCAACTAACCCTCCTCTGCCAGGCCACAGAATCCAGCTCCACATAAATTAACTCAGGCCGCTAATTAAGCAATCTCTCCCATGTCCCTCAGAGCAGTAGGGCTCGCTCTGGTCCCTCTGGTTAGAGGCTGCTCTTCCCAGACCTGTAGCTCACCAGGGAGTTGGCCATCCATCTTCACCTCTCCAGCATCCACGCTGCCAGCACGCCCAGCCCCAGCCCCAGGATGTCCCCCAGGATTCCTCCAGAGCTGGGTCTTCCCCCTCTCCCTGGGAAATGGGAAGGCTCAGCCCCTGTGCCCTCCCCGAGGCGATGCCCGCCCAGCGCTCGTCAAGGCGCTGGCGCAACCATCCATGAGGCTTCATTCAAATTTAACGACTGACATGGGATATAAAAGGGAAGGGGCAGGGAGGAGCAGGGCTGCTGGACACACGGTGTGCGCTGAGTGTGCCCGAGGCGTGCCAGCCTGGCGGGGCAGACCCGTGCCCAAACACCAGCATGGGCTGTGAGGAGCTGCCCCAAACGCTGCCAGGAGGAGCTGGCAGGAGCCAGAACAGTTCATCTCCACATGGCCACACCAGCACTGCCAGCTACCTGCTCCCCGACCCAGGCCATGCTCCCTGCATGCCTTTGGCTTGTTCTCGCCGTGTCTGGCTGGACACGTGCCGGCACCTGGCTCCCGCGGGCGGGCCGGGAGCCCTGAGCTCAGCGCGTTGGGCCCTGGTAGGTGTGGCTGGTGAATATTTCATGCCCGCGTTCACCGAGCCCTTTCTTGGTTACACTCCTGCCTCCTCCCTGCACTCTCACCATGTTTATTTATTTAATGAATTATTTATCGGCTCCCCCTCTCGCTCGGCTGGGCGCTGCCCCCCCCCGCCCCCCCACACTCCCCCAGCCCAGCTCCCAGCCCGGCGCGATGATTTATTGAATGCCGGCTCTGCTCTGCGGTTGCGACATTCTGTCACAGGAAGCCGCGGTTAAACACTAACCCAGGCGGGCCAAGCGGGTCCCCTGCCCTGCCGGGGACTCGCTCCAGCCCCTCGGGGCTCATGGATGGCAGGTGGGAGGCTGTCCCCATCGCTTTGACGCCAAAAGCTGCCGGTCCTTGTGACGGGCACAGTGTGAAGACAGAGCAAGGAACCAGGGCTGCTCTATGCCCTAGCTCTGGACAGCTCAAGGCCTCACATCCCCCCGAGAGCGAAGCCACCAGGGTGTGTCCCCAACCATCAAACCCCAGACACCGCCTCCTGTCGTGCCAAAACCCGGCCAAACCCCCTCTGTGTGTAATCCCAGGAGTAATTCCTGGTGAGTGCTGACACCTGCACACAGCGCGATGCTCCGGGGCTGTGTTCTGCCCCCCGGGTGCCTTCGCCCCCACCGGAGCCCTGGGTGTGTCCCTCCGTGTCCCTCCGTGGCCCCGCACACGGCTGTGCGTGGCGGGGGGACCCCCGTGGTGCGGGTGCTGACGGCGGAGCGTGCGTTGCCATGAGCGGGGGGGTTTCCATGTGGAGGTGGGTGTTGCCATGGGTTTGCCGAGCCAAGGCGTTTCCATGGTGGCAGCGCGGTGCTCTGGGTCCTCCCAGAGGTGTGCAGCACCCTGGGATGCCACCGCTGCCGCTGCCACCTCACCCCGGTACCGGAGTGGCCCGGCCCCTGTGTTTCCCCCCCCCCGCCCCCAGCTCTCCCCCACTCCCACCCCCAGGCAGTCAGAGCCCTTTTCCACGTGTTGTGTTTTCTTCACTTCACTTCTTCGGATGAATAATTAATGGAGGCTTTTTTGGTCCTCCGGGCCCTTCCGCTGCCCCCCTCCCCCTTCCTGGCAGGACTCTGGCAGGGGTTTGGGCTCCCAGTGCCACCAGTATGGATGGGGAATGGGAGTGGGGCACAGCCCTGCCGTGGGCATCACAGCACTGGGTCTCCCACAGTGCTGAGTGGGACCAGGGGCCCTGCCCATCATCATCCTCCTTGTCCCCCTCCATGGCCTGGGGCAGCATCCACATGGCCAAAGGGAACCGGAGAAGAAATGCATTGGCTCTCCTTCCACACAGATCTCCTCCCAAAACTCTGGGGAGCCAGGAGACCCCCCAAGACTCAGCACCAGGGCACCTGGCCAGGCCTGAGAGTCACCAGGCCTAAAGGGGACATGGGAACATGACATTTGGCACCGCAGCACCCTGGCCACGCTCACCACGCCAGCGAGATAGCTCCCGGCAGGAGCAGCTCGGGCCGGCTCAGCAAGCCCAGCCACAGCTTTGGGAATCTCCTGGTTTCATTCACAAGCTCCTCAAGGCTGCCAAAGCTCCAGGTGATGCACGACACCAGTGCTGCCGGGGCAGAGGCTGCTGGGCTGGTGCTGGTGGCCCCTGCGTGTGCCCAGTGAGCTGTGTGTACCCGCTGAGCTGAGTGTGCCCACTGAGCTGAGTGTGCCCTCTGAGCTGCGTGTGCCCACTGAGCTGAGTGTGCCCGCTGAGGTGTGCATGCCCACTGAGCTGCATGTACCTGCTGAGTTTCAAGTGCCTGATGAGCTGTGCATGCCTGGTGAGCTGTGTGTGCCCTCTGAGCTGAGTGTGCCCTCTGAGCTGAGTGTGCCCAGTGAGCTGCAGGTGCCCAGTGAGCTGAGTGTGCCCCCTGAGCTGAGTGTGCCCAGTGAGCTGTGTATGCCCAGTGAGCTGCACATGCCCTCTGAGCTGCGAGTGCCCAGCGAGCTGAGTGCGCCCGCTGAGCTACATGTACCCACTGAGCTGTGCGTGCCCGCTGGGCTGTGCGTGCCCACGCTGGTGTGAGCATGCCCGTGCGTGCACACGTGTGCCAGGGTGCCGATCACCAGGCACTGGGCTCTGCCGGGCGGCGCTGCACAGCAGTTGCTAAGGGATCTCGCTGAGGACGGGCAGCAGGAATTGGCACTCAGCTCAATCCCCACACCCAGGGGAGCCCCCACAGCCCCCGGGGCTCCCCCCAGGACCCTCCACCCCACGTACTCTTGGGGTGTGGGAAGATCAAGGGCCTGTCCATGTGGGTGGGCACTTGGCCAAGTGCTGGTTCCTGAGGGAGGTCAGGGCAGGCGGCAGAGCCTGGCACTGTGTCTGTGTTCCTTGGTAGCCAGGCTGTCCTGCTACACGGGCACACTCCCTCCCACCCACTCCTGTGCCTCCAGGGTGGCCAAACCCCCATGTGACCCCCACGGCACCGGCAGGAGCACCGGAAGGACCCTCTGGGGCCCTGAGCCCCCACCCACGGCTCCCACAGACCCACAGGGGCTGCGGCCGCAAGGCCCAGAGCTCCCAGCCACAGCGACCCCAATCGCGGTGGCTCCTGGCCCTGATGCCCCCAGCTGTGGGTGTCCCAGGGAGATCCCAGGGGCACCTGATCTCGCAGGGACAGGCGTGGGTGCACCCACGGGAGTCCCAGTGGGACCTCGACGGCAGCAGGACCCTACACAGGTAACCCCCCCACTCATGGGGGTCCTGGCGAGACTCCGGTGGCCCCTGGTTCTCCTGGGACCCGGCCCCGCTGTCTCCATCCGCGAGGATCCGCAGCCCCGAGCCCGGTGCCGGTGCCGAGCCGGTGCCGGGGCGGGCCCGGGGTGGCGGCGGGAGCGCGCGCGGGGGCGCGGCGGCGGCGGGCGCGCGCGGGGCGGAGCTGGGCGCCGGGGCCGCGGGGCGCGGGCGGCTCGGGCTCGGTTCTCCCTCCATTCCCCGGGATCGCGGCGGGCTCGGGCGGCGGCAGGATGGCGGCTGGGCTCCTGCCCCTGCTCCCGCTGCTGCTGCTGCTACCGGGCCGGGGGCCACCGGGGGCCCTGGGCAACCGGCACGCCGTGCACTGGAACAGCTCCAACCCGCAGTGAGTGCGGGCGGGGGCGCCGGGACCCGCACCGGGAGGCGGGGGGGGGGGGAGGAGGGGGGGGGGGGGTGTTCCAGGGGCCGCGCGGGGTGGGGGGCGCCACCGGGAAGGACGCGGCGGCGACACGGCGGGGATCGCGCTGAAGGATGCCCTGGGGGCGGCGGGCGACACCGGGACTGCGGGACCCCCGGTGCCGGTCCCCTCGCGGCGCCCTCGTGCGGGCGGGGCCGCCGCTCCCCGGCTGCCGGTGCCCCCGGTGCCCCTCGCCCTGCCCGTGAAGTCGGGGATGGCTGCGGCGGGAGGGGGCAGCCGCCCGGCCGGTTCGTGTCCCCGTGGCCGCGCTGCCGGGCGGGGCTCGGCGGCGCCCGGTGCGGGCGCGACGGGGTCGTGGGCACCGGAGGAAGAGCCCCCCCCCCCAGCGCTGACCCACCGGGGGCAGCAGGTAGAACCTGGCTCCCCCAGGCTTCCATCTCCCGGTGCGCCGGGGCGGGCAGGGGTCTCGCTCCCCCCGCCAGTGGCGCCCCCCTCATGTCTGGGTGCGGGAGCGGCACCGGCGGCGCGGCGGAGGAGGGGGGGCCCGACAGGTGCCTGCCGCCCCCCACCGTCTTTGCCCGGCAGCAGTGGCACCCCCAGGGCGGCAGCGGTGGCTCCGGGGCTGCGGGGACAGCGGAGGGTGAGAGCGGAGGGTGGGAGCGGCCACCGAGCGGAGCAGTCGGGGGTCGGTGGCCTTGGCCGCTCAGCCCCTCCCTCACACCCTGCGCCGGGGCTGCCTCTGCCCTCGCCGGCGCACCCACAGCTGGGAGCCGATGTGGATGGGGACGGTCTGGTCTGGACCCACCCGGGAAATGGGGGCTGCGCGCCTGTGGTGCGTCCGTGGACCCCTCCACGGGGATCTGCGCCTGCTGCCATCGCCCACCTCTCCGTCCCTCTCTGGTGCGAGTGCCCAGGGGTGTGGCGGGGACATGCATCCAGCCAGAGCATCCTCTGGCGCCCGTCGGTGCAGGGGCTCTCCTGGGCTCTCCCCCCACCCCAAACCCCTTTGTGCAGGGTGGGAGCAGCCCCGGCAGCCCCCTCCCGTGCCATTGAGATTGTGTCGCCAGGCGGAAGCTCGGGCCCCATAAATCGTGCGTGTGTGCGACGTGCCGAGGCGCAGCACAATGCCGAGGTGCCTCCACACTCAGCATCCCCCCGCACCCCCCTGCTCTGCCCGGACCCCCTGCACCCCCAGCCTCATCCCCACACCGTGACATCGCCACAACGCTGGCGGCTGTGCCACCCTCACCCTTGTCTCTCCGTGACTCCCCCCTGCCATCACCACTGTGACCTGCTGCTGCCCTGGCCCTTCTCGGGGGACAGGGCGGAGGAGGGTGGCAGTGCCCGGGCCATGCCAAGCCGGGGGTGTCGCAGCCAGATGCCCGCACCCCCTGCGCAGGCGTGTCTGGCGCGGCCGCCGGCGTCCGGCTCAGGGCATGGGCGGCGCGGTGGGGGCGGCTGCGGCAGAGCCGTGTCCCAGGGACTCCGGAGCTGATATTTATTGTTAGGCAGTGCGGCAGCTCGGACGCAATTATAGCCACACGGCAAAGTGTCTGGATTAGATAAATTATGGGGGGAATTAGGCTCCCTGGGCCGCAGCCTGCAAATCCCAGCAACCCTGCTGCAAGTGGAGCCATAAACAAACCCAGCGCGGCCCTGCGGGGCTCTCTGGGGAGGAGGGGGTTGCTGGCTGTGGCCACTCCTTGGCCACAAATTTATTGTGGCTCCTGCCATGCTACCCTGGGTACCCCTGTTGATGCCCTCAGCAGGATGATGGGACAAGGGGCAGCCCAGGGAACAGCCCGATGGGGCCTTGGGAAGCAGGGGGTTGGCGGCAGCTCAGCCTCTTTGGCCATGCAAGGAATGGTTGGGGGTGCCAGGAGGCCAGGAAGGGTCCCCAAGCAGGCAGAGCACCCCTTATGCCGTGGGTTTGGGGTGTGTTGGCAAAGGCCAGGGGAGGTGTGGAGGTGGGATCCTCAAATCCTGCTCCTGCTTGGCCTGGTTGTTAGTCCAGCTGTGCATTCCATCTGTCTGTCCCATCACCTCCCCTGGTGGCAGCCAGCAAGCCCTGGGGGTGTGGGATGACCCTTGACTCATCCCTGCCTTCCACTCCCCAGTCCTGCCAGGAACAGGCCTGGTGGCAAGGGACAAAGGTGCAGGACGGCCGTGTCCACCCAGCACCAGCTTTTGTGGGGTCTGTGACCCTGGGGTGACCCACTGAGTAGGGTCAGTGGTTCCTGGAGTGTCCCCAGACAAGCTGGGCCCAGGCATGCTGGAGGCTCTGTCCCTGCTGCGTGTCCCAGATGCCAAGATGGGGACAGCAATTTGTCCCTGTTTGTGGACACAGACATGGCCAGTGCTCCTGACACTGCTGCACTCTAAGAAGCACCCCAGGGCAGGTTGGGGTGTACCACACTGTGCCACTGACTCTGATTGGGGACCTGAGGATGCTCATACTGAGGGCACTGGATGCCATGGAGGGGGCAGAGCGGGGGGTGTGGTGACACAGGGGTACACAGGGTGCCTGGCTATGGTGTGGGGGGTCAGAGCCCACCTGTGTGCAGGGAGGTTGTGGCACCTTGTGCAGGCACACAGCTCAAGCAGCTCCCCCCAGCACTGGCTCTGCCACCACACTCACCTCTTCAAGGTGGCTTTTATCTGCCCCAGGCTGTGTTGCAGGCAGCGAGGGCTGGAGTGGGCTCTGGAGAGGGTTGGAGTGGGCCCTGGAGAGGGCTAGAGTGAGCTCTGGAAAGCCTCAGTGCAGAGCTGGGGAGTAGCTCACGCAGGAGAGGAGCCACATCCCTGCAGAGCAGGTCTGGAGGGGCCCAGGCTCCTCTGCAGCAGCCAAACCCCAACACCAGGGCAGTGCCTGGCCAGATCCCCCCACCCCATCCACAGCACCTGCAGGGCTGAGGAGGATTCACCCACAGCAAGAGGGATCCGCGGAACTGGGGGCATCCAGCAGGAGGTGCTGGGCACCCGTGCCCAAGCAGGGGCAGTTCCGTGCCCACCTGTGGAGCTGAATGTAGGGACACTGCCACCACCCCCTTTGGCATCCCGAGGCTGGCTGGTGGGCTCGGCCAGCCCCCACCCCATGCCTGTGCCCTCCAGGCCGGGCACCCAGAAAACCCAAGCACACAGGCATCCGCGGGAGCTCTGGCAGGAGCGGGTGCCCACGGGCAGAGCGTGCCGTGCCCCGTGAGTCACGGCGCTGGGCGGCACCGAGCCCCGGCAGCACCGACGGCGTTCCCGTGGGAGAAGCGGCCGCGGTGTCGGGGTGCAACAGGGCCGGGGCCACCTGCTCCTGCCCGGGCTGGTAATTGAGTCACCGGTTGCAGATTGATGGTTTAATTAAAACCCAATTAGAAACCTCATTGATCTTGTTAGCAACACGGGAAGGTGCCGGCTTTAGCCGGGATTACAGGGATTGTATGGCCGTCAATAGTGACGGGGGGCACCTGTAGGGTGCTGCTGGAGTCCCGGCGAGCCCGGGGAGGGCTCTCCCTGTCCCGCCGGTGCTGCCCGCTCCCTCCACGTGCGGATCAGCCCTGGCCTCCACCCCTCGGAGCCCCGATTCCCCACGCAGGGAGGTGGCCCCGGGGACACCGTGTGCCGGCGGTGCCGTTAGCGCCCGCGCCTTGCGGCTGCGCCAGGCGAGGCCGGGGGGGCTGTGCTGTGGCTCGGTGCCACCCGCGTGCGTGG
Source organism: Serinus canaria (assembly GCF_022539315.1). Lineage (NCBI taxonomy): Eukaryota > Metazoa > Chordata > Aves > Passeriformes > Fringillidae > Serinus > Serinus canaria. The sequence continues at coordinate 11,932,914 of NC_066338.1, forward strand.
GCTGCGTCGCAGGCGCTGTCTGCCGAGCCAGCGCGCGTGTGCGTGGCCGTCTGGGCGCCGTGACTGTGCAGCGCTGGCTGCGTGGGGAGGGCTGCGCTGAGCCCCCCGGCTCCCCCGCGGTGGGTGCGGGAGGACGGGCGGTCGGTCTGTCCCTCCGTCCGGTGGGGCGGACCGGCCACTGTGGTCGATGCGCCTTTGCCTCTCGCTGTGGTGCGGGGTGACGGGAAGGGGACTCGTAAATCAATGGCACTTTTTTGTTCCCTGGGTGATGGATGGGCCCCGGATGCGCCAAAAGGACGAAGCTACTGGAGCCGAACAAAGAGCCTGGCTGTGCTGGGGGCTGTCCAGTGCTGGGGGGCACCACATCGAGGACACACCACACTGCCCTGCTCCCCACTGCTGGCACCACCAATGCGGGGTGCTGAGCCCAGCTCTGGCCCTGCTGCCCTCCAGGCCTCTCCAGCACAATGGGAATGAGTCTCTGTAGGGTGGGGGGTCCCCACGGGGGTCCGGCCCCGCCGTGCCACTGCTGCCAGGGCGTGCTGCAGTGCACCAGGCGCTCCCCGGCAGTGTGGGAGCCAGCGTGCGGCACGCAGCCCGGATTTATGGCAGCAGATGGGAGCGGAACGGCCGCCCGGCTCACCGGTGGCTGAGGCGTGCCAGGTAGCCAGGGTGCCACCGGGGTGCCACCAGCGTCCCTCCGGTGCGGGGCCGGTGGGCACCGAGCCCGGGGCCGGTGCTGCCAGGGGACATCCATCTGCCCAGCATGACAGGCTGCTGGAAGGTACCACTGTCTCACCAAGCCCTGCTCTACAAACGCAGTCGTGCAGAAGTGATGCTGCCCGCTCTCCTCCCGCACTTAACCCTTCGGGCACTGCCAGAGCCCACCGTCCCCACCGGCCATGCCATGGCTGCCAGAGTCTGGGATGTGGAGGGTCCATCCCAGCCCAGGTTGCAGGTTCTTTCCTATAGCTGTGGAGCTGGCAGGGACCAGGCAGCCTGTGCCTGCTCTGGGATGGGTGCTGTTGAGAAAAGAGGCAGGGTCCCTCTCTCAGAGTGTCTGTTCCTGCCCTTCCACCCCAAACCAAGGCCCATGGGCTCCCTGGATGATGCTGTCAGGAGGTCTTGGAGCACTTGGGCCGTTGCACTGAGGGGGCTGCTGGATTCGGGGGTATCTAGAGTTACTGCTCTGCAGTGACTGTGCAGGAGCCAAGCATGGCAGGGACACGGTGTTGTGACCAAAGCTGCTACTGGGGTCACCTGGATGTGCCTCAGGCTGTGATGACCCTGTGGCTCTCCCCATATGGGACCATTCCCCAGCCCCTCCCAGCTTATAGTGATGCCTGTGGGCTCCTGGCAATGCCCGTGGGAGTCACTACCACGGGCCCCTTGCCACACCACCTGGGGTTCCTGCACCCTGCCACGGGTGCTGGTGTCCCCCAGCCCAGGGGAGACTTAGGTGCCTCGTTAGTGAGGCTGTTTATCAGCAACCACACTTCTTAATGAGCTGTTGCTTAACGAGCCCCAGCCTGGGGTCCCAGGGGGCTGTGCCACAGCACTGGGTGCCCCAGGGGAATGGGGGGGTTACCTCTCCCCAGCACCCCCTGACAGAGTGTCACTTGTGACACTTCTCCTAGTCCCTCTGTCCCATGGCACAGCCACAGCCCGGCTGTGGGGAGCCCCAGCTGCCGGTGCCCGCCCCGGTGTGGGGCAGCTGGTGTTGGGGTACGCCGGCGTCCCAGCTCTGCGTCCCGCGTGGAGTTAATTGCAATTTTCTCCTTGGGGCCATTTCTTTAATAACAAGCCTTTTTCTCCCCCCGCCCCCCTTCCCACCACATCAAAGAGGGAAGATGAAAGGTCCCGGCGCCCGCTCAGCAAGGGTGGCTGCCTCAGCACCTTCCCGGCGGAGCAGTTGCCGGCGGGTGCCGGGATGGGCTGCGGAATAGCGGCTGCGCAGCGAGGGAGGGGCCGCGTGGGGCTGCGCTCCCTGTCCCACGAGTGATGAGTTCTGCCATCACCCACCCCTGTTGTCGCCCGGTGACAGAGGCGGCGCTTCTTGTCCCCCCGCTTTGCCGCCCGACACCCAGTCCCGTTAGGATTCTGTCTCCGAGCTCGGCTCCGGTGCCGCGGGCGCTGGCGGAGCGCCGGGGCTCCTCAAACAGCGCCGGGGGCGATGGTGCAGGGTGGGGCGTCTGCACGCGCAGCCCTGCCCGCTGCCTGCCCAGCCCTGCCGGGGAGACCCAGGGAGCCGCTCGGCTCCGGGAGGGGCGGCGTACCCCCCACCCACGGCCAAGGGAGCCCCGAGTGATGCTTTGGGGGCGCACGGTGCGGGGTTTGCCCTCAGAGGTGGGGAAAGGGCCGCGATCCGGAGCAATGCGCCGGGAGCTGGAGCTCCGCAGGGGAGCTCCACGGCAACGCTTGCCGGGATGCTGCTGTCCGTGTCCTGCGGGATGCGGGCCAGCGCGGTCCGGTCAGGGTCCGGTGCCGCGGCGGCGGCTCGGTGCCGAGCCAGCGCCGGGTGGTAATTAATTGGCAGGAGCAGCGGGTCAGCGCGGCGGCGAGGATTACCGCGGCCGGGATTTCCGTCGGGCGCGGATTAGGAGCCAGCGGAGCCTCTCCTGAGTGGATCTGAGGGGATTGCTGCTCCTAATCAATGTAAATGAGGCTCCCCCAGGGCCACCCTTTACGGCATTAACGAACTAACGGGATTAGCCAGAGCAGGGTGAGAAATCCTGGCTCCGAGCTGCGGCGCGTGCCAGGGCCGTGGTGGGCGGCAGCGATGGGTCGGCTCCAGGCTGCTGGAAATGGGGAATGCCGGGGAATTCCAGGGAATGCCGGGGTCCCCCGCATGCCCACGGGCTGTCCCGTGGAGACCCTGGTGCCTGTGGGGCCCTGATGCCCTTCTAGGTCTGTCTGTGCATCGTCTCCTCTTTGAGGCTGTCTCGTATGCCCATGCTCATGCCCATCCCACCTGTACATGTGGCTTGACACCTGTCCCCAGCAGCGCCTGTCCCCTCCCCAGGTCCACCCGTGCCCTCCAGGATGGGGATTCTGCTCCATTGTGGGGCTCAGGCTGTGCAGGGTCCCACTGTGTCGAGGGCTGGAAGAGGAGCCACCACTGCTCCCAGAGTTCCACCCTTTGCTGCAACCTCATCCAGCCTCTGGCTCCCCTTGGAGAACCCTCCTTGAGGATGTGCAGGACCTCCCTAACCCTGACCTCCCATCGCTTCTTTCCCTTGCAGCCTGCGGCGGGAGGGCTACACAGTGCAGGTGAACGTCAACGACTACCTGGACATCTACTGCCCTCACTACAACGCCTCGGTGCCCGAGCACCGGCTGGAGCAGTACGTGCTCTACATGGTGAACGCGGAGGGCTACCGCACCTGCAACACCAGCCAGGGCTTCAAGCGCTGGGAGTGCAACCGGCCCCACGCGCCCCACAGCCCCATCAAGTTCTCGGAGAAGTTCCAGCGCTACAGCGCCTTCTCGCTGGGCTACGAGTTCCGTGCGGGCCAGGAATACTACTACATATGTGAGTGCTACTACAGGTGTGAGTGCTACTACAGGTGTGAGTGCTACTGCGCGTGTGAGTGCTACTGCACGTGTGAGTGCTACTGTGTGTGAGTGCTACTGCATGTGTGAGTGCTACTACAGGTGTGAGTGCTACTACAGGTGTGAGTGCTACTGTGTGTGAGTGCTACTGCGCGTGTGAGTGCTACTACATGTGTGTGAGTGCTACTGCATGTGCGAGTGCTACTGCGCGTGTGAGTGCTACTACAGGTGTGAGTGCTACTACATGTGTGCGAGTGCTACTGCATGTGTGCGAGTGCTACTGCATGTGTGTGAGTGCTACTGCGCGTGTGCGAGTGCTACTACAGGTGTGAGTGCTACTGCGCGTGTGAGTGCTACTACAGGTGTGAGTGCTACTGCAGGTGTGTGCGAGTGCTACTACAGGTGTGAGTGCTACTGCAGGTGTGTGAGTGCTACTACAGGTGTGAGTGCTACTGCAGGTGTTAGTGCTACTACAGGTGTGAGTGCTACTGCAGATGTGAGTGCTACTACATGTGTGTGAGTGCTACTGCATGTGCAAGTGCTACTACATATTTGAGAGTGCTACTACGCGTGTGAGTGCTACTACAGGTGTGAGTACTACTACATGTGTGAGTACTACTACATATGAGAGTGCTATTACATATGAGAGTGCTACTACGCGTGTGAGTGCTACTACACGTGTGAGTAGTACTACATGTGTATGTGGGGCGCTGGGGTGGAACCCCCACACAGCCCCCAAACCCTCCTTGGGTCCCACCCCAGTTGGGTCTCCTGAGGTCCTCCCACCCCAGCTGGGTCCCCTCAGGTCCCACCCCAGCTGGGTCCCCTCAGGTCCCACCCCAGCTGGGTCCCTCTGCGTCCCCCTTGGCTGATTCACCTAAACAGGGCAGCTTTTCCCCACTGAGAGTTGGAACCTGGAGCTCTGGGAGGGGTTGAAGGAGCAAAGGGATGGGGGGAGTTACATGATGCAGGGAAGAAACAGGGATGTGGGAAAAGATGGGAAGAAGGTTGGGGATGTGGATAGGGGTGCCAGTGCACAGTGGGGTGCTGAGGGATGATGATGTAGGATGCAGGATGCTGCAGGATCAGGATTCAGGGGCTGCTGCTGCAGGATTGCAGAGCTGATGCCTGATACTGGTGCTGGGTTGGGATGCTGGAGCTGATGGTTCAGGCCTGGGGTGATGCTGCAGGGCTTTGGTGCAGGATTTGGGGTGCTGCTGCATTCCCCCAGCCTGGAGCACACCGCTGGGCAGTACCAGACCCCTCTCTGTCCACACCCACCAAGCCTCAGGGTGCCCGGGGTTGAGATCTCTGCCACGGAGCCCCTCTCAGCACGCTCTTTCTTGCCTTGCAGCCACGCCGACACACAACCACCGCCGGGCCTGCCTGAAGATGAAGGTGTTTGTCTGCTGCGCCTCCAGTAAGTACCCCCGTGCCCGTCCCAGGGGCTGGGGGCGAGCGGGGGCGGCGAGGCTGGCCCGTGGGTCCCCTGTCCCTCCTGAGGGGTGGGTGCATGTGGGGGCTGTGGTGCAGGCCAGGGAGCGTGACCCCCCCCCGTCCCCTCTCTCCCTCCACAGCGTCGCACTCCGGGGAGAAGCTGGCGCCCACCCTGCCCCAGTTCACCCTGCGGCCCGAGGTGAAGATCGAGGACCTGGGTGAGTCAGGCACAGCCCCCGGCCCCGCAGCGCCGTGTCCCTGCTCCCCGCCGCCGCCCCTGGGGCAGCCCCAGCCACGGGGTGGGGGTTCAGAGCCGCCCTGCTGCCCTCCTCATCCTCTCGCTCCTCCCCACAGAAAACTTCAACCCGGAGATGCCGAAGCTGGAGAAGAGCATCAGCGGCACCAGCCCCAAGCGGGAACACTTGCCCCTGGCCGTGGCCGCCGCGCTCTTCCTCATGACGCTCTTGGCCTCGTAGCTCCCGGTGCCCGCGGGGGCCCGGCCAGCGCCGCTTTGCCGAGCGCGGCCCCCTCGACCTGCTGCCCCTCGTGAGAGCCAGCGGGGAAGCACGGCGAGACCACCACCCCCTGCCCGGAGAGCCGCCTGCGGAGCTGCCCCGCGGGGCAGGGATCACGGCACGCACCCATCCGGCCGGACTGGCACCTCCGCAGGGATGCGGCTGGGAGCGCCTCGCCTCCCGGGCAGCGCGGGGTCCTGCCCGCAGCTCCCCCCCGGTGCCCCGTGGCTGCCCCGTGGCTGGGGGGCAGCGCCGAGCCCGATGAGAGCAGGGACCCCCGGGGCCGGGCAGTCTGTACATACCCATATAGATCTATACATACTGTACAGAGAGCGACTACAGAGATATTATATCTATACTGTACCATAGGCAGCCGCGCCGGCCCCGGGCTGGCTTGTACATAGTCAAACGTGTTGGATTTTCCTCGTCTTCCGTGAAGACCCGACCTATGCAAACGCACAGACACTTTTTGGGGAAAAACAAAACAAAACAAAACAAAAAAAAAAAACCATTCTCGATCTTTTTTTCAAGTGCTTTGGCTGGTGATTTTCATATTCTGCTCTTAGTCTATAAAAAAAAAAAAAATAAAAGGATAAAAAAAGGGATCACGGTGGCGTGCAGCACTTCCAGCCCTCGGAGGGGTCCCAGGGGGGCTCCAGCTCGGACAGGCGTTCAGGAGAGGGCAGACCTCCACCGTGCCACCCTCCTTGCCAGGCACAAGAGGCTCGGTACCGCTGGCAGAGGGATGCAGGGCACTTCCCACCGCTGGCTCTGCTCCCCATCAACCCCGGCAGCGCCGGCAGGGACGCGGTGCTTCCCATAGGAATGTGGCGTGGACAGCAGGAGCGCTTGAAGGTAAGGGCAGCGCGGGGGGGCCGTGGCACGCAGCCCTGGGGGTGCTGGGGTGGCGTTTGGGAGCAGGAGAACCTTCCTTGCCATCCTCACCAGCTGCACGGAGCGAGCAGACACGGGGTGCTGGCAGCGCCATGGGAACTGCGGCATTGCCCCTGCGGCGCGTCTGGCTGTGCCGGGCATGCCGGCTCCTGCCTCTTCCGAGGGGATCTGGCACACGCTGGCGGCTCCTGCGGGCTGGGGGACGCCCTCAGCTCCTCCCAGCACCTCCAGCCGAGGGGATGTGGGGGCTGGATTGTACTTGGGGTGGGATCGCATCTAAAGGGGGGTGTTGCTGGGGCACCCAGACCCCCACAGCCCCCACTCGTGGGTTTCTGACCCTGCGCTCTGCGGGGCTGGGGGGGGCCCAGTGCCCCCAGGGAGGGGACAGCAACTCTCCCCACAGGGATGAGGGGCTGCGAGGGCCCCGCTCCCGGTGTGGATTCCTGGGGAAGGGGGTCCTCCCAGCCCCAGAGAGCAGGGCAGCCACTCTCCCCCACCCAGCAGGCGCTGCTGGGCGGTGGCTGGGTGTCCCGCCGGCCCGGGCTTGTCCGGGTGCGGGAAGAGCCGACGAACCCGTCAGACGGGTCCTGGGAGCCCTCCCAGCAGGCGCCGGGTTCGCCACGTCCCCCCCCTCGCTCCGGCAGGCCTGGCCCGGCATGGGGCTGAGGTCCCTGCCATGGATCCCCTCCCGGGGTCCCCAGGTGCCACCTGCGGCTGTCTGGTGGCCCAGAGCAGGGTGGGCACGGTGTGGGTGGGCGGCACAGCTGTCACTGCCAAGGGCCACATCCGGCCAGGTGCTGATTGCCAGGGGCTGGCCAAAGCACCTGTGCCAGTGTGGTGCCATGCTGGTGGCACGTGTCGTGGCGAGCCTGACACAGCTTGGGTGGCCAGTGCCCTGCGGGGGTGTGAGAGCTGGAGTCACTGCTCTGGCACAGAGAGCTCTGCCTGCAGGATCCCTCCTGCCACTTGCCTCGACCCTGGCACCGCTTCTTGTGCATGCCTGGCACCACCCATGGCTCGGTGGGCACCTGACTCAGGTGTGCTCCATTCTCCAGGGCTGAGCACAGGGAGACAGCCCAGACCCACCAGGAGTCTTCTGGGGTGCTGCTGCTAGAGGAGATTCCCAGGCCCAGCTATCCCAAGTCAAGTGGGGGGCCATTGTTGGGACCCCAGTGCTGAGGTTTGGGTGCCCCTTGGGTACTTTGGGGTTTCACAGCCCGGGCAGCAGATCCGGGCAGGGGAGTGTGTGCCAGGAGCAGCTGTGTGGCACTAGGCTCTGCCTCACCTCGGGGCAGCTCCCCTGCCCGGTCAGGGCTCTCTGACCAAAGGCATGAAGTCCTGGCACAGCTGGACAGCCCTGGGGCTGCGGCTCTGCCCCCACCAGGCTGGCACCAGGCCATGCCTACCTGCCATGCCTACCTGCCAGGCTGCACGCAGCTGGCACTGCGTCACCGCGGCCTTCGCTCCCGGCCACAAACTGGACGGCTCCTCTTCCTCCCCCAGCCTTGCAGGGGTGACGTCAGCCCAGCCAGGGGCCGGGGCACTCCCGGGTGTCCCCAGCCTACAAACCACAAACACTGTCACGAGTTCGGCAGCCTCTGGCCAACCCTACCTGCCCCACACGGAGCAGCAGCGATGTTTACAGCCTGAGACGGCTTCACCTTTGTCCCTCCATCACAGGCACCGATCCCAGCCCATTGTCACCCGCTCCCAGGCGCGTGGCCATGACCATGTGCGCCATGTGCACACCACCACTGGCACTCCCAGTGCCACTGCAGGCAGGCACCCACCCTACCCAAGGTGCTGCCCACCCTGTGCCCCACTGTTGGGTCCCAAGGGAGGTAATGGGGCACCTCTAGCCTCAGTTTTTGTCTCAAACTGTCCCCAGCAGGGGATGTGGTCTTGTCTTTCCACTCCTGCTCCTCCACCGGTGCTCTGGTGGTGACACTGGGTCTTGGTGTGTCCACGTGGCCTCACTCCCAGCCCCTTCCCTGTGAGCTGGTGGCCCTGCTCCAGGGCTGGGGCCATGGCAGATGAGACAGGGGAGCCCCTTGGCCAATGGGGTTGGGTGCCACATCCCAGTGCCACAGGATGGATCCAGCATGGTGTCCCAGGAGGCTCATTACACCCCTGGCAGACCCAGCACAAGGCTCAACCACCAGGGGCTGCCCAGCCCTCCCCCGTCAGTGCTCCCTGCCTTGATTTCCCCAGGCACAGTCTATCCCTGACGTGGAGAGGGCAGTACTAGGGTGATGCCAGGACCACAGGATTGGTGCTGCACCCATCCCCGTGGCCTGCACGTGGGCTCCCAGCTGTGTTCCCAGGAGTGCTCCCCTGTACAAGCCACGGCAACGCCGGCATCCCGGGAACAGAGGCCTGGCACTGTCATTATGGATGATGTCAGGCCTGGCCACAAGCAGGGAGGATGAGAGCAAAGCAGCCTCCCTGGGAGCGAGGGGGTGGGGTGAGAGAGGCTGGGATGTGGGGGGGAAGTGGGGCACCCAGCCCCACAGCCTGGGCCCGTAGGATTTGGAGCCACGGCCGCTCTTGGGTTGCCGTGCCGGCGCCTGCCGGAGCCCCCGCCGCGTGCCAGGGGAGCGCTGCGCGCCCGCTGCGGCACAGGGCATGCAACATTACCCACAATCAATGGATCATTATGGAATAAACAAGAGGAAAGTTGTTTTGCAAATGCGGCTGAGTTATCGCTTCACAACACGCGGCGAAGCGTCGCGCGCCGGCCGGGACACGGATGGATCCGTGTCAGAGCAAATGGGAGCCGACAGCGCGGCACCGCGCTCCTGCCAGGCAGTGGCAGTGTGCCCGCTGTGCCCACCCCGGCTCTGCACCTACAGACCCCTGTGCTGCACCTACAGAACCCCATCCTGCACCTACAGAACCCCATCCTGCACCTATAGACCCCTGTGCTGCACCTACAGACCCCTGTGCTGCACCTACAGAACCCCATCCTGCACCTACAGACCCCAATCATGTACCTACAGACCCCTGTGCTGCACCTAGAGACCCCTGTGCTGCACCTATAGACTCCTGTGCTGCACCTACAGACTCCTGTGCTGCACCTACAGAACCCCATCCTGCACCTACAGACCCTAATCATGTACCTACAGACCCCTGTGCTGCACCTATAGACTCCTGTGCTGCACCTACAGAACCCCATCCTGCACCTACAGACCCCCGTGCTGCATGCACAGACCCCTGTCCTGCACGTACAGCCCCCCATCATGTACCTACAGAACCCCATCCTGCACCTACAGACCCCCGTTCTGCGCCTACAGCCCCCAGTCTGCACCTACAGCCCTGTCCTACATCCTCAGCCCCCATCCTGCACCCACAGCCTCCCAGTGTGCATCCACAGCCCCATCCTGCACCTAAAGGCCCCTGGTGTGCACTCACAGGCCCCCAATCTGCACCCACAGGCCCCTATCCTGCAAACGAAGCCCTTCATCCTGCACCCACAGCCCTGTCCTGCACCTACAGCCCCCATTCCTGCACCCACAGCTCTCCCTCCTGCACCCACAGCCCCCAGTCTGCACCCACAGCCCCTGGTGTGCACTCACAGCCCCCCATCCTGCACCCACAGCCCCCCCATCCTGCACCTACAGCCCCATCCTGCACTCACAGCCCCCAGTCTGCACCCACAGCCCCTGGTGTGCACTCACAGGCCCCCAGTCTGCACCCACAGGCCCCTATCCTGCAAACAAAGCCCTTCATCTTGCACCCACAGCCCTGTCCTGCACCTACAGCCCCCATTCCTGCACCCACAGCTCTCCCTCCTGCACCCACAGCCCCCCATCCTGCACCTACAGCCCCATCCTGCACCCACAGCCCCTGGTGTGCACTCACAGCCCCCCATCCTGCACCCACAGCCCCTGGTGTGCTCTCACAGCCCCCCATCCTGCACCTATAGCCCCATCCTGCACCCACAGTCCCCCAGTGTGCATGCACAGCCCCGGGTGTGCACCCACAGCCCCCCAGTGTGCACTCACAGCCCCTGGTGTGCACCCACAGCTCCCAGTGTGCACGCACAGCCCCCAGTGTGCACGCACAGCCCCCATCGTGCACCCACAGCCCCCCAATGTGCACTCACAGCCCCTGGTGTGCACCCACAGCCCCCAGTGTGCACCCACAGCCCCCATCGTGCACCCACAGCCCCCCAGTGTGCACTCACAGCCCCTGAGTGTGCACCCACAGCTCCCAGTGTGCACGCACAGCCCCCAGTGTGCACGCACAGCCCCCATCGTGCACCCACAGCCCCCAGTGTGTGTGCGGAGTCCCTGCCCGGTGTGGGTCACTTTTTGGGGGGTGGCTCTGCTCCGTGCCGGTGCCGTGTGGGGGGATGGGGTGTGTGTGGAGGTGGGGTGGACCTGGAGGGTGGTGTTGTGTGTGGGGAGGGTGCTGGTCATTGTCAGGGGACTGGGTCCCCTTCCCGGTGCCGTTCCCGGTGGGGGGGGGGGGGGGGGGGCTGGGATTTGTGTCCCCGGCCCGGTCCTGGTTCTGGGGGGGTGTGTTTGTGTCCCGGTTATCGCCGGTCTCGGTAGGGAGGGTTTGCGTCCCCCCGCCTGCTGCCGGTCCCGGTGTCCGGGAGTGCGTGTCCCCGCCGGTGCTGCTCTCGGTGTGGGGATGGTTTCCGTCACCCTGATCGATACCGGTGGGGGTGTGTCGTGTGTGTGTGTGTGTCGTCGTCCCCCCCCCCTCCCCGCGCCTTGTCCCGTGTGTTGTTGTGCGAGCGCGGGGCGGCGGCGGGGGCGGGGCGGCGGCGGGGCCGTACATAAGGCGGGGGCGGGCGAGGGGCCGCCCGTGGAGCGCAGCACCCGCGGAGCGATGGGGCAGCCGGGGGTGCCCCTGGCCCTGCTGGGGCTGGGGCTGTGCTGGGCAGCGGCGGCCGAGCGGCACACGGTGTTCTGGAACAGCTCCAACCCCCGGTGAGTGACCCCCTCCTCCCACCGGGATTCCCCCCCCCCCCCCCCCCCGCAAACGCGCACCGAGCCCGGCACCGGCCGCCCCGAGGGCGCGGGCGGCGCCGCTCCGCTCCCCGGCGGCCTTTGTGCGGGGCGGGCGGCGGGACGAGGTGGCGGGGCCGGTGCGGAGCTCGGTGCGGAGCCGACGGGGCCGTGCGGGGGGCGGCGGGGCCGGTCCAGGTGCGCCCGGGGGGGCCTTTCCGTTCCCAGGGCCGTGCGAAGGGGCCGCTTCCTTCCCGCGGGGGGGGCGCGGCGCCAGCCCCGGCGCCGGCCCCGGGGACCGTGTTGACAAACACGGGGCAGGATGTGCGGGGGGGTAGACCTGGATCGGGGCCCCCCGCTCACCGGCCGCCGGGGCTGCGGAGTGACCCCATCTCAAGCTACAGCCCTACAGGTTCTTGGGGTCCCCCCACGGCCGCAGCCGTGTCTCCCTCTGGTTGTAGAGGTGCTCTCCCAGGGCATGAGCTCTCTCAGGCTCTCGGAGTGTTCGCCTTGCCTTTTGGGGAACCCCCCACACTCTCCAGACCCCCAGGCTGTGGGGGTGCCCCACACTCAGGCACCCGTGAGGAGATCTGGGGCTTCCCCTCTTCCCTGGGCTGAGTCACTCCCTCCCCAGCTTGTGGGGCTTCTCCCCCCTGCCCAGGCCGTGCCCCCCACGGCTGTAGGACTCCCCCAGATTGTAGGGCTGCGTCCTCTGTCTGCCCCCGCAGGTTTTTGGGGTGCTCCCGTAGGTGGCTGTGCCCTCTCGAGGCCACCACAGCCGGCAAGGTAGGGGCCCTGCGGAGGCCCCCGGCGTGCCCCCCCCGGCTGGGGTGTGGGGCGCAGCTGGAGCCGGGCTGGCTGCCCCACGGCGAGAGCCGCGACGCCTCCTGCTCCGGCAGCGCTGGGCCGGGCAGGGTGCGGGCAGGCTGCGCGTCCCAGCGGGTCCCCTCCCTGCTCCCCGGCTCTTGGGGAGAGCTGGGAAGTGGGGTGCGCTCACCTCTCACTGCCGGGGGGACGAGCCGGAGGGAGAGTGAAGGGGGCGCTGCCCTTTCGAAGCTATTCCAGGTGCTGCAAGACTCAGCACAGGGAAGGGTGCACCCAAGGGTGCCCCCAGGCAGCGCTGCCGTGGCCAGGGTGCTGCCCCCCGGGTATGGGGGATTTGGGGGTGCAAGTAAAGCCCCTAACCCAGAGCTGACACCCCCCCGCCGACCCTCCTGCCACAGGTTTCTGTGGAGTGACTACACGGTGGAGGTTCGTCTCAATGATTACCTGGATATCATCTGCCCCCACTACGAGGAGGGCAGCGTGGACCCCCGGGCCATGGAGCGCTACACGCTGTACCTGGTGGAGCTCGAGGAGTACCAGGCCTGCAAGCCCAGCTCCAAGGAGCAGATCCGCTGGGAATGCGACAAGCCCAGCGCCCTGCACGGCCCCGAGAAGTTCTCAGAGAAGTTCCAGCGCTTCACTCCCTTCACGTTGGGCAAGGAGTTCAGGGAGGGACACAGCTACTACTACATCTGTGAGTGCTGGGGGGCTGCGGGGGGGGGGCTGCGAGGTGCTGCAAGGATTTCCCATCAGGCTCCCCCCCTCCCTTCCTAACCTGCCTCTCCCTTCACAGCCAAGCCCATCCACCACCACGGTGAAGCCTGCCTGAAGCTGAAGGTGATGGTGACAGGCAAAGGCAGTGAGTATCACCACATCACCACCCCCTCGGGGCCCCCCCGCGTCCCCTCCTTCCCAGCGTGGCCTTGGCTGCGCTGAGTCACGGCCTGGCCGTGGCCCCTGGCCAGCCCGGGGTGTGGGCACGCGCAGCTTGGCCAGGAAGGTGTTGGTGGGGGCAGGGAGGGGGGAGACAGCCCACAGTGAAACGGGATTTTGGGATTTTGGGAAGGTTGGGGTGCTGCCCGTCCCTCCGTGACCCCCTGTTTGCTCTGCAGCTCCGGCACCACCTGCCCCAGCCTCGACACAGAAGGGGAGGATCCAGGCAGGTGTGTTGGGGGCTCAGGGTGGGTTCCCTTCTGGGGTGGCAGGGTGTTTTGGGGGGCGCCAGGCTGAACCTGGGTGGGGAGGCAGGTGGGGGGCACTGGCCTGAACACAGCCAGCTGGGGGTTTGCCGGGAGCACTGAGGCTGATCTGCCCTTCCTGGGGGGCTCTGGAGCTGGCTGAGGTAGCAAAGCTGATGGCAACCCTCTGCAGGGGGGATGTGCTGCTGGTTTGGGGTACAGCTTGTCTTTTGGGGTTGCTGGTTGCTGACGGCTCCTCTCTTTTTCCCCCTGCAGATGATGCAGCTGCACACGTGTTGAGGAGCGTGGGGCAGAACTCGGCCATGCGCAGCAGCAGCCGCCCCTTCACCTTTATCAGCCTCCTCCTGCCCCTCCTGCTGCCACAGGGGCTCTGAGCTGCCCCTCGTGCCCGGACCCACCGAGGCTGTGGCCATTGGGGACCCCCGTGGTCCCTGCACATCTGCCCCGGGTGCCCTGCCCTGTGCACATCTGGGCAAGGAAAGGATTTGTCAGTATTATGGGGCTGGAGGGCCCAAAGCCATTGGAGCAGCTGGAGCCTTCAGGCTTCCCTGGCCCTTCCAGGATGTTCCTGGCAGCCAGAGGCCGAGCAGGAGCCTGGAGCTGGAGGGGCTGAGGTGCCCCAGACTGGAGAGGGGCAGGGGGCTGGCACCCCTGCCCCACAGCTGAGCTCGCCCACCACCCTCGGGGCTTTCTCCGTGGTGGGCTGGAACTGGAATGTGTCCTGCAGGCGGGGACGTAGGGGTGGCCAGGTGACACCAGTGCAGGGGGCTGCTTACCCCCAGTGTCAGTGGCCAGGGAGCACAGACAGGCTGGAGATGCCCCGCAGCCAGGGGAGCGGGGTTATGAGAAGCATCCCACTCCTCACTGTGCTGCACCCCTACCCCTTCCTTCATCCCCTGGCCCTTCCCCATCCCTCCCCTCCGCTGGGTGCCGGAGGGGCCCCCCAGCACCCCCTTTGTACAGCTTTCTAACACGGGACTTTTTATACCATTGTCGGGAATAAATAACCAAAACCATGCCGAGCTCCTGAGACCTCCCCCACCCCCCTGGGCCAAGGCTCTCCTGGCCCTGTGGGGGGTTGGGCTGGTTAATTAATTAATTGGCTGGTGTTTGCACGGGGCTGTTAAGTGGCAAAGTGCCACAGTGGCTGGCACTGTCCCCGGCTTTATCTGGTGACACAAAGGCCTCCCCTGAGGGTAGGGACCCCTCCCCCTGCACTGCAGTGAGATTCCAGGTGGGGGGCAGGGGTTTGTCCCAGGACAAGCCCCACTGGAATGGGACAGACTCCAAGGGATGGGATAAATCCCACCGCTGGCGAGGAGGGGGCTGGGCAGGGGACACAGCCCGGCTGCACCCCAGGGACCCCCACGGGGTGACCCCAGGAATGTGGGGTCCCTCAGGGTGAGACACTGTAGGTGCAGGGAGCTGGGATCACAGGGGTTTGGGAATTGGGAACTGCAGGGAGGGAGGGTCCTGGAGAGGTGAGATTTTGTGGCACCACCTGAATGTGGGGGATCCTAGAGATGGAGGGGTCTCAGGCATGAGTGACCCCCAGGATATGTGGGTACACCTGGGGCAGTGGGGTCATGGGGGAAACGTGGAGCCCAGGGATGCAGGATCCTGGGAAATTGTGGATCCCAGGGATAAGTGACCCCCAGCATGTGTAGGGGCACTCTGGGGTCACAGGGGAAACGTGGATCCCAGGGTTGCAGGATCCTGGGGAATTGTTGTCACAGGGATATGTGACTCCTGCAGGAGGTGGGGGTGGGGAGCTGGCCTCACAGGGGTGTGAGACCCCCCGAGCTGTGCAATCTGCACCATGAGGTTCACCCTGGGGATGCCCAGGGACCCCCAGACCTGAAGTGGGGCGCTCAATACACGACACCTCGGGGGTGCTTCCTCCCCCCCAAACCGGCCCCGGTGCCCGCGGAACGGTCACGCCGGTGCAGCCGCCGCTGCTCCCCCCGCTCGCAGCCGGATCCCCGCCGCCCCTCCCCGGTAGTGCGTCCCGCCCCGCCCCGCTCCGCTGCGCCGCGGGCAGCACCGGCCCCGCCGCGCTCCCGCCGCCGCTGCCCGGGCTCCAGCATGGTCCTGTCGGTGCTCGCCGGCGTCTGCCTGGCCGCCACCCTCGCCATGTTCGCCACCGGCCTGTGAGCGATCGGCGGCGGCCCCGGGCGGGGCGGGGGCGATGGGGAACGCACCGGGGCCAGCTCGGGGCTGCGCTGAGGGCCGGGAGCGCTGGGGGTGCCAGGGGGGGACCCCAAGGCCGGTTTTGGGGTGCATGGAGGGGCCTTGGGGGTGCAGGGGGGCCATGGGGGATGAAGGTGCAATGAGGATCCCAGGGCCGGTTTTGGGGTGCAGTGGGGGCCTGGGGGAGGGGGATTTGTGGGTGCAGGAGGGGCCATAGGGGATTCGTGGGTGCGATCAGGACACCAGGGCTGGTTTTGGGGTGCAGTGTGGGGCCTGGTGGGAGGGCAGGGGGTGCAATAGTGAGGGCACCAGAGGCATTTTGGGGGCTGCAGTGGAGGCCACAGAGATGCAATGGGGAGAGCACCAGACCCAGTTTGGGAGTGCAATGGGGAGAGCACCAAGGCTAGTTTGGGGGTGCAATGGGGAGAGCACCAGGCCCAGTTTGGGGGTGCAATGGGGAGAGCACCAGGCCCAGTTTGGGAGTGCAATGGGGAGAGCACCAGGCCCAGTTTGGGAGTGCAATGGGGGCCATAGGGGGTGCAATGGGGAGGGCATCAGGCCCAGTTTGGGGGCGCAGTGGGGGCCATAGGGGTGTGCAATGGGGAGAGCACCAGGCACAGTTTGGGGGTGCAGTGGGCCATGGATGGCTGGTGCAGAGGGATTGGGGGTGGTGCTGAGTTCTGGGGGTGCAGGGGAAGGAGGAGGGGGGGATGCAGTGCCTGCTGGCTGCCCACTGGAGAGACTGGAGCCCTCCCACCCCAGCACTGCCGGGCACCCAGGAGGATGCTGCCCTCCGCCCTCCCCAGGTCTGACCTGCGCCAGATGTTGGCGACCAAGAGTGTGGAGAACATCCAGTTCCTGCCCTTCCTCACCACTGATGCCAAGTACAGCGGGGTCAGGTCCTGGGGAGGGGGGTCATAGAGATTTGAGGGGTAGGGGGGATCCCCCAGGCTGCAGCCAAGTGCCGGTGCCATATCCCTGCAGCAACCTGAGCTGGTTGGGCTATGGCTGCCTGAAGGGGGACGGGACAGTGATCACCGTCAACGCCATCGGGGCAGCTCTGCAGACCCTCTACATCCTGGTGTATCTCTACTACAGCCCTGCCAAGGTGGGGCAAGAGCCTGGGGTGATGGGGAGGATGGGGACCCTCACCTTGACGTCCCCCTGCTGTCCCTCCCAGCGCCCCGTGCTGCTTCAGGTCCTGCTGCTCCTGGCTGTGGTGGTCACTGGCTGTGGTTACTTCACCATCCTGGTTGACACAGGGACACGCCTGACACACCTGGGGCTCTTCTGCAGCATCTTCACTATCAGCATGTACCTCTCACCGCTGGCTGACCTGGTGTGTGGGGCTTGGCAGAGCTGGGGCTTGCCAGCCTGGGCCCTGCCTGACATTTGCTCCTGCAGGCCAAGGTTGTCCGATGCAAGTCGACGCGGTGCCTGTCCTTTCCCCTGACCGTCACCACCCTTGTGGCCTCCAGCAGCTGGACACTCTATGGCCTGCAGCTCCATGATCCCTACATCACAGTGCGTTGGGGTGGTGGAATGCTGAGGGGTGCCCATCCCATCTCATCATGTCCCAACCCATCCTACTCCATTGCATCCCACGCAGTCCCATCCCCATTCTGTTCTGTCCCCCTCCTGCCCCATCTCACCCCACTCCATCCCCATTGACCCCTATCCCATCCCATCCTGTCCCATCCCCACCCCACTGCCATCCCATCCCACCCCACCCCATTCCCCTCTCATGGCTCAGCTGAGCACTTGGCACTGACCCCATTCAGCACCGCCTGTGTCACCCAGCCAAGGGTGACAAGGCTCAGCATGGTGTCTATTGATTTTAATTAATTAGCTGAGATGGGGCAATAAACCTCCCCTGGCACCACTGTCCCCCCATGTCCTCCCACAGGTCCCCAACGTGCCAGGGATCGTCACCAGCCTCGTGAGGTTCTGGCTCTTCCAGAAGTACAGGCCAGAGCAGGACAAGCCCTACAGCCCCCTGCCTGCCTGAGAGGTGCCCTCAGGAGCACCCCAACTCTGGCCTGGGCTGGCCCCACCGCTGTCCCCTTGGCCACTCCCAGTGGGACACCAGGAAGGACCTCCTGCCTCCAGCCCTGCATCCTTCAGCGAAGGCCCTGGAGCTCTCAGAGAATCCTTTGGGGTACCACAAGCCCCTCAAACCCCAGGGTAGGAGGATTGTTTTCCATGCCTATGACCCTGCCTGGCAGCAGGATTTCAAGGGGCAGGGATTTTGAGTGGCTTCCAGGGGCCCAGGTGTCACTTTTGTATGGATTCAAGTGCCTTTTAATAAATCAGAGACTTCCCAGTGCCTGCTTCTTGTACCTGCTGCAGAGGATGGTGTTGCTCAGAGGATGGTACAGCTCTTGGCCCTACAGCTGCTTTGGGAGCTCCTTGTGGCCAACCAGGGGGGCTGCTTATGGCCATACAGGGGCTACTTGGTGTGGGGGGCGTTCATTCTGATACACCCTGGGGTCTGGCAAACCCTCGGTAGGCATCAGCCTCACTGGAGCCATGAGGGAACCCCAGGGAAGCCAGTGCTGCTCTGAGCACCCTGAGGGAGCCACCCATCACAGTGTGGGGGTAGAAGTGTGGAAATGATGAGCAGCCACCATGGCAAGAACTAGGAAACGGTGGCAGCAGCTCTCTGGTCACAGAGAGCAACAGGAATCGATGGGAATCCTTGCTAAACCCCTGCAGATCGAGCAGGCCTGGATCAAACATCGATGCTCTGTCAATTAACCAATTAACAGCAATACAGAATGAAGATATCAGGCTCATGCTTTAGTGGAGGGCCAAATCACACAGCAGACACCAGAGCCTTGCAGAAGGAGACTCCCACCCTATGCAGGACCCTCCCAGGAGCAAGGAGCCTCATCCCACACTCCAGCCAGATGACACAGCTGGGATGAAGGATGCTGGCAGGAGCTGTGCTGCTTGTGCACACCTCACACACAGCCTGCAAAAATCCATATAAAGGGACAGAGCTGAGCGTGGTACCAAGGGAAGGAGGACGAGCTCCTGGCGTGCTCTGTCTTGCCCTTTGCAGCTGGGGCTCCCCATGCCTGCTCTGGCTGCTCCAGGGACTTGGTCCAGCAGGGAGGAGTCCCCCAGCCTCGGGAAAGAGCTCCCAGGCTGGCCCCACATGCTGGGGAAAGGGCTCCCAGACTGGCCCTACAGCCTGGGGAAAGGGCAGCTTTCTCCACTGCCACACCTTGGCTGCCAACCGGTCGCTCCGGCTGCCCCGTGCCGGGAGCGGCTGTGACGTGGCCCCTCGTGCCAGCTCCCAGATGCCTCCATGCAGGGAGGAGCTGCTGCCACACGGGCTGGGAGGAGCTCCTCAAGGCCATGAGTAGAGGCTCTGGATTGCCCTGAGTAGCCCCTGGATGACCATAAGTAGCCTCTTGAAGGCCATGAGTAGAGGCCCTGGATTGCCATGAGTACAGGCTCTGGATTGCCACGAGTAGCCTGCACCCGGTCATGGGTAGCTCACAGATGGCTGTAAGTAGCCCCTGGAAAGCCACAAGGAGCCCCCTGCTTGTCTGTCAGTAGCCCTGATGGCCACAAATAGCCCCAGGATGGGGCCAGATTGCCAAGAGTAGCCTGCAGAGAGTCATGAGTAGCCCCTGCATGACCACAAGTAACCACTGGATAGATGTAGCCCCTTTGAATGATCATAAGGAGCCCTTGCCTGGCTGTGCGTAGCCCCTGATGACCCTGAGTAGCCCACATAAGGCTGTCAGAAGCCCCCAGAGCACTGCTGTGGTCCTGACCCCACCAGGGCCCCACGTGGTCAAATCCAGGGCAATGTCACCTCCCAATCACTTGTGTGCCAGGGAGGGCTCAGAGCTTCCCACTCTGCTCCCACCAGCCTTTGCTGCTCAGGAAACAGCTAATTAGCTGCTCCTGCTAATTAACCTGAATCCTCCCAACTGCTCCTTTCTGCAGAGCATACACAGCTGCTAATTAAAATCCCAAAGTATTTTGGCTGGAGGAGCTGGTGGCTGCCAGGGCAGCAAGTTCCTGCACACGGGGTCAGAGAGCAGGAATGGGGGTCCCCAGGAGTGAGCCCCTCCCCAGACAGAGCCCCCCACCCCTCCCTCTTCCCAGTGAAGCCCAGTGTGGTGCTGTGGATGGGCAGAGGAGTCGGGGGAGCTTCCCTGGAGCTGCCGGGGCGTGGGGGACACCATGCTGCAATTTAAAGGCTGTGTCGCCCAACCCCACCCTACCAGTCCCTCTCCTCCTTGCCGGGAACTCGGCCAGCGGGACGGGATGAGGCTCCTCCAGCTCCCACCTGAGGGGGTGAACCACATCTGAGCCGGGAATGTGTCTGGGGCACGGCCCCGATGCCACATCCCGCTTCAGAGCCAAATTCCAGAGAGCTGAGCGAGGGACAGCACCGGCTGGGGGACGTGCATGGAGACCCTGCCCTTCACAGAAACCCCAAACCCTCCCTGCACACCCCGAGATCCGAGCGATCCCCCCGGCAAAACTAAAATAATTCCTTCGGGTGCCTTCCAGCGGCCCCCGAGGCTCCCAGTGCCCATGTGGAAACCCTGCCCTTCACAGAACCCCCAAACCCGCACACCCTGAGATTCAAACGATCCCCCGGGAGAACCCGGTGACTCCATTGGGTGCCTTCCAGCAGCCCCCGGAGGCTCCCAGTGCCTGTAGCCCGGAGCCCCCGCCGTGTTTTGGGGTCACACACAGCACGGCCATCACCGCACGGCCACCACCGTCCCGGGTCACACACAGCACGGCCACCACCGTCCCGGGTCACACACAGCAAGGCCACCACTGTCCCAGGTCACACACAGCACGGCCACCACCGTCCCGGTGTCACACACAGCATGGCCACCACCGTCCCGGGTCACACACAGCACGGCCACCACCGTCCCGGGTCGCACACAACACGGCCACCACCGTCCTGGGTCACACACAGCACGGCCACCACCGTCCTGGTGTCACACACAGCACGGCCACCACCGTCCCAGGTCACACAGAGCACGGCCAGCACCGTTCCGGTGTCACACACAGCACGGCAACCACTGTCCCGGTGTCACACACAGCACGGCCAGCACCGTCCTGGTCACACACAGCACGGCAACCACTGTCCCGGTGTCACACACAGCACGGCCAGCACCGTCCTGGTGTCACACACACCATGGCCACCACGGTCACACAGAGCACGGCCAGCACTGTCCCGGTCACACACAGCACGGCCAGCACTATCCCGGTGTCATACACAGCACGGCCAGCACTGTCCCAGTGTCACATACACAGAGCACGGCCAGCACTGTCCAGGTGTCACACACAGCATGGCCACCACCGTCCCAGGGTTGTACACAGCACGGCCACCACTGTCCCGGTCACACAGAGCACGGCCATCACTGTCCCGGTGTCACACACAGCATGGCCAGCACTGTCCTGGGTCACACAGAGCACGGCCATCACTGTCCCGGTGTCACACACAGCATGGCCAGCACTGTCCCGGTCACACAGAGCACGGCCAGCACTGTCCCGATGTCATACACAGCACGGCCAGCACTGTCCCGGTGTCACACACAGCACGGCCAGCACTGTCCCGGGGTCACACAGAGCACGGCCAGAACCGTCCCGGTCCTTTATTGTGCTGCCAGGCGCAGCCCCCGCCGCCGCAGGTCGTCCCTCGCCGCCCTGATGTGCTCCTGCAGCTCGGCCGCCGCCTCCTCGCAGTCGTTGAAGGTGGCCAGGCGGTAGCCCACGGTGGCCAGGGAGTAGCAGCCGAAGGCCACGAGCAGGTAGACGGGCAGCGGCAGCAGCGCCTGGCGGAGCGGGGCCGGCGGCTGCAGCCCCGGCGGGGCCAGAGCCAGCGCGGCCCAGGCCGAGCCCAGCAGGGCGAGTCCGCAGAGCCACTGGGCCAGCTTGGTCATGGCGGCCTGAGAGGAGAGGGGTGTGAGAAGGGAAAGAGTAGAGTGGGAGAGCCATGAGGGGAACAGGGGAGAAAAGGGGGGAGAGGGGATGGGGAGAGAAGTGAGGAGGAGGGAACCGGGAGGGACGGAGAGCCCCGCAACGGGCCCAGTCTCCCCCGGGACCTCCTGACCGGAGCGCGGCCCCAATTCCCCCTGGGCCTCCGCCAGCCGCACCGAGCCCTCCCCAAAGACCCGAACCCAGACCCACCCCCACCCCCACCCCCACCTGGCTCGGTCCCGCTCCCGGTGCCGGTCCCGCTCCCCGCCCGGCGCGGCGATGACGTCACGGCACTGCCGCGCGCGAGGGCTGCCGGGAATTGTAGTTCGGCGGAGCGGCGTCAGAACGCGCCCCCTACTGGCGGGGCACGGCACCACCGGGAGCCCTCCGGGAGCCCCGGTCCGGCCCCGCTCCCGGTGCCGCAGGAAGCGCCGGGCTTTGTCGGCCGCCGCCGAGGCCGCAGGAAGCATCTGGTTTCCTCCACGTCCGGCCGGAGGGGTGCCAGGGACCCGGCGTGGGAGCGAGTCCTGCCCGCCCTCCCACGGCTGCGGGAACCGCACCGTTCCCACCCTCCCCTCTCCAGCCGGGCACCCCCGGTGCCCCCCCGGTGTCGTGCGGAGGGCACAGACGAGTCTGTGATGCCCTGCCAAAAGGCAGCAGCCTGAGCTGTGCCAGCGGTCTGGTGGCAGCTGGGGCTGGACCCCCACAGCCCCCTGGCCACTCCAGAGTCTGCTCCAATCCTGGCTCCACTGGGATTTTCCTCCCTGGCAGGGCACACAAGATGCCAGCAGCACATCCCCCACCCTTGGCCACCCCTGGGCAACCCGGAACCTACCCCAGGCTCCAGGGCCACTTCCAGCCACACTGGCACACAGCAGGGCCAGGAACTGGGCTGGCAGTTGGCACAGGGGACAAGAAGCTACAAAGAAATGGCTTTATTGGGCAGGGGGGAGTCCCGGATCGGCCACAGGGAAGGGGCTGCCCCAGGAAGGGGCAGCAGGACATCAATTTCTCTTCCTGCCCTTGCCAACAGCCTTGGCAGGAGGAGCGACGGGCGCTGTGGACTGGTAGAGAGTGGAGGAGATCTTGTTGATGTAGTAGAGACCCACCATGGAGAAGATGAGGCTACGAGGGCAGAAGGGAAGAGGCTGCTCAGCTGCTGGGGGCAGGAACATGCCAGGCTCACCCCAACACCTTTCCCCCTGGGTCCCACTCCCCTGCCCTTCCTGAACCAATTTCCCCCTGGATCCCCCTCCCCTGCCCTTCCTAAACACCCTCCCTTGGATCCCACTCTCCTGCCCTTCCTAAACCAACGATTTCCATTTGATTGAATTCTCCTGTCTTTCCTAAACCAACAATTTCCTTTGGATCCTACTCTCTTACCCTTCCGAAACCAACAAACCAACAATTTCCCATTGGATCCCACTCCACTGCCCTTT
The DNA here is from genome assembly GCF_022539315.1 of Serinus canaria. Classification (NCBI taxonomy): domain Eukaryota; kingdom Metazoa; phylum Chordata; class Aves; order Passeriformes; family Fringillidae; genus Serinus; species Serinus canaria. The sequence continues at coordinate 11,955,887 of NC_066338.1, forward strand.
CTAAACCAACAATTTCCCCCTGGATCCCACTCCCCTGCCCTTCCCACCAGCCCCCTGAAGTCCCTAGCACTCCTGGCCCTGCCCAGCCTCCCCCATGCCCCCTTGGTGTCCCCTTGGTCACTCCCCCCCACCCAGGGCAGCTCTGGACCTACCAGGTGGTCACACAGACCCTGTGGATGAGGCCAGAGGCGAACAGGGCCAGCAGGAGGCAGGTGAGGACTGTGGAGAAGCAGGAGACACACGGTGCTGCAGGGCTGCCCCTGGGGATGGGGGGCAGCAGAATTCCCCCAGACCCAGGAAAAGCTCCAGGGGAGCTGTCACAGCTCCAGGGCAGGGCTGGGACCGTCCAGTGCCACTGCTGGAGCACCCCCAGCCCTTTGGTCACCTCTGTGTCCCCTCCTGGGCTCCCTCATCACTTACTCTCAGGGAATATCTTGGCCTGGAAGCCCTTCCCAAAGATGAGGTTCTCCAGGTTGTTGAAGGCCTGGGTGTGGAGTTAAGGCACACAACGGGATCCTGCTGTCCTCATTTCCCATCCCCCCTCTGCAGGGAAGGGCCCGCTGCAAGGTGTGAGGCCACTTTGGGGGGGCAGTGGGGGGGGGCACCAGGCCCAGTTTGGGGGTGCAATGGGGAGGGAACCAGGGCCAGTTTGGGGGTGCAATGAGGAGGGCACCAGGGCCAGCTTGAGGGTGCAATGGGGAGGGAACCAGGGACAGTTTGGGGGTGCAGTGGGGAGGGCACCATGGCCAGTTCAGGGGTGCAGTGGGGAGGGCACCAGGGCCAGCTTGAGGGTGCAATGGGGAGGGAACCAGGGACAGTTTGGGGGTGCAATGGGGCCCATAGGGGAGTGTAATGGGGATGGGCATCAGGCCCAGTTTAGGGGTGCAGTGGGGAGGGCACCAGGGCCAGTTCGGGGGTGCAGTGGGGAGAGCACCAAGGCCCAGTTTGGGGGTGCAATGTGGGGAGGGCACCAGGCCCAGTTTGGGGGTGAAATGTGGGGAGGGCATCAGGGCTACTTTAGGGGTGCAGTGAGGGCCATAGGGGTGTGGCGGGGGGAGGTCATCAGGCCCAGTTTGGGGGTGCAGTGAGTGCCACAGGGGGTGCTATGGAGAGGGCACCAAGGCCAGTTTAGGGGTACAATGGGGAGAGCACCAGGGGCAGTTTGGGGGTGCACTGGGGAGGGCACCACGGCCAGTTTGGGGGTGAAATGGGTGCCAAAGGGGGCTGTAATGGGGAGGGCATCAGGCCCAGTTTGGGGGTGCAGTGAGGGCCAAAAGGGGTGCAATGGGGAGGGCACCAGGGCCAGTTTGGGGGTGCAGTGGGGAGGGCACCAGAGCCAGTTTGGGGGTGCAATGGGGAGAGCACCAAGGCCCAGTTTGGGGGTGCAATGAGGAGGGCACCAGGCCCAGTTTAGGGGTGCAATGGGGCCCATAGGGGGTGTAATGGGGCATCAGGCCCAGTCTGGAGGCGCAGTGGGGAGGTGTTATGGGGGCTGCTCCCCCCACCTCTGTGCTCCTGTTCCCAGCCCCCTATCCCCTCCAGCCCCTCCGGTGGCCCCGGGATGCTGTGAGGGAGCAGACGAAGAGCGCCGAGCCCAGCAGGCCGCCCTGGATGGTGAGCCACTCGGTGGAGGCCAGCTGCCGGCTGTACATCTGCATCCCTGCGAACAGCAGCAGCGACAGCAGCGACGACAGCGCCAGCGACGTGCCCGTGCCTACGGCTGCACCCCGGGGCCGGCTCAGCACCGGCACCGGCACCGGGGCCAGACCCAGGGCTGAGCTCAGGCCCGTGCTGTGCCCCCGTTCCCCCAGCGCAGCTGCCCCGCAGCTCCCGTTATCCCCGTGTCCCCGATACCTTCCTGCCCCATCACACCTCCATTCCCTATCCCCGGTACCCCCCGTTCCCGTTATCCCCGTTATCCCCGTGTCCCCGATACCTTCCTGCCCATCACACCTCCATTCCTATCCCCGGTACCCCGTTCCGTTAACCCCGTTATCCCCGTGTCCCCGATACCTTCCTGCCCCATCACACCTCCATTCCCTATCCCCGGTACCCCACGTTCCCGTTAACCCCGTTATCCCCGTGTCCCCGATACCTTCCTGCCCCATCACACCTCCATTCCCTATCCCCGGTACCCCCCGTTCCCGTTATCCCCGTTATCCCCGTGTCCCCGATACCTTCCTGCCCCATCACACCTCCATTCCCTATCCCCGGTACCCCCCGTTCCCGTTATCCCCGTTATCCCCGTGTCCCCCGATACCCTCCTGCCCCATCACACCTCCATTCCCTATCCCCGGTACGCCCCGTTCCCGTTAACCCCGTCCGTGTTCCTAACACCCTCCTGCCCCGCCACATCTCCATTCCCACTCCCCACTGCCCCCTGCCCCGTTATCCCCGTGCCCCGGTACCGCCCGTTCCCCGTCATTTCCCGTTCCCCCCCGCTATCCCCGGTACTCCTCCCGTCTCGGTCACCCCCGTTACGCCCCCATTACCCCACGTGCCCTCAGCATTCTCATCACGACGCCTGTCTCCGTTCCCCCCGGTAACCCCCGTGCCCCCCTCTCCCCCCCCCCCGTTACCCATGGTGCCCCCAGCCCGTCCCGGTGCCGCTCCCGGTGCCACCGTTCCGCGCACGCGCACTCCGCCCGCGCGCAGCCGGGACACGGCAGCACCGCCGTGCCGCGCCACTGCGCATGCGCGGGAGGCCCCGCCCCTCACAGCTTGCGCGCCCCGGCGGCCGGGAGTGGCACTGCAAGTCCGCGCCGTCTCGGAGCCCCCTCTGGCGGCGGGGACGGGAACAGCGCGGGGACGGGATCCCCGCACCCAGCAGCGGGACCGGCACCGGGACCCCCCTCGGGAGCACCCTCGGGAGCACCCCCGGGAGCACCGCCGGTACCGGTGCCATGCTCATCCTGCCCGCAGCCCGCCACCGGCGCCGCTCCCCGAGCGTCCCTCGTCGGGAGATGCGCGGGGGTGCGGCGACAGCATCCCCGCGCCGTCCCCCCCATTCCACACCGGTGCCGCCCCTCCGGTGTCTCCACCGCCCTCCGGTGCCGGCGGGGCGGGCGCCGCCGAGCATGCGCGCCGCCGCCCCCCGCCCTTCCCCCGGCTCCGCCGCTCCCTGCAACACACCGGGGCGATCGCGGCCGCCGCTGCTGCCGCCGCCGCCGCAGGCACGGGCGCGGGTAGCGGAGCCATGGCCGAGGGCGAGGACCTGCAGACCTTCACCTCCATCATGGACGCGCTCGTCCGCATCAGCGTGAGCGGCCGCGGTGGCGGCGGGGGGGCGGACAGGGGTCCTCCGGGACCGGGTCGCCGTGGCAACGCGGCGGGGACTGGGGGGGAGGGCGATGCCCTTGAGGGGTGGGCGGGAAAAGGACCCGCACCCCGACTCACCGCAGCGACCCCCGAGCATCCCCCGTCATCGGGACCCCCCCACACCGAGCCGTGGTCGAGCCGGGAGCACCGGGTGCCGAGAGGGTGGCCCCATCCCGGCCCCGATCTTGGTGCCCACCCCGGTCCTGGCGGTGGTCCCAGCGACGGGGCCGGTCCGGGCTCTGCTGTGGGTCCAGTTCCAGTTCCCATCCCAGCCCCCATCACCATCCTGGCCCCCATCTCCTTCTCCATCCCAGTTCCAATCCCACACCCATCCCAGTCCCCATTCCAGCCCTGGGCCCAATCCTGGCACTATTCCCACTGCTGGTTCTCATCCCCATCCCAGCCCTGGGCCCATCCTGGTGCTGATCCCAGTGGTAGCCCCCCTCCCCATTCCACTGCCAGTCCTGATACTGGTCTGAACCGAGGCTCAGCCCCAATCCCATCCCCACACCAGGCCTGGGTCGCATCCTGGTTCTGATCCCAGACCTGGTCCTGATTATGACCATGCTGCTGCTCCCAGGCCTGATCCTGGCTCTGATGCTGGCCCCTGTCCTCATCATCCCCCATCCCTTCTCCTGATACCAGTCCTGGCTCTGGTGCTGCTCCCAGGCCTGATCCTGACCCTGCTGTGATCCCAGCCTCAGCCCCCAGCCCCATCCCAGTGCTGATCCTGGTTCTGACCATGCTGCTGCTCCCAAGCCTGATCCTGGCTCTGATGCTGGTCCTGGTGCCAGTGCTGGCCCCAGCTCTCATTCCCAGTCCAGCCCAGTCCTTCATCCTGCTGCTGGCCCTGACATTCCTCAGACTGCTCCCAGGCCTGATCCTGGCCATGATGCTGGTCCCAGCCCTTGCCCCTGTCCCAGTGCTGCTCCTGACACTGGCCCTGCTCCTGGCTGTGGTTCCAGTACAGACCCTGATCTTGGCCCTGCTGCTGATCCCAGCTCCATTCCTCATCTCCTTGGCAGCCCTGATCCTCATCCTGCTGCTGCTCCTCGTTTTTGTCCTCATCCCGTCCCTGGTGCTGGTCCCAGGCCCCATCATTGCCCTCATGATGGTCCCAGTCCTTGTCTCCAGCCCAGGTCCCAGTACTGGTCCTGGTCCTGATGCTGATCCTGGCCCTGGTGTTAATTCCAGGCCCTGGTGCTGATCCCAGCTGTGATACTGGTGCTGAAGCCAGCCCTGATGCTAATCCTGGCCCAAGTGCTGGTCCTGGCCCTGGCCCTAATGCTGGTCCCAGGCCCTGATCCCAGTCTTAGTGATGGTGCCAGCTCTGATTCTGATCCTGTATCTGGTGCTGGTCCTGGCCCTGATCCTGTATCTGGTGCCAATCTCAGCCCTGCTGCTGGTCCTGGCCCTGATCCTGGTCCTGGTGCTGATCTCAACCCTGATGTTCATCCTGGCCCTGATGCTGGTCCTGACCCTGGTGCTGATCTCAGCCCTGATATTGATCCTGGTCCTGGTCCTGATCCTGACCCTGGTGCTGATCTCAGCCCTGATGTTCATCCTGGTCCTGGCCTTGATCCTGACCCTGGTGCTGATCTCAGCCCTGATGTTTATCCTGGTTCTGGTGCTAATCCTGGCCTTGGTGCTGGTCCTGGCCCTGATCCTGGCCCTGATGCTGGTCATGGCCCTGGTGCTGATCTCAGCCCTGATGTTGATCCTGGCCCTGGCCCTGGTGCTGGTCCCAGCCCTGATCCTGGTCCTGACCCTGGTGCTGGTCCTGGTCCTGATGCTGTTCCTGACCCTGGTGCTGATCTCAGCCCTGATGTTGATCCTGGCCCTGGCCCTGATCCTGGTCCTGGTGCTGCTCCTGGGCCTGGTGCTGATCTCAGCCCTGATGCTGATCCTGGTCCTGGCCCTGGTGCTGGTCCCATCTGGTCCCAGCCCCGCTGTGTCCCCAGCGGGTGACACTCCCGCTCTCTCCGCAGACCAGCATGAAGAACATGGAGCGGGAGCTGGTGTGCCCGGTGTGCAAGGAGATGTACAAGCAGCCGCTGGCCCTGCCCTGTACCCACAACGTGTGCCACGTGTGTGCCAGCGAGGTGCTGCTGCAGCACGGCCACCTGTACTGCGACCCCACCTCCGAGCCCACCTCGCCCGCGGCCACCCCGTCCACCCGCAGCCCTCGCCTGGGCCGCAGGGCTGTCCCCAAACCCGACCGGCTGGACCGCCTCCTCAAGTCAGGTGGGGCAGGAGGGGCTGGCAGGAGGGGCAGCAAGGGGACAGGGATGGCTGGAGGAGTTTGGGACAGCCAGAGGGGATGGGGACAGGGATGGCTGGAGGGGTTTGGGATAGCCAGAGGGGATGGGGACATCTGGAGGGAACAGAGATGGCTGGAGGAGAGGGGGATGGCTGGAGGGGACAGGCATGGATGGGTAGAGGAGATGGGGACAGGGATGGCTGGAGAGGATTGGGGTGGCTGAGAGGATGGGGACAGGGATGGCTGGAGAGGACAGGGGTGGCTGAAGAGTATTAGGACATCTGGAGTGCATGGGGACAACTGGAGGGGACAGAGATGGCTGGAGGAGAGGGGGGATGGCTGGAGGGGACAGGCATGGATGGGTAGAGGAGATGGGGACAGGGATGGCTGGAGAGGATTGGGGTGGCTGAGAGGATGGGGACAGGGATGGCTGGAGAGGACAGGGGTGGCTGAAGAGTATTGGGACATCTGGAGTGGATGGGGACAACTGGAGGGGACAGAGATGGCTGGAGGAGAGGGGGATGGCTGGAGGGGACAGGGATGGCTGGAGACAGCAGGGGTGGCTGAGTAGATGGGGACAGGAATGGCTGGAGGGGTTTGGGACAGCTGAATGGAACAGAGATGGCTGTCGGAGAGGGGGATAGCTGGAGGGGACAGGGATGACTGGAGAGACAAAGGTGGCTGGAGAGGATGAGAACAGAGATGGCTGGAGGGAACAGGGATGGATGGAGGGGAGGTGAATGGCTGGAGGGGATGGCAGAGGGAATAAGAACAGAGGGAGTGAGGATGGCTGGAAGAAAGGACAGGGACAGGGGTGTCTGGAGGGGTTGGGAGCAGGGACGACAGGAAGGGATGGAGGTGAGGATGGGGCTTTTTGCCCTGCTGACCCCCATCCCCGCCTTCTTCCCACAGGCTTCGGCACCTACCCGGGGCGCAAGCGGGGCGCCGTGCACCCCCAGACCGTCAGCTTCCCGTGCCCCGCCTGCCAGCGGGACGTGGACCTGGGCGAGCGGGGTCTGGGCAGCCTCTTCCGCAACCTGACCCTGGAGCGGGTGGTGGAGCGCTACCGGCAGACCATCAACATCAGCGCGGCCATCATGTGCCAGTTCTGCAAGCCCCCGCAGCTGGAGGCCACCAAGGGCTGCACAGAGTGCAAGTCCAGCTTCTGCAATGAGTGCTTCAAGCTCTACCACCCCTGGGGCACTCAGAAAGCCCAGCATGAGCCCACGCCCCCCACCCTCACCTTCCGCCCCAAGGTGGGTCCTCCTGCCCTGATTAGGGATGAGAGTGTTGGGATTGTTCAGCCTGGAGAGGAGAAGCTTTGGGGTTACCAAATTGTGGCCTTCTGGTGTCTGAAGGGAACTTTTGAAAGGATGAGGCAAGACTGTTTACAAGAGCCTGGAATGACAGGATAAAGGGCAATAGGTTCAGATTGAAAGAGAGTAAGTTTAGGTTAGAAATTAGAAAAAAATTCTTGTAGTGGAGGTGGTGTGATCCTGGAACAAATTGCCCATGGAAGTTGGGACTGCCACACCCCTGGAAGTGTTCAAGGCCAAGGTGGGGCTCTGGGCAATGGGGTCTGGTTGAGAATGTCCCTGCTCACATCAGGCGGGTTAGAACAAGATGATCTTCAAGGTCCCCTTCCAACCCCAACATTTCTGTGATCCCGAGATCTGGGGTGCAGGGGTGGGACTCTCAGGGGTGGAGGGGTTGCAGAGCCCCACTGAGCCCCTCTGTGGCCGTGCAGGGGCTGATGTGCCCGGAGCACAAGGAGGAGGTGACTCACTACTGCAAGACCTGCCAGCGGCTGGTGTGCCAGCTCTGCCGCGTGCGCCGCACCCACACCAGCCACAAGATCACCCCGGTGCTCAGCGCCTACCAGGCCCTCAGGGTAAGGGCTCCTGGGGCCAGGCTGGGGCTCTGTGGGGAATTGGGGGCACCACAGAGCCCCAGGGCAGATGGGGAGTGTGGGGCGGGGACTGCTGGCACCACATCTCATCACCTTCCTGCAGGAGAAGCTGACGAAGAGCCTCACCTACATCCTGAGCAGCCAGGACACGGTGCAGACCCAGATTGCTGAGCTGGAGGAGACAGTGAAGCACACAGAGGTAAGGGCAGAGGGTGCCCATCTGTCCCTGAGTTGTCCCTAGGCAGGGGTGGCACAGCCCGACCAGTCCCCTCTGATCCCAGGAGGTGCACACGCTGACCCTGCCATGCCTGTGCCCGGCAGGTAAACGGCTCACAGGCCAAGGAAGAGGTGTCCCAGCTGATCCAGGGGCTCTGTGCCATGCTGGAGGAGAAGCGGGCCACGCTGCTGCAGGCCATCGAGGAGTGCCAGCAGGAGCGGCTGGCCAGTCTGCACAGCCAGATCCGAGAGCACCAGGCCATGCTGGAGAACTCGGGCATGGTGGGCTATGCCCAGGAGGTGCTGAAGGAGACTGACCACCCCTGCTTTGTCCAGGCTGCCAAGCAGCTGCACAACAGGTACTGGGCTACGGGCACAGGGCTGTCAGGGGCGTTGGGACCCTCTGATGCCCGAGGTGGCACCCTGACATCCCCGCTCTCCTGTGCTGCAGGATCCTCAGGGCCACCGATTCGCTGCAGAGCTTCCGTCCTGCAGCCAACGCCTCCTTCAGCCACTTCCAGCTGGATGTCAGCAGGGAGCTGAAGCTGCTCACTGACCTGGCCTTCATCCGAGGTAAAGGCACCGGGACCCGGGCACCGGCTGTGCCCCGTGCTGAGGCACAGCCCCTGCGGGCAGAGCGGGTCCCTGCCCGCCTCGGAGCTGCAGCTCGGCTGCGGCTGCCCAGGGCTGCTCGCGGATCTGCCGGTACCCCCTCCCCGTCAGGGACCGCCCCCGCCCCAACAGCCCCCAGAGATACCCCTGCCCTGCCCTGTGCCAGGGCATCCGGGCCAGGGTCAGGCAGGCAGGGCCATGGTGCCAGGTGAGGGCAGCAGCAGTGCCGCAGGGTGAGTACGGAGCTGCCCCGCTGCCGGGCAGGCGCTTCCCACAGGGCAGGAGCCGCGTGGCCCTGCCAGACCCGCTGGCGACACGTTTCAGACCTGCTTCTACCTCTCTTTGTTTATAGGCTGCGGCCGCTGCCGAGGCGTCACCGAAGTAACTGAGGCAAGTCACACCCCTGCCCCAGAGCCACCCCGCTCTCTCTTCCCATCCCTCCATCCCTCCAACCTGCTCCCATCCCTGGCCCCGCTCCGCTGCCATCCTCCATCCCCGTCCTGCCCGCCGGCGCTGGCAGCTGGTGGCTCTGCCTCCTCCATCTGCCGCCGCTCCTCCTGCCCTCCCACCCCCTCTCGCCACATTTCCATCCCCATCCTCACCCCATTTCCATCCGCCTCTTGCCCCATTTCTGTCCTACTCTTTGCTCCATTTCCATCCGCCTCTTGCCCCATTTCTGTCCTACTCTTTGCTCCATTTCCATCCCCTTCCTTGCCCCATTTCTGCCCTCTCTCACCCCATTTCCATCCCCTTCCTTGCTCCATTTCTGCCCTCTCTCACCCCATTTCCATCCCCCTCTCACCCCATTTCTGTCCCACTCCTTGCTCCATTTCCATCCCCTTCCTTGCCCCATTTCTGCCCTCTCTCACCCCATTTCCATCCCCCTCTTGCCCCATTTCTATCCCACTTCTTGCTCCATTTCCATCCCCTTCCTTGCCCCATTTCTGCCCTCTCTCACCCCATTTCCATCCCCTCTTGCTCTTTCCATTTTCTTTCCCATTTCTGTCCCCTATTGCCACTTCCATCCCCTTTCTCACTCCATTTCTGTTCAACTCTCAGCCCACTTCTGTCCACATCCTCACCTCACTTCTGTCCCATTCATCACCCAATTTTCTGCTCCCTCCTCATCCCATTTCCGTTCTCCCTTGCCCCATTTCAACCCATCCTTGCCCTTTTTCCACTTTCTTCTCTTGTGTTTCCATTCCCCCACTTTCCATTTCCACCCCAGTCTCACTCCATTTCCACCCCAGTCTCACCCCATTTCCACCCCAGTCTCACTCCATTTCCATCCCATTTCTCACTCCATTTTCATCCTCTCCTTGCCCCATTTCCACCCCTCTCCTTGTTCCATTTTCTTCCCCATCTTGTCCCATTCCCATTCCCTTTCTTGCCTCATATTTGTCCCCCTTCACCCCATTTATGTCCATGTTCCTCCCCCATTTGTGTTCTTGACTGCACCCCATTTCTTTCCTCTTCCTCACTCTATTTCCACACCTTTCCTCATCCCATTTCTTTCTCACCTCACCCCATTCCCATCTGCCTCCTCACCCCAATTCCGTCCTGCTCACCCCATTTCTTTCCCTTTCTGTATCCCATGCCCACCTTGTCCTTGCCCATTGTTGCCCCATGTCCATTCTCCTTCTCTCTGTATTTCCATCCTACTCTCACCCCATTTCTGTCCTCTTCCTCTCCTATTTCAATCCCTCTCCTTGCCCCATTTCTACCTTCCTCATCATCCTGTTTCCTTTCTCTTCCTTGCCCCATTCCCATCCTTTTCTTACCCCTCTCCCACCTGCCAACCTTCATCTCCCCTCCCCACCCTGCCTCTGTTCCTGACAGTACCTTCTACCACCCTCCATCCCCATCTCCTCCTCCTCTTCCTCCTCCTCCTCCTCCTCTTCCTCTTCTGCTGCCTCCACTCTCTCTCTCTCTCTCTCTCCTCCCTCCTGACTTGCACTCGGCCTGTCTGGTCCCTGGAGCCCCACAGCAGCAGCTCCTCTGTCTCCCCGACTCTCGCTCTCCTCCGGTGCCGACACACGGTCCTCTGCAGTCAGACCCCTCTAGACTCTGCTGGTTGTGCGTCCGTCCGTCCGTCCGTCCGGAATCCCGGAATGCCCCCTCCCTGCGTCCGGCCGCCTCCCTGCCTGCGGGGTGGGGGATGCTGCCTGACGCCCGCTGCTGCCTCTCCCCACAGCGCCCGAGGCCCCCGTCATCGACACGCAGCGCACCTACACCTACGACCAGATCTTCCTGTGCTGGCGGCTGCCGCAGCACTCGCCGCCCGCCTGGCACTACACCGTGGAGTTCCGCAAGACCGACGCCAAGGCCAAGGGGCTGAAGCTGTGGCAGCGGCGGGAGGAGGTCAGGGGCACCTGCGCCCTCGTCGAGTACCTGGACACCGACAGCGTCTACGTGCTCAGGGTGAAGGGCTACAACAAGGCGGGTTTTGGGGACTACAGCGAGGACATCTACCTGCACACGCCGCCCGCCCCAGGTGAGAGGGGACGGGATCACGTTTGGGTCACCAATTGTCACCAAAGGGGTATCGCTGCACGCCCCAGGTGAGAGGGGATAGGATCATGTCGGGGTCACCAATTGTCACCAAAGGGGTATCACTGCACGCCCCAGGTGAGAGGGGATAGGATCATGTCGGGGTCACCAATTGTCACCAAAGGGTATCACTGCACGCCCCAGGTGAGAGGGGATGGGATCACGTCAGGGTCACCAATTTTCACCAAAGGGGTATCGCTGCACGCCCCAGGTGAGAGGGGACAGGAACACATCAGAGTCACCAATTGTCACCCAAAGGGGTATTGCCACCCGCCCCAGGTGAGAGGGGATGGGATCACGTCAGGGTCACCAATTGTTATCAAAGGGGTATCGCCACCTGCCCCAGGTGAGAGGGGACAGGATCAGGTTGGGGTCACCTTGTCACTGCAGGGGTATCGAGGACAGACAAAGGTGATGTAGAGACTTCATCATGAGAAGGCATGAAAACAGGCACTTTATTATTAGAAATCTACTGTTCTTATAGGAACAATGGGAGACCTAAGACCTGATTGGCCTTTAGGAATCTTCTCTCACCTGTTGGTCAAGAAGGGACAGCTCCTTCTTGTAAACATCTTTGACAAACAGAGATTGCCTGCCAGGTGTAGAGATTGAGATATTAATTGTTTTAATTCTTTCTCTGAGCTTTCTCACAACTTCTCACACCTTCCCAGGAACATCTTGGGAGAACTATGTCTCTCTCTGTTCAGAGGATATGTGACTACCCCAGATGGGTGCTTGGGTCAGCGCGGGGTGCCCTGCTGTGCTGTGACGCTCACCTTTCTCCCCTTTGTCTGCTCCCCACAGTCCTCAACTTCTTCCTGGACAACCGCTGGGGCTTCAACCGGGACCGGCTGGCCATCAGCAAGGACCAGCGCGCGGTGCGCAGCGTGCCTGGCATCCCCATGCTCTTCGCCGCCGAGCGCCTGATGACCAGCTGCCACCTCTCCATCGACCTGGTCATCGGTGACGTGGCCATCACCCAGGGCAAGAGCTACTGGGCCTGCTGCGTGGACCCCAGCTCCTACCTGGTCAAGGTGGGCGTGGGGCTGGAGAGCAAGCTGCAGGAGTGGTTCCAGGTGCCGCAGGATGTGGTGAGCCCCAGGTGAGCTTGGGGGATGCAAGGTTTGTTCCTACCTCCCCAGTAGGGTGTCAGGGGGCTCCCGGAGGGGACATGTCTCCACTGGGACCAGAATACACTCCTTCAGCACTGCTGGGGAGTCCTGTGGGTGGCCAGTCCAGTCAGGGGGGCTGCTGGGTGCTGAGGAAGCTTCTCAGAGTGGATATTGGATCTGGATCCCCCCACCTGGGTACTCTGCATGGCGGGTGGAGGGGCCACAGGTGGGGCAGAGCCCTCCTGAGTGGGTGCCTGTCCCTGGAGGTGTGGGGGGGGATCTCCAGCCTCTCCCGTGGAAGGACTCACCTGTCCCCCCTCCACAGGTATGACCCCGACAGTGGCCATGACAGTGGGGCAGAGGACACTACGGTGGAGGCACCTCCTCCCTACGCTTTCCTCACCATCGGCATGGGCAAGATCCTGCTGTCACACGGCTCAGCCCTCACGTCCCGCGACCCCAACGGCTGCACCGTGCCCCTGCCCCCACGCATTGGCATCTGCCTGGACTACGAGCAGGGCAAGGTGAGCTTTTATGACGCCGTGTCCTTCCGCGAGCTCTGGGAGTGCGGCGTGGACTGCTCGGGGCCCGTCTGCCCCGCCTTCTGCTTCATCGGAGGGGGGGCCCTGCACCTGCAGGAGCTGGTGGCCAACAAGCAGGAGAGGAAAGTGACCATCGGGAACTTTGCCAAGCTGGACTGAGCCACGCCCGCAGTCCCCAAATGCCCCCCGGGCACCCTGCGAGCACCAGGGGGACACAAGTGGCCAGGGAGCAGAGCAGAGCAGGGGTGGCCCCGGCCCTGCCACCACTGGGGACAGGACAGGTGTTTGTTTTGTGGGATGGGGGGGACGGGGACAGCTTCGCCGTCCCCTCCTCACCCTGTCTGCCTGCCCCTAGCTCCAGCTTAGCCCCAGGCTGCTCGGGGCTGGGGCTGTGGGCAGGGCTGGCAGAGGGTCAGCCCTAGAGATGGGTCAGGGAGGGGGACGGGGCTGCGCAGGGAGGGGGGTGGAAGGTGACAGTGGGGTGACAGTGCAGGGGAGAGGCTAGGTGCTGGTTGGGGTGGGGGAGGCAGCTGGGGTGGGGGAGAGGGCGGGGGGGGAAGCTGGGCTGGAACAAGGTGTGAAGATGTTTTGTAAAATGGCTCATTTTCAACGTGGATCATCTGGCTGCAGCCAGGCACAGCCCCTGCACACAGCCAGCGTGGGGTCCCTCCCGTGGGCTGCTGGGCACCTCAGTGCCTGCCGCCTGCTCTGCCCTGTCCTTTGGGAGCAACGTGCCTGGCCAGCCCTGCACGTGGCCTCAGGGCCACACTTGGCTCCTGTTACACTGCTCGGTGCCCAACCCATGGACAGAGTGGGCTGGGCCTGCAGGGTCTGGATCTGACCCACCAGGGAGCCCCAGTGCCATGCGGGCTGTGCCAGCAGTCCCACACCGGGATCTGTCCGAGCTGCTGTCATTTCTCCTGGGTTCTGTTACAACAAACGCTGTATTTTCATGGTTTCCTACAATAAACTGCAATGCCAGACTCGTCCGGAGCCTCCCTGGCACAGGGGGGCCATGGGACTGAGCTGTGCATGGGGCCAAACTGTGCATGGGGTCAGGGTGCCAAGGGACGTGGGACCTGGGTTGGCTGGGGGGCCACAGGGCAGTGGGGTCACAGGGCTGTGGGGTCTCAGGGCTGTGGGGTCTCAGGGCTGTGAGGTTGCAGGCCTGTGGGGTCATTGCATTGTGGAGTTGCAGGGCTGTGGAGTCTCAGGGCTGTGGTGCTGCAGGGCTGTGGGGCCTTGGAGCTGTAGGGTCTTAGGGCTGTGGGGTCCTTGGGTTGTGGGGTCTCAGGGCTGTGGAGCTGCAGGGATGTGGAGTAGAGGGCTGTGGGGTCACAGAGTTGTGGGGTCACAGAACTGTGGGGTAGCAGGGCTGTGGGGTCTCAGGGCTGTGGGGTCTCAGAGCTGTGGGGTCTCAGGGCTGTGGGGTCTCAGGGCTGTGGGGTCACAGAGTTGTTGTGGGGTCACGGGGCTGTGGGGTCTCAGGGCTGTGGGGTCACAAAGTTATTGTGGGGTCATGGGGCTGTGGGGTCTCAGGGCTGTGGGGTCTCAGGGCTGGCCACGGGGCCATGAGAGCAGGCTGTCCAGAGGCACGTGTCCAGAGGCGTGCACTGGACCAGGGGCCATGGGGCCGGGCTGTCCTTTGGGCCGTGGCCAGCAGGTGCCAACCCTGCCCAGCCTGGGCAGTGCTGACGTGTCAGGTCCTACCCATGCTCTGCCTGGCCACGTGGTCACTGCCACTCCATCACAGGGGCTCCTGGAGGGGACATCTCTCCACTGGGCTCATAATAAACTCCTTCAGCACTGCTGGGGAGTCCCCTGGGCAGCCAGTCCAGCCAGGGGGGCTGCTGGGTGCTGAGGCAGCTTCTCAGAGTGGGTATTGGAGCTGGACCCCCCCCACCCGGGTACTCTGCATGGCGGGTGGAGGGGCCACAGGCGGGGCAGGGCCCTCCTGAGTGGGTGCCTGTCCCTGGAGGTCCCAGCCCCTGAGTTGGAAGAGGAGGGGGACACAGGGCCGAGCTCTCTGTGAACAGGCAGCTCTTTGTAGGGCCCAGCCCTTCAAATCAGGCCCCTGTTCTGATCCCTGGGGCCCTGCCCAGGGTTGGGGGGATTGGGAGGGGAAGCAGCAGTGCCAGGCACACCCCATCCCCTTTGGGGCTCTGTCCTAAGCACATGACCCCATGCCCAGCTGGCAGAACGGACCTTGGGGTGGGGGGTGCTACACTGTGCCAGACCCCCCCCATCACTGCTCAGGGAGCCCCCTGTGCTCCAGAGACCCCCAGCCCCTTGCCTGCACCCCATCCCAGCTCTGATAGCTCCCAGCACGTGCCAGGGTTCCTGGGCAGCTGGCACAGCCGTGGGCCCCACCCAGAGCCCACATTCTGTGGCCGAGGGCTCCATCAGCTGCCCGCTGCTGGGCTGCTCCTGGGGCTGTTCCAACCAAGCCCTGGCTCCACGCCTGTGACCACATGGGCTTTCTTTGGGGAAGGGTTGGTTTCCTTGTTTTTCTGCCTTTTCAGTGGTTGCCAAAACACTCCCAGTGCCCAGGAACAGGCCCAGCTCAAACTGGGGCTGCCAGGGGGCCACCAGGGATTGCTGCTGCCAAGGTTTGTGCCCTGGTGCTGCCACGCAGCCTCTTCTTCCAGCACCCCCAGAATCTTTTTGGGGCTCACAGAGTGTTTGGAAGAGCCTGAGCCCGCAGGGGAGGGGAGCAGGACATGCTGCAGGCAGCCAGTGACACACGTGCAGCTGAACACCCCTGGCACCATCACATTCCGCCTGTGCAGCCACGGGGAAAGCAGACATGTCAAACCAACACGTTAAACCACAAGCAGAAACCGAGAGCCGGGAGGGGTGAGAGGGACGGGGTCTGGCAGGAAATGTCACATCCAGAGGCGTGCAGGAACCAGGGACACGGTGACACCCCCAGCACCAAGCCCAGGATTGCCTGGAATGGGAAACAAGAGCCACCACCCAAGCCGAGGCCACCTAGATGGGTGACAGGGGAGTCACTGTCCCAGAGAAGCCCCCCGGCACACCACGGCGCAGTCCCGGGGACACATGGCTGCCCCCATCCTTTTATTTGAACTGTGATAAATACACCCCAGCTGAGGAGCTGCCACCCCGCCGAGGAGCTGCCACCCGGCCGAGCCGAGCCCGGCACCAACACCCCGCAAACAGAGATATTTATATCAACACCACAAAAAGAGCCATTGAATCGCAGGGGGAGCACGAGCCCCGTCCTCCACCCCCGGCACGGAGCAGGGTTGCAAAGCCAAGCGAGTGCGGGGACCGTGGGGTGTGCGGGACCCTCCCTCTCCGCCGCCGATCTCCGTTCATCCAGTTCTGTCATGTGCACGGATCCGGCTGCTCCAGAACCATCCGGCTCCCGCTGCCCACTGCGAGGGGCCGAGCAGCACCGGGGGATGTGCCCGGGGCCGGTGCTGCTCTCCCGGGAGTGGGGGGCTGCGGCCGCCCCCTCCCCTCGGCAGCCGCCCTCCTTCCAGCGCGCCCTTCAGAGGTTGTCGGAGCCGGCGGCGGGGTTCGTGTAGGTGAAGGTGCCGGACCTCGTGGTGCTGCCGCCGGCCACCTTCGGGGGAGGAAAAGTGAGGGGGTGTCAGGACTTGGCTGAGCCCCCACCCCAGGGCAGCAGAATGAGACCTGCACCTTCTCCATGCCCACTGTGGGCAAGCAAAATTCACATCCTCCCACCATGGTGGGCACAGGAAGACCTGCACCCTCTCCATGCCCACCGTGGGAGACTAAAAATCGCATCCTCCCACCGTGGTGGGCTACTGCCCCCCATCATGGGCATTGCGGGCACCCTCGGCCCCCACGGACACCCCGGGCCGCCCCTCCCCGTGTACAGGAGGAGCCGCGGTGGCCCCGGCCGTGTTCCCGCACGATAAGCCGGCCTGGCGAGTGCGAAGGTAAATATTTACCCAGGCCCCTGGTATTTGCTCAGGGTGAGCTGCTCTCAGGGAGCCGGAGCAGCTGGACACGGCCCCCGCCCACAGCCCCGCGTGGGGGGAGCACAGGGCGGCCCCCCGTGCCCAGCATCGCCTTGGAGAGCCCTTTGCGCCTCCGGGCAGCTCCCGGCGCCACAGCAGCAGCTCCGGCTCCAGTTTGGGAGCTGCCGGTGTGGGATGAAGGATGCTGGCTACGGGAATCACTACCTCAGTCCCCCCCCATCAGCTCCGCAGTGCCCCAGCGCTGCTCCCCACCCGCGGCAGAGGATGCGGGAGACCTGAGGGTGCGGCTGGGACACAGCAGGGCAGAAGGGGCAGAGTGGGCAAGCAGCGAGCCCCCTGACGCCGCTGCGGCGGGGCACGGGGAGAGGCTGCCCAAGGTCGCGGGGAGCTCCCCGGAGCCGGGCCGGGTCTGCCCGCGCCGGCCACTGCTCCAGCCAGGCGTGAATGTTACACTCACCTCCCGGCGAGGATGGCGTGAGACGAGCTCCCTGCACACCCGTCCCAGCCCTGCCATCTCTGTCCCTGCCCTGCCATCTCCCTGAGCCGTGAACCCAGGGATGCACCCCTGCTCTCTGCCCTCCTGGGAGCCCAGGTGTGGGGCTCTGGCTCTCACCTGGCTGTAGGGGTTGGGTTTGCTGTTGGGGGACACGTAGCGCCCATGGCTCTGGTACTGCAGGTACTCAGCCATGGGGTGGTAGGAGTCCTTCTGGCTGAGCAGGTCCAGCTTCCCTCGGCTTTTCCGGCGGCAGGTGCAGGTGGACTTGGGGAGAGAGAGAGGTGTCAGAGCTTGGCCAGGGTGGGGACAGGGACAGGGCACCAAGCAGCAGAGTGCAGGTGAGGACTGGGGTGGGGATGGGGCCTCACCATCAGGAGGAGACAGGTGAACATGGTGAACAGCAGCAGGACGCTGACCAGAACCAACAGAGCAATGGCCCAGTCCGGGATCATGGGTGCTGGAGTAGGGGATATCACTGCTGCAGAGCCTGAAAGGAGCAAAGCTGTGTCTGCACCACAGGCAGAACTGAGACAGAGCCCTGAGAGATCCCTGGGACAGGACACCAAGGTCTGAGCCCTCCTGCATGGGATCCTGCCTGACACAGGCACTGGGAACGTGCACTGGCCTAATCCACTGCAAGCCCCAAGCCCATCACAGCACCAAGCAAGCCCCTGCCTCAGCCAGGACAGGACCCTCCCATGTTTCTGGACCCTCCCAAGCTTCCCCCAGGCTCCATCCCCCTCCCTCCCCAGCCTCTCACTCTGGATGCTGTCCAGCTGCAGGCCCATGATGAAGCCATTCTGGTCCAGGCTCCTCCTCAGGCGCTGCTCAGCAGCGTCGGCAGCGATGGCATCGCTTCCGTTCCCAAACACCAGGGTGGACTGGACCTTCACTGAGCCTTGGCTGCACGGGAGGAAGCATCAGCACCCAGACTGCTCCCTGAGGGGCTACAGACCAGGGGGATACACTGCAATACACCAGCCCTGCTGGCACTGCTGCTGCTCACCTGTACTGCAGCTCGCTGCACCCGATGTAGGTCTGCGTGCCCATGCAGCCCGAGCAGCCAAAGACGTGCTGGAACTGGAAGGAAGCATTGAGGTCATGGCCACCTCCCCACAGACACAGACACCCCCCTTTCCTGTCTCCATGCAGAACTGGCAGAATGGATGCTCTAGGTGCTTCCATGGAAAGCCCCGAGGTGAGGGGGCTCCTTCCCAGCACAGCCTCTGCCCCAAGGTGAGGGGGGTCCTTCCCAGCACAGCCTCTGCCCCAAGGTGAGGGGGCTCCTTCCCAGCACAGCCTCTGCCCCAAGGTGAGGGGGCTCCTTCCCAGCACAGCCAGGGCCTCTGCTGGTGGGGCTGGGACTCACCATGGTCAGGACAGTGCGGCTCAGACTCCTGTACTCCTGCGATGCTGGGTCACGCAGGCTCTCATTGAAGCTCCTGTTGATGATGCGGAAGGACAGCGGGACACGGACGAGCAGCTGGGCAGCAGGCAGCTGGGCTGAGGTTTTGCTGGGGTTGGGACCACCCTGGGTGGGAGCTGTGCTGCCCTCAGACGTTATCTGGGTGGGAAAGACCTGAGCGCTGGTGCTCCCGTTGCCTTTGGTGCTGCCATGCATGGTGGTGGGAGCAGCAGAGCTGCTGTTGGTGCCAAAGTTAGGGGCCCAGCTGCTGCTGTTTGAGGTGGCATTGGCATGGGGGATGGCTGGGCCGCTGGGGACAGGCACCACAGTGCTGTTGGATGTGGCATTGCTTGTGGAGTGGTTGCCAAACTGGAAGTTCGTGGTATTTGTGGCAGGGAATGCAGTGGCATAGGGGAAGACAGAGGTTGGGGGCCGGCTGGGCCGTGTGCTTTTGGGGAATATATTTGGCAACCAGGTGGTGGCAGTGCTTTCCGTGGTCATCTCCACGGTGGTCGTTTCGGTGGTTTCCATCTCCATGGTTGTCTCGGTGGTCATGGTGGCACAGGTACCTGGAGGAAACCCCTGGAGTCAATGGCTGCAGCCCAGTTAGGGAAGGTTTCACCCAAAACCAGCTCATCAGCTGAACACTGTGGGAAGGACCACAACCCCCAACAGCCAAAAGCCAGTTGCTGCTGCCCACAAGGCTAAGGAGACCTTCAGCAACACCCCACGATCGGGCACTTGTGGCACCACTAAGGGTCCAGGTGGGCACTGGCACCTGCGCCATGCCCAGCCCCGCAGCCCCTGGGGTGTCCCTGACATGCTGGGGGCTCAAGCATGCCACCCAATAAAGCCCCCCTTGCTGTGGGTGACACGCTGGGGTGTCCCCATGCCCTCCAGCCCTGCCTGGCCTGGCTGGGGGCCAGTACAGGCAGCTCCCAGGCAGGTTCCCAGCGGCTGCTGCAGGAGCTGGCGGCACTGGAGGAGAGCCCGGGGTCCGGGCGCTCACCGGGACACACCTGCATTCCAGCCCGAGAGCCCCGGGCACAGCCTGCTGCGGCTGGTCCCGGCACAGCCCAGCCCTTGGCCGAGCCCTTCGGACAAGGCAGTGGGGCCGTGCCTTGAGCCCCCAGGTACCAACACTCCTGGGCACGAGCAGCCCCGGGAGCTGCACCCCAGAGCCAGAGCGGGGACAATGTCCCTGCTGCCAGGATGCCACTGGTTCCAGTATCCCCCGGTCCCCACTTTGAAAGGGATCCCGCTCTGCTCCCCCTGCCAGGGTCCCAGCCCCTCACCTGTGCCCAGCACCAACAGCAGCAGAAAGACAGGGAACGCCATGGGGATTGTCCGGGGGGTCCCGGCACCTCTTGGGGCTTGGCAGCGGCTGCTCTCCCGTTAGCTGGTGGCACACGCCTCAATCCAGGGATCCGGAACTGGCAGCTCGACAGCGGCCTGAGCTTTATAGAGCACCTGGAGCAGGTGGGGAGGCCCCGCCCAGCCACCGGCTCCAGGCAGGGGGGTCGTTCTGCCCCGCTTGGCACAGGGGTGCCACTGCACCGATGGGGTCCCCGCAGCATCAGCCCCCCAGGTTGGGTCTCTTGCACATCTCTGGCTCGGGGAGACACGGCTGGCAGCGTCCCCGAGCCACGGGCGGACCCAGCCGCGGGTGGGCACAGGACGGGACAGCAGCCGGGCATCCTGGGGCAGGGGCGGGAGCAGCATCTGCGGGGCTGCCTGGGCTGAGCCACGCGCGCCAGGACCTGGTGGGGGGCACGGGGGGGACAAGGAGTCCCCAGCCCCTCGTGCAGGGGGGGCCTCATCCTCTGGCTCAGCCCGGGGTTAATCATTACCGGCTGGTCATCGCCTCGCCCTACACTCAAATAAACACCAGTGACTCCCCCGAAACGCTTACGCAGGTACAGCCCAGGGCCCCACCACATCCCAGTACCTCCCAGTAAGGTCCCTCCAGGTACCAGGGCCCCCCTAGCAGGCACAAAGCCCCATCCCCAGTCAGGACACGGGTGATGCCAGGTGCCAGTGCCCCACCCCAGAGGTAACGGGCACCGCCCGTGCCTGGGCACAGGTGACATGTGCTCCTGGCACGGATGGGCATCAAAAGCTACTGGTCCCACTCTGCCCCTGCCCTGCAGAAATTCCTGATCCCTGGGGGATCCCCAATCTCTCAGCAGGGTGCTGATTCCTGCGAGGGTCCCAGTTCTTGGGGAGGTCGTGTTTGGGGTCCCCACACTTGGCTCCTGGCCAGCCTCGTGTGAGGCCAAAGTGCCACCCCATCCACGCCAAAGGATTCTGAGGTGGTGCTGAGAAGGGGAGCAGAGAGGGGGACCCTCCATGCTGCAGTGATTGAGGGCAAGGGATGGGTTTCAGTGCAGGTGGAGTGGAACCCAGCAGAGCTCTGCTACCCCCACAGTGGCCACAGCCTTGGCAAGCCGGGCCACGTGCAGGCAGCTGCAGGCAGGATGCAGGCAGCACCTCTGGGCAAACATTTCCTTCCCAAAAGGCCTCACCACGGGAGTGGCTCTCCCCATGCAGTGATGCTGACCCCTGTTGCCCTCTGCTCCAGCCCTAATCCCTCACCCCACTCAGCTCTGGGGACTTTCCCCTGAGCCTCCCCATCCCCCCGAGTGAGGGCTGCAGTTTTCCTCCTGCAGACACCCACAGAGGACACATTGTGTGTGGGGGAGATGAAGGGCAGAAGGGTCCCAGCAACTGTTCTCACCCACCAGCCCTGGGAGCAGGGGCCATTAGCCCACCCTGTCCATACCAGTGGGTCCATGTGTCCACCCTGTTCAAAGCCAGTGGGTTTGTGTGTCCACCCTGTCCATGACCAGTGGGTCCCATGCACCCACCACCACCATGTCCAGTGGGTCCTATGTCCCCATCCCTGCTGTGCCCAATGGGTCTCATGTATCCACCCTTTCTGCCCAGTCAGTCCCATGTGCCCACCCTGACCATGTCTGGTGGGTCCTGTGTGCCCACCCAGTCCACATCCAGGGGGTCCTGTGTGTCCACCCTGCCCATGTTTGGTCGGTCCTGTGTGCCCACCACCCCATGGGTTCCCTGTGTTCGCGCTGTCTGTGTCTTGTGGGTTTTTTCTGCCCAACCCCACCCTGCCCAATGGATTCTGTGTGCCCAACCTCACCATGTCCAGTGGGTCCCATGTGCTCACACCTACCCTGTCTGGTGGATCCCTGTGTCCACCCTGCCCATGCCCTATGGATCCCCTGTGTCCAGGCTGTCCGTGTCTGGTGGATCCCTGTGTCCACCCTGCCCATGCCCGGTGATTCCCCGTGTCCAGGCTGTCTATGCCCGGTAGATCCCCTGTGTTCACCCTGTCCGTGTCCGGGGGTCCCGACTCGCCCCGTCCCCGCCCCGCGCGTGCCCGGCCCGGGCCGGTGGCCCCGAACCTGCGACGCCCCCTGGCGGACACAGCCCCGCACGACGCCCCCGCCGCGCACCGGCACCGGGACCAGAAACGGCACCGGGACCGGCACAGGAGGTGGAAGGGGACCTCTCCTGGAGTGAGATAGGTAGCGAGGCAGGGACTGGGACTGGAGCGAGAGCGGAACCGCTGCTGGGAACAGACCTGGAGCGGCATGGGGAGTCGAGTGCAGTAATGCAGAGCTGGAGTGAGACCGATACTGGAGCGAAACGGGAGCGGGAGAGAGACTAGGACAGGGAGCAGGAGACAGAGCAGGAGCGGAGCGGGACCGCAGCGGGAATGGTACCGGACCGGGATCGGAGGGGAAGCAGAAGAAGGACCGGAATAGGAACGGGAACCGCGGTCGCCCCTCGCAGCTCGGGGGCGCGGGAGGAGGCGCTCAGTAGCCAGCGGCGATTTCACCTGTCCCGGCACTCCCGGGGAGAGCCAGCTGCGCTCCCGCCGCGGCCCTGGGCCTGGAACGGGCACAGGCCCTGGCCCCGGTCCCGGCCCCAACACCGGAGGGCAACCCCGCGTTGCCCTTTTAAGAGGGGCCCGGTGCCGCCGCGCCCATTGTCGCCGCCGCCGCCGCGGGGCGGGGGGGCCGGGCCGGTGCCGGGGCCGCGCGCTCCGGGGCGGGCGGGATGGGGGGGGTGGGGGCACATTCCGCCGCGTTGCCGGGACAGCCGTCGCCGTGGTGACCGGTCCCTGCCGCCGAGCCGCGGTGCGCGCCGCGCAGTTCCCACGGAGCGGCCCGGGCGGCGGCGGCGGCTCCGCTCCCTCCGGGGCGGCGGGAGGGCCGGGATGCGGTGCAGTGTTGTGCTCTCGCCCACCAATATTGCACTCGTCCCGGCCTCCCGCCGCCGCGGGCTGCGCCTGTGGGACCGGCCGGGCGCTGACCCAACCCCGAGACCACCGGGAGGACGGCGCGGGACGGAGCCGAGAGCACGGGGGGGACCCACGGCCCTCTCAGACCAGCGGGAACCCCCCAGGGACCGGGCGCGCAGGGTAGAAAACACTCAAAACTTTATGGCCAGGCGTGGGGCAAGGACCGGAGCGCCCGGGGCAGGCGTGGCGGGAGCCCCGGCACTGCGGGGCCCCGGTACTGGCAGTGCAAAGTCCGCGGGGGGCCGGGAACGGGGCCCGGCCGGGAGGAGCGGCGGGGCCCGGTGCGCCCCCGGGTGCCGCTGGTGGCGGGAAGCCGGAGCGCCACCGGTGCCGCTGGCGGGGGAGGCCCGTGCCGGGCGCGGTCACTCGCGTCCCTCCAGCAGGAACCGGCGGAAGGGCTCGAAGTCGGCAGGGATCGTGTCTGTGGGGAGCAGCGCGGGGGGCGTCAGGAGCCGGCCAGGGGACAGAGCCCCCATAAAGCCCCCGGCCCAGAACTGAGCCCGCCGCAGGGGCGATGGAGGGGATGCTCGGCCGGCCGCCGGGCCGGTACGGGGGTCTCGGGGGGGGCCTGCTCACCGTTGCAGCGGTACTGCAGGTTGGACCAGATGATGTTTTCCTGGGAAAAGCAGAAGACCCCCAGCCGGCCCCCGCGCATCGTGGTGTCGATGATCACACCGGAGTCGGCCACCAACTGCGGGCCCTCGTACAGACGGACCCTGCAGGGGAACGGGGCCCGGCCGGTCAGCGGGCCCCCTCACCGGAACCCCGCCGGGGCCAGCTCCCAGATTCCACCGGGACTCCGCCGGTACTCGACCGGGGAAAACATCGGGATCCTACTGAGGCGCCATCGGGGCCAGCACCTGGATCCCACTGGGACCCCTCCACGACCAGCACCGGGCCCCGGGCATCCCGACCCGGGGACGGTGGCACCGGGCTGGAGCCGGGGCATCCTGCGGGAGACTGGGCCCGAGGCACCGGACCGGCTGGATCCTCGGGCCGGGGCCCCCCGCCGTGGCCGGGCTGAAGCCCCCCGCGCCGCCCCCGGCCCGGCCCCGCCGCTTTTGTCGGGCGCTTTGCATGTGAAAGGCGCCGGCGGGGTCGCCATGGCGACGGGACAATGGCCCCGGGGGCCCGGGGGGCGGAGGGCCCGGCGGCGGAGCCCCCCCGCCGCGGCCGCCCCGGCGGGAGCCTTAAAGGAGAAACGCGGCTGCGTCCCCACCGGGCAGGAGCCCTCCCCACCGCCAAAATCCCCCCGCTGCGGTGGTCTCACGGGGCTGGATGCTCCCCCATGGCCGGTATCCCCACACTGCGGTGGTCCCACAGGGCTTGATCCCCCGCATGGCCGGCATCCCCTCACTAGGGTGGTCCCAGGAGGCACAACGCCTCCTCATGGATATCCTCCTACCCCTGAGGGGGATCCGCAGGGCAGGACCCTTACTCGTGGTTATCATCAGGGCTGCTTCACTCTAGGGTTGGTTTCTCCCCAATAAACGACATCCCCCCCACTCGTGTGGTCCCACTGGGGGTGCACCGTGGTGAGGCAGCCCCCACCCCAGCAGCCCCCACGCCCCCCCCTGCTTACCTGATGTAGCCCACCTGGGGCCTGTGTGCCAGCTGCCAGCGGTAGGACGTCTTGTCCCTCCAGCCCACGTTCCGGGGGTCCTTCCAGAGCAGGCGGACGTGGTCAGGTGTGTGGCCCGTGTGCCACAGAGCATTGCGCAGGTGCTCCCCGGGGCCCGTCGAGGACTTCACTGCCTGCAGGTGCATGGGGGCTTCAGGGGGGACCTCAACAGCGGGGCCTGACCCAGCCCATGGGTGGGGCCACCACCCACCTTGAGCTGCAGCCCCGGCTCGGCCACAGCCCGGAAGGGGGTAGCCTGCCAGTAAGTCTGCTCCGTCTGCTTCCACATCACCACGTAGAAGCTGGCACTGTCCTGGTAGCTGAAGATGAAGCCGGCGTAGTCATCGTCGGTGATGGTGTTGACATGGAAGGTGCCCTCAAAGTCCACCCCGTTGAAGGCTGTGTAACCTACAGGCAGGAAACGCTGCGGGGAGCCCTCTTTCCCCACGGGACTCCCAGCCCACCCACCCTTCATCCCCCATCTGTGGGGCAAAGAACCGGCCCTTACTCCCCTGCACAGTGGGAGTAAGGGGTGACTGCCCACAGAGCCTGTGGGTGGGTGAACAAACCTTACCCACAGCCAAACCCGGGTCACTGTTCATGGTCTGCACGATCTCCATGCCCTGTGGGGGGACAGCTGGGTGAGGGGCACCCCAGCACCCCTGGGGCCCTCCCAGCCCCCTGAGCTCCCACCCTGCAGCGCAGCCCCCAGAAACACGGGGCGCAGCATCCACACCTGGTTGAGCACAACCCAGTTGGGGTCGATCTGGGCGTCCCCCTCGGGGTCAAGGATGACGGTCTGGTAGGCGCGGAAGTCGGTCAGCGTCACCTCGGCGCTCTCGGGGCACACGTCCAGCTGGTCCACCACCGTGTCATTGTCAAAGTCCTCCTCGCAGACATCACCCACACCATTCCCTGGGGACATGTGCTCAGTCAGGGCTGGGCTGAGCCCAGGCAGGTCCTCCTCCCCCTGCCCACCCCATGCTCACCGTCTGAGTCCTTCTGGTTGGGGTTGGGAATGAGGCGGCAGTTGTCTGGGCCAGGTGCCACATAGTCCGGGATGCCATCATTGTCATCATCGTTGTCACAGTCATCCCCCAGCCCATCATTGTCTGAGTCCAGCTGGGAGCTGTTGGGGATCTCAGCACAGTTGTCCTTGGTGTCCTGATGCCCATCCCCGTCACTGGGAGCAAGAACGAGGTCACAGCAATGACAAAACTGAAGATCTCCCCGAAGACCCCATTGTCCCTCCTGACAGGTCCCTGAACCAGGAGCCCAGCTCTGCCCCGCAGGACACAACTGGGAGGTCACCCCACTGCAGTACTATCCACACCTGTCCTCGTTGGTGTCACAGATGTCTCCTACCAGGTCACTGTCCATATCTGTCTGGAGGAGAGCGGAGCCCTAGTTCAGTGCACATCCTGGGGCAAGGAGGAGGAGGAGGCCCTGCTCCCCACTGGGCCAGGCCCCAGTCATCCCAGGCCCAGCCTGGCCCCAGCCATACCTGAGTGGGGTTGCTCATTTCAGGGCAACTGTCACAGGCATCCCCAACACCGTCCTCGTCCCGATCGGTCTGCAGAGGGTTGGGCACCTTGGGGCAGTTATCCAGCATGTTGGGTATCCCTGCAAGGATAGTGCTGAGTGGAAAACCTTCCCCCACGCTGGTGGGACAGCCCCCCTGGCACAGCCAGGCCAACCCAAGAGCAGCTCACCGTCCCCATCGATGTCATTGTCACAAGCATCCCCCTCGCCATTGCTGTCCGTGTCCCGCTGGTCATTGTTGGGCACATTGGGGCAGTTGTCACAGGCATCCCCAAAGGAGTCAGTGTCTGAGTTCTGCTGGTCCTTGTTGGGGAAAAGCCGGCAGTTGTCCTGTGGAGAAGAGGATGGGGATGTTGGCACTGTGGTGGTGGGCAGACAAGAGGCCACAGTCCCACAGTGGTCCAGGCAGACATCTCCAGCACCCTGAGACCATTCCCAAACCACAAGCCTGCTGCTCCCTGCTCCCCAGGAGAAGCATCTTGAGGGACTCAGAACTGAGCCAAAACAAGAAGCCCTCCTCGAGCCACTGGCATGGCCACCCATCCAGCACAGCCACCTCCACATTCTTGACACCATCACCATCAGCATCGTCATCACATTGGTCCCCAATGCCGTCATTGTCAGCATCCTCCTGGCCAGAATTGGGTGTCAGGCGGCAATTGTCCTGCAGGCACAGCCAGCATTAGGGACAGGGAGGAGATGAGGTCTGGAGCACAGCCCTGCTGTGGATCCTGCACCCCCTGTGCCTCCCCTGCAGAGGCTCACCTGCTTGCAGTGCTTGTTGTTGTCGATGCAGGGCAGGGGCTCATCCGGGTACCCATCCAGGTCTGTGTCTGGCCCACACACGTTGCCATTGCCAGCCCAGCCCACGTTGCACTGAATAAAGAAGAGATCAGGGACTGGAAAGGGTCTTGGCAGCACCAATGCTGCCATGCTGTACCCCCCACACCCTCCTCCTCCCTGTTCCCTGCTCACAGCACAGGAGATCTCCCCATTCCTCTCAAACAGGCAGAAGCCGTTGACGTCGCAGGGGTTGGAGGTGGGAGTGCTGCAGGACCTCTGTGGGATGCAGCCAGACGTTTGGTTGCCCACAAAGCCCGACTTGCAGGGCCCACACTTGTAGGAGCCCTGGGGGAGAGAGGGCAGGGGTGGGATGAGGGGAGCTGAGCGGCCCCGGGGGCAAGGGAGGGAGCGGGACAGCGCTGCTCACCAGCGTGTTGGTGCAGATGGAGTTGGGGTCACAGCCCCCATTGTTCCCATCGTTGCATTCATCAATATCTGTGCAAACCTGTGAGCAGTGTGGGTGAAATGTTCACCTGGGGCCTTTCCCTGTGGATGGCTCAGCCCATTCCTGCCCACGGGAAGCTCTCCTCTTCCACAGGCACTGCATCATCCAAGCTGTCCTGCACTCCAGGGATCCCACAGGGACCAGGCCCAGTCCCACAGCACTGCACTCACCTGCTTGCTGGCCCTGGCATAGTCCACCCCCACGCCAGAGACGGTGTTGCCTCGATAGCCACGGGGGCAGGGCTCGCAGCGGAACCCCGGGGCTGTGTTGATGCACTTGGAGCCGGGGAAGCAGGGGTTGGCATGGGCACACTGCAACACCAGGAGAGACACAGCCTTCATCCTTGGGCACAGCATCCCAAGGGTGATGGGGTGGCTGCTGCCCCAGGCCATCCCGGGGCATTCCCAGAGGAAGCATCCTCTGCACGCACAGCCCTGGCAGTGCCACAGCTGCTGATGCCAACCAGCCCATGCCCACCTCCTCGATGTCAGCGCAGTGGGTGCCGTTGCCCTCCAGCCCCGGCGGGCAGGGCCCGCAGCGGTACCCAGGGTACTCGTACGTCTCCATGCAGTCCACGCCGCTGAAACAGGGGTTGGGGTTGCAGCGGGACCGCTGCTCGTGGAAGCCTGAGGAGAGGAGAGGCAGGTGAAGGGTGAGACAAGGTGGCTCTTTGCCCCCCAAGGTGGGAGCAGAGCCTCGCCAGCACTCACCGCAGACCTGGCACTCCATGATGGTGTTGCGGATCAGAGACATCTCCTTCACCTGCAAGGCAGCAAAGCGTGGAGCATCAGGAGGGTGCTGGCACTGTGCTCTGGGAAAACCCAGCCCAGGGAGTGTCAGCACCCCCTCAGTCCCACCTGGTCCCTAATGTCTTCCCGCAGCTCAGTCAGGAGCCGGTTGAAGAGGGTCAGCTGTGTGACCAGTGCCTTGGTCTGCTCACCTGCCAGCAGCAGAAAGGAAAGGTCAATCCCAACACAAAATCTCCCAGGGCTGTGGGCCAGGACTGCTCTGCCCATTGGCACTGAGCTAGGAGGATGAGGCACCTGACAGCCTGTGCTCACACAGGGCCCCTTTTCCTGTACCACACTCTACACCCTCCAATCACACATGGGGCGCTGGGACAGGCTGTGCAGGGATTTCTGCCCCCGTGGAGCCCCAAACACCTCACACCAGGCAATGAGGGAAGCAGAGCAGGGACTTACCCAGGATGGAGGCCAGCACGCTTGTCACTGTAAGGAAAGAGACAAGACATTACCAAATGCTGCTGTCACACCCCAGAGTGTCACCTCACATGGTCACTCCTGGTCAGCTCATGTGCAGCACTGCAGCTCCCACCTGTGTGGGGACACTGGGCCAGGAGGGACAGGAACACCCCTCTGTGCTGTCACCCCCAATCTCCTTGTGCCACGCCCCACACACGTGACCCCAAAAGCCCCCCAAACCTTACCTGCACTGTGAATGGACTCATCTCCTTGGAAAGGGCACTCACTCAGGGCCCCTACACGGCTCATGGACCCTCCCAGGATCAGCTTCATCGACTCTACAAACCCCTGATGTGGTGGGGAGATGCAGTCAGCCTGAAGGGCTCTGCCCATCCCCAAGCATGCACTGGCTGGGCTCTCAATCCCCCTGGCACTCACCTGCATCCTCTGGTAAGCCTTCAGCCCTGTGCGCACCTCGATGGACTCCACCTCGGCCAGGGGGATCTCCGAGAGCTCCGGCAGCCCCACGCTGGAGTCCATCTGCTTGCAGTCCACGTAAAGCTCCACGCTCAGCGTGTCCCTGCGCAGCCCGCTCAGGCGCACGATGACAGAGTGGCTCTGCCCGTCCGCCACGTGCGCGTGCTGCAGGTTGACCGAGTGCACCTTGTTGTCCTCCCGCAGGTACCTCACCAGGACTGCAGGGGAGCGGGAAGGGGCCGTCAGCTCCCCCCCAGCACCAGCAGCACCCTGGGAGTGGCATATACCCATTGCTCTTCCTTGCAGGAGCTCAGCCCCGTCGGTCTCAGAGCAGGGCCAGTCCATCCTCACCCACCTTTGTTAATCTTCCCCACGATGGAGACCTCCAGCCATCGGGTGTTGTCCTTCTTGGAGTAGAGGCCGAAGAGGGTCCCCCCCTGCTTGGGGGGCAGGCGGAAGGTGGACAGGAGGTACACGTCATTGACAGTCAGGAGCTCCATGCGGATCTTGTGGGCCACGCTGGCCATTTGCCGAGCCTCGCTCACCAGCAGCAGGTCGATGACTGCGGGACACGAGCACCGGGGTCGCCACTGCACCGGCAGCCGCAGCTGCGGCCGGTGACTGCGGGGATGCCCGGTGCCGTCATAGCGGGGGTGGGTGGGGGTGTCGCTGGACCGCCGGGCTCTGGGGTGACCAGGGAAGTCCGGGGGGCTCCGGGGCCGCCCCCGCGCGGTGGCGCTCCAGGACCGGCCGCGCCTCCGAGCGGGACCCGCGGAGCCCCCGCACCGGCGGGACCGGCAGAGTCCCGGCCCGGAGCCCGCCCCGTTCTTGGGGCTTCCCCGCACCCCGCTCCGCGGAGCTCCCCGCGGGCCAGCCCCAATAAGGGGCGGCCGGACCGGGAGACACCGGAGGAACGGTCGGGCCCCCGGTACCGGTTCGGGGCGCTTACGGGGGAGCGCGGACAACTCGGTCCCGCTGCCGCACGGGTGCCCTCCTGCTCCGTGCAGACGCACCGGGGACTCCGAGAGGGGCTACGGCGCCGGGGTCAGCCCCCGCCGCGGCACT
The DNA here is from genome assembly GCF_022539315.1 of Serinus canaria. Classification (NCBI taxonomy): domain Eukaryota; kingdom Metazoa; phylum Chordata; class Aves; order Passeriformes; family Fringillidae; genus Serinus; species Serinus canaria. The sequence continues at coordinate 11,985,803 of NC_066338.1, forward strand.
CCCCCGCGGCCCCGAGCCAGCATCGGAGCCGGCGGCCACCCAGCGCCTCGGGGTGAACGCTCCAGCGTCCCCGGTGCCCGCAGCCCTGCTCCCCCGGGGCGAGCAGAGCCGCTGTCAGCGGCCGTGGGACGGGGTCTGCCGCCGCCGACCCCCGAGTGTCGCCCGTCCAGCCGCCCCTTCGGGGCCGCCCCACCGCCGCCCGGAGCCCCTCCGGTACCTTGCAGCTCCTGACGTGCCGCGGCGGCGGCGCCCAGCAGGAGCAGCGCCAGGAGCGCGGGGCTCCCCGGTGCCCCCATGGTGCCGCCGGTGCCGCCGGTGCGGAGCGGAGCGCGGCGGGGCGGGGTGGCGCACGGGGGAGGGGCCGGCGGGGCCGGCGAGGAGGAAACAAAGAGCCGTCAATCACCGGGCGCATCCCGGGGACACCGGCGGACCACCGGCCGCGGCTTCGGCCCCGGAGGGGGGGCACCGTGCCGGCGCAGCGCACTGGGCCCGGGGCTTCGGGACTCCCCCGGCACTGTCGGCCCCGGGGCAGCCCCCGTTCTCAGCGCCGGTTCACCGGGAGGTCAGGCGGGGGGGCTGGGGCCGCCCCAGCAGCGCCGGAGCATCCCGGCCCGGGAGAGCGGGACCGGCGACGGGGCCGCTTGTACGGGGGTGCCCCACGCTGCGAAGGGCCCCGTTCCGGCTGAGCCCCGGGGCTGCTCCGTACCGCCGGGGGATGCTCGGGCCGCTGAGCCGCTCCCGCGGAGCTCCGGCCAAGGCGGGCGGGAGGCCCGCGGCGTCCCGGGCGTGTTTACAGCTGTTTCCCCCGGTACCATAACAACCGGTCGAGCCCGGCCCCGGGGCTGCCCCAGCCCCGCGCCCCCGGTCCGGCTCGGCGCCAGCGATCCCGCGTAACGAGGGGGAGCGGGCGATGGAGGGGGGGTGGTCCCGAGCCGCACACGGGGCGTTTTCCCTCCGTCGCTGCCAGCGGGCTCCCGGCCCGGCTGCTGTCCGCTGAGAGCTGAGGGGGGGTGCGGGGCCGAGCACGGTGAGCAGTGCGGAGCTGGGCTGAGCAGTGCGGGCCCACGCGGGGAGATGCGGGCACAGCAGGACTGTGCGGTGCGGGACCGAGAAGCGTGAGAGTATGGAGCTGAGCTGAGCCGTGTGAGACAATGTGGGGCCATGCGGGGAGATGCGGGGCTGAGCAGGACGGAGCAGTGTGGAGCTGAGCGCTGCGGGGAAACGCAGAAAGATGCGGGATACATCGGGGCTGTGAGCACGGTGCGGGGCTCAGCCCGACTGTGCGGGGCCGAGCAGCGTGAGCGGTGTGGAGCTGAGCTGAGCGGTGTGGAGACAGGCTGGGCACAGCAGAGCTGTGTGACACGGTGCGGGGCACAGCGGGGCTGTGCTGTGCTGTGCGGTGACGAACAGGGTGAGCAGTGTGGAGCCGAACGGTGCGGGGCAACGCAGAGAGATACGGGACACAGCGGAGCTGTGACACGGTGCGGGACACGGCCGGGGCTGTGCGGTGCAGGGCACGTCCAGGGCTGTGACACGGTGCGGTGCACGTCCAGGGCTGTGACACGGTGCAGGGCACGGCCAGGGCTGTGCGGTGGGGGCACGGCAGGGCTGTGCGGTGGGGGCACGGCAGGGCTGTGACACGGTGCAGGGCATGTCCAGGGCTGTGCAGTGCGGGGCACGTCCAGGGCTGTGACACGGTGCGGTGCACAGTGGGGCTGTGAGCACGGTGCAGGGTACGGTCAGGGCTGTGAGCACGGTGCGGGGCACGGCAGGGCTGTGCGGTGCAGGGCACTGCCAGGGCTGTGACACGGTGCGGGGCACGGCCAGGGCTGTGACACGGTGCGGGGCCGAGCAGTGTGGAGCTGAGCTGAGCTGAGCCGTGCGGGGCGGGACGCGGGTTCTGCGCAAGGACCCTGCAGACCCCACCACCAGCATTCCGTACCCCAGACCCCGCTCGGCTCCGTTCCATCGCGGGGACCCGCGGTCGGTGCCGCCCCGCGGCGGGGGCGGGCCGGGCCGCCCGTCCGGTTCCGGGTCGGCGGAAGATGGCGGCGCCCATGGAGCTGTTCTGCTGGGCCGGGGGCTGGGGGCTGCCCTCGGTGGATCCCGACTGCCTGGCTGTGCTGGTGAGCGCCGGGGCCGGCACGGGGGCGGGCCGGGGTCCCGTGGGCAGAGCCCCGCTCTATCCCTCCGTCCCTCCCTCCCGCAGACCTACGCGCGGTTCACGGGGGCGCCGCTGAAGGTGCACCGGGTCACCAGCCCCTGGAGGAGCCCCTCCGGTAAGGGCCCCGCCGAGGATACCGGCACCACCACCGGGACACCCCACCCCATGGCAGCCCCGTGATCCCGTTCCCCCACTCCTCACCCCTGCACCCTGCACGCATTATGCCCCCCACACCATTACATTCTCCCAGCCCGTCTTATCCCTCCTGTGTCCCCACACCGCTGACCCCCTGCCCTATTGCACCCTCTTATCCCACTGCACCTCTCTTGCCCTACGGCCTCTCCTCCCCACCTGGCACCATCCTACCCTATTGCCCCCCCTGTGCCTCATCACACCCCTGTCCCGTTACCACCATTACCATCTCATTACACCCCTTGCTCCATCACACCCTCCCACCCCATAGCATCCCTCATGTCCTGTGCCCCTGACTGCACCCTCCTACGCCCTTATCTCATTGTACCCCCTTGTCGTGTGTCCCCCCACCCCTGCATTCCTCTGTATCCCCTCACACCCCATCTTCTCATCAGCATCCCTGTCCCATCACACCCCCTTTTGTCCTATTGCACCCTCATCCCGTGTCCCATTACACCCCCCCATCCCATTGTGACTCATGTCCTATTGAACACCCTCACTGCACCCCCCACCTCATTGCACCCCCCTTTTTTTTGTTCCCCCATGCCTCACTGCACTCTCACGCCCCATTGCTCCCCTTGTCCCATCATTCCCCATTGCACCCCTTGTCCATTCCCACAACAACCCCCTTGTTCTGGAACATTCCTCATTTCCCATCGCATAGCTTCTACCCCCTCCTCTGCACTGCTCTGTCCCCACCTCACCTTACACCCCTGCACTGCCTTGTGCCCCTCATCCAGGCATGGGGGTCCATCCCCCACTGCAGCCCCCACTCTCTCCCCCTGCCCACAGGGCACCTGCCCGCGCTGAGGACACGGGACGAGGGCACCATCTCCAAACCTCAGCAGATCATAACCCACCTCAGGAAACAGGTACAGAGGGGCTTGGGGCACCCCTGTCCTGGGCTGCTGGGTGCTGGAGCCCCTCAGGGAGGAGGGGACTCTGTTGTGTCCCCCATGGGTGGGATTTGGGGTATCCCCTGGGATCAGGCTGGTGTTTTCTCTGCAGAAATACAACGCTGACTACGACCTGTCAGCCACACAGAGCGCGGACACGCTGGCCTTCGTGTCCCTGCTGGAGGAGAAGCTCCTGCCAGTACTGGTGAGGCTGCAGGGAAGGGGGGCTTGCTGGGGATGGGGTGTGCTCTCTGGAGCTGTGCAAGCAGGCTTGGGTGTGCCCAGCTGCCAGCAGCAGCATCCTGGCATCCTGGCATGGCAGGGATAGGGGTTTGGGGGTGGCAGCTGTGGGTTGTGCAGCCCAGGCTGGGATCTGCCCTTGACCCCAATGCTCCTGCAGCCCCTCATGGTCTCCAGGGTGGCTGTGCCAGGCATGGGGCTCTGGTGTGCCAGCAGCTCTGCCGTGGCCAGGCTCTCCACCTTGCGTGGATTGTTCTCCACCACAGATCCACACCTTCTGGGTGGATGCCAAGAACTATGTGGAGCACACACGGAAGTGGTACGCAGAAACCATCCCCTTCCCCCTCAACTTCTTCCTGCCCAACGCCATGCACAAGCGGCACCTGAAGCGGCTGCAGCTCATCTGGGGGGATGACTACATGGAGGATGAGGAGAAGCTGGAGAAGGAGGTGAGGGATGAGGTCTGGGCACAGCGGGTTCTCAAAGGGAAATCCCTGTGAGGCTGTCCTGGAGTGACTTTATGATGCTCGTATTCCCATTTGTATGTTCAGCCCAGAAATAAGCTTTGCACCTTTAATATTGGCTCTGAAAAAATCCAAATTGGGGTGTGGGTTCCCTCCTCCTGCTCCCCTGAGCACTGTGGTGGTACCTGGGCAGGTGACAACCTTCTGTCCTCCTCCTGCAGCTCTACCGGGAAGCTCGGGAATGCCTGACACTCCTCTCCCAGCGCCTTGGCTCCCAGAAGTTTTTCTTTGGAGACTCGTAGGTGGTCAAAGGGGGGAAGGGGAAAGGGGCCTGAGAGCCCCCCACACCCCAGCACAGCTGAGGCCCCGTGGTCTGCAGGGGAGCTGCAGCCACTGTGGGGGCGGAACAGGCTCGCAAGGGACAGGGCGTTGTCCTAAGGAGGGGGAGCCACATGCTGTCCCCTGGGGGTGCTGGGCTGGCGGTGCCTGGTGGGTCTGGGTGGCTTTGGGTGGGGACAGTGGCCCAGACATGGCTCTCTATGCCCTAGGCCGGCCTCCCTTGACGCCTTGGTCTTCAGCCGCCTGGCGCCGCTCCTGAAGGCGAAGCTGCCCAACGGGAAACTGCAGCAGCACCTGAAGTCCCTGCAGAACCTGTGCAACTACTGCACCTCTATCCTCAGCCTTTACTTCCCCTGGGACGGAGGTGAGAGCAATCCCCCCCCTTCACCCTGAAGCCTTGGGCTGACCTGTCCCCCCCATGTGCATCTCCAGCTGGAGCTCACTCTCAGGGTGACCCTTCCCACCCACATCCCTGCTCTGCCCCTCCAGGTGACCCCCTGAGCGGTGCCCCTCGGGCTGCAGGCACAGATGGCAGTGAGGCAGAGGAGGACCCCCACAAACGGCGCAAGCAGCTGCTGTCAGTGCTGGTGGGGCTGGTGGCCATGCTGGGCTACGCCTTCCTCAGCGGCATCGTCTCCATCCAGCGCGGCAGCGTGGGGCCGGCCGGCCGGCAGCCCGTCGCACCAGCCCTGGAGGAGGAGGAAGAGGAGGAGGAGGAGTGAGGAAGAGCTGTGTGACTGTTCCTTCCCAGCCCCTGGAACTGACTGTTTTTACTCTGGAAACCTGGCAGCATCGCTGCTCTGCTCTGTGTCCCACCAGGAACCACAGCCCTCTCCGTGGGAGCGTCCCTGCCACACCAATAAACCTCCCTCTCTCCACCTGCACCCTCTCGTACTCCCAGCATCCCCAAGGCCCTTCCCAGTTTCCCCAGTTGCCCAGGCTGGAGTTTTGCAGCAGGCAGCAATCTGTCCTGCCAGTGGCTCTGCCCCTCACTCCGGCCTTGGGTCTTGCTGAGGTCCCAGAGGGGGGACCTAAAAGCATCTGTGGCATCTGAGCAGTGTCCCCTGTCCCGTCTCCAGCAGCTATGGAGCTGAGCCCCACATCTCCCCTGCATCATTCCCCTGTGGCAGCCCTCAGGACAGTGCAGACAGCAGCTCTGCGTGGCTGGTACCTCCCCTCCACACTGCTTCCAGCCCGGCAGCACAGCCGAGACAACAAAACCAGAGCCAAGGGCAGCCGAGGCTGCTCGTCAGGACACGTCCCCAGCCCAGGAGCACTCCCTGCTGCCAGCGGGACACCCGGAGCCCCGCTCCAGCAGCCGGGATCCCTCCAGCGCTGACATCTGTTTGCATTCCAGCACGCCTGCCAGCGCCGGGGAGCTCCTGCAGCTGGCACAGCTGGGAGCGCATCGCGCGGGCTGGGAGCGGGGTCGGGGGCGGCCACCTGGGCTCCATCTGCCCCCGCGGTCCCCTGGGCCACCCGGCGTGGGGCTGGTGCCGCCGTTGGCCGCGCTGCCGTTCCCGCTGGCCGCTGCCGGTTTGCGAGCGCACGGATGGAAAGGCGGCGCGGGGCCAGGCCGGCACACAGCCCTCACTTGTTTGGCCGCCGGCTGCCACCGCCAGCGGCATCCCAGCCCAGCTGCTGCGGCGGCTGAATGTCCCCAGGCTGCGCTCCTGTGCCCCCCCGACCCGGGCGCAGTAGCCAGGGGCCCCCACACTGGGCTGGAGCCGAGCCATGGTGCTGGGCCAGCTGCGGAGCCTCCCCCATACTGGCCCAGTTCGAGGGGCCCCACTGGGAGGGGATGACTCAGTGCAAACCCCCCCCGCCCCCCAGCACGCTCCCCTCTAACGTCACTCAGGAACTATGTGCCCCGTGCTCCCGGTTCCCATTAGCTGCAGGGGCTGATGGCTGCTCCAGCAGGAGAAAGCGCAGCCGCCTGCTCTGGCTGGGGAGAAGCTGGAGCTGCCGACGCCAGAGCTCTGCTCTAAATCCCGGCTGCGTGTCCTGACTGCAGCTTTGGGCCCTTCCCTGCCTGGGGGATGCTGCAGTGGAAGAGAGGACAGTGATGCCACCCCTCAGGGGGGCAGCCCCCTACATCCCCAAAAACCTCAAAATCTGCCTCCTCTGGCCCCTGGCACAGTCCTGCCCACAGAGCAGGAACCAACGGGAGGTCAGGAGCTCAGGCAAGTTTGTAGAAAACCTGTTTATTTTATGAAACATCTAGAAAAGCAAAGGCATTGCAGCCCTAGGGTCAAACAGGTCCTCTGGGGTGCAGGGGGCTGCAGGGGCTGTGCTGTAACCCCAACACCATTGGAGTCTTCTCTCCAAGCTGCCACCAGCAGCGTGTTCCTGGCTCTGGCACCTCACTCCTCTGCCAGGCTAGGCTGGCTGCTTCCAGAGGAATGTCTGGATGGAGTCGCTGGGAGCCACGGCCTCGATGAAGCCGACGTGTGGGTCAGAGACCCCAAAGGACACGTCCATGGGGGAGCTGTGGGGAAAGAGAGAGGGGATGGGAGCTCAGTGGGGTCAGTGGGGCTTTTTAGCAGGGATCAGAACTGAGCCACTCACCGGTTTAGGACCACCAGCACAACAGCACCATCAGGGCGCAGGAAAGCAGAGTGCTCCAGGTCACACCGGTGGCACTTCTTGGAGACAGCCAGTCCCACACGCTGGGAGCCCTCAGGGATGAACTTGCTGTGGGCACAAGCAGGATCAGAGTGTGGTACTTAGGGCGTGGTACCTGGAGCCAGCAGCCTGTGGCCCTGACCCACCTGAAGTGCCCCAGGTGGTAGAACATGGGCTGCTTGTAGAAGACATCCTTGCTGCTGTCCACGATGACGGGGCTGTCCACGTAGTTCTTGCTCCAGTTGGGGCCTCCCTCCATGTCCAGGGCCAGGTTCCAGTCAGTCCAGCCTGTCACGTAGTTGTTGAGGTTCTGCAGGGCAGGAGGTGGTACTGAGCCACGGGCAGGCCCAGGGGGTGGCCAGGGTGGCCAGTGTGTCCACAGCTCCCACCAGGCCCTACCGACAGGATGCTGTGGCTGTACTTGCTCCCACGCTCCCAGCCACCCAAGACCACCCTGGGCTCCCAGAAGTAGGAGCCTGTGGAGGCCTCCGTGGAGAGGAGGAAATAGTCTGGGAAGAGGTGATGGGTGATGGAGAGCGTCAGGTCAATGGGTGCCAGGAAATCCAGGTACCAGTGGATGCCGATGCCGCTGATGTAGCTGGCAGCCACAGGGTCTTTGAGAACCTGGCAGGAGAAATGGGTCACCAGTGCCTGGGGCTGGGAGATCTGCTGTGGGGCCAGGACAGCTGCTATGGGGACTCACCACCTCGGCCCAGTAGGGCAGCATCACCCTTTGGTCATCCAGGATGATGAGCTGGACGTGGCGGTGGGAGCTGTTGGCCAGCGCCGGGCCCAGGTCCTGGGCAATGAAGTCCCTCTGGTGCTCAGGGGAGAAGCCCAGGCACTGGAAGGGGTAGAAGACAATCTCACCAGCCGTGGGCTCGTTCCCTGCTGTCACTGCCCAGAAGGTCAGGTTGTGCTTGGCGTATTCATCCAGGAACCTGGTGTGGGGTGGAAGGTGAGTGGCCCCATCACACCTGCGCCAGCCCCGGCTCCAGGTATGGCATTCCTGGCACCCACCACAGTCCCGTGGCCCCTCACCGGACAAAATACTTGGCCCAGGCCCGGTGGTACTTGTCCCCAGGGCTGCCCTTGAGTGTTCCCCTCCCTGTCATTGCTCCATTCGTCTTCATCCACACCGGGGAGGTCCAAGGGCTGGCGTACAGAGACAGCGGCCGCTTGGCCACTGCCTGGGCTGCTTGGAGGATGGGGATCTAGGGAGAAGTGGAATGGCACAGAGACCTCTGGGTCTGTCCCAGTGCTGGACAGCAGGAGGAGTCACCTCCCTCCCCAGAGGCAGGAAGGTGTTCCCTTTTCCCATTTCATTCCATTCCATTCCATTCCATTCCATTCCATTCCATTCCATTCTGTCCCGTCCCATCCCATCCCATCCCAGTGTACAGATGAGTCCTCTCCTTTCCCATTGGAAGTGATCCCCTTCCCCTTCCTATTTCATCCCATCCCATCCCATGGATCCCATCCCATCCCATCCCATCCCATCCCATCCCATCCCATCCCATCCCTTCTCCCCGCCACATGGAAAGATGAGTCCTCTCCCTCCTACTCAGCAGGATGTGCCTTTCACCCCCTGTCCACTCTGTTCCATCCCAGCCCATCCCACCCAGGCAGGCAGCAGCCCCAGTCCCTCAGACCCTTCCTGCAGGACTCACCTTCATGTGCGTGTCCTCCTCGGTCAGGTTGAAGTGCCTCAGCTCGAAGTCGCCCTCGGCGTCGGCGTAGGTGTACAGGCGGATGGAGAAGTCAGTGCTGGCCATGGGCACACGCACCAGGTTGTACTCAATGCCTGAGGACAGGGCAGGTGGTGATGGGCATCCTCGAGTGGCATTTTGGGGCTCCAGATTCCCCAGCCCCCCAGAACAAATCTCAGCAGCCAGGCCCCAACAGCTTTACCTTCCTCGGAGAAGTAGGAGCGGAGCAGGTGGTTCTGGGCAGCCTTGGACAGGGACTGGATGTTGATGGCAGCTGCATCAGTTATGGAGCCTCCAAAGCCCTTCACCTTCTGGTACCTCTGTGTTGTGTCCAGGGTCAGGTGGAAATCTGTGGGGACACACAGTGTCATCACCCCTGCCACCTGTGAGAGGACAGGCTCTCCCACAGCCCAGGGTGGTACCTGGGCTCTTGGCGTTGTGCTGGAAGCTCCCCTCACTCCGCTCCAGCCTCTTGCCAGCCTTGCTGCTCTCATATTTGACGTAGGATCCAGGGGCTGGCAGGACCAGGGGGTCCAGAGTGTCACAGTACGTGGCACTGCAGGCACAGACCAGCGAGCCATGCCCAAAATCCTTGGCATCACAGGGACGGCCACCTGCAGCAGAGGAAAGAGAGTGGGGTGGGTGGGCACCGAGGGCTGTGGCAGGAGCTCAGCTCATCCCTTTGACCCACTCCCAATCTGCCACCTTCCAAAGCCCAGGGACACGTGCCAGCACGTACCTGTGGCCTGCAGGGCTGCCTGTGCCAGCAGGAGCCAGCCCAGGACGCTGGCACAGCCTGGCCCCATGGCACCTCTGCTGCAGTGGCTCCGACGATGCCAATGGACACGCTGGGAGCAGGGCAAGGTGTCAGCACCCAGAGCTTCTCAGCCTGGCCCAGCCACACACAGGGACAGAGACACAGCCCAGGGAGAGCCCAGCATCATCACCCTGCCCAAGGGACTGCTAGAACCCCCCCTGCCAGGGCTAAGCCTGTCCTGCCCTCTGCCCACTGCTCCAGCCCAGCACCCACCTTCCCTGCCACCCATCCAGAGTCTACCAACAGTTCTGGCCATGTCCCAGGTGGGGGTGCAGCCCCCCAGGTGTGGGCAGCCCCCAGGTGTGAGCCACCCCACCAGCCTGCTGCTCCTAGCTGCCCACGCTGGCTGTACCCAGCCACTTTGTTCACTCCCATCAACTCCCTCCCACTCCTTCTCCCTCCTCACCAGTTCCACAGCTGTGCCATGCCATGTCATGCCATGCTGCATCACCCCAGGCATCCCCAGTGCCCCCCGAGCCATGCCCAGGAGCAAAGAGCTCCACACTCCCAATTCCACAGGCCTGGCAGCTGGGGCTTGTCCAGCCAGAGTGGCTGGGGGCTCCAGCCCCTGGCATGGAGAGCCCCACATCCCCCTGTTCCTTCAGCTGCTCACACCCTGTCCTGTCCTTCTCGTGGTGCTGGGCAAGGAGCCTCTCAATGAGAGCACAGGAGGAGCCACCTCCAAGGTTTGGGACCCTGGTGCCAGACTGAGGACACCCGGGGACCTCTGCCAAGGTGGGATGGTGCCCTCTTGTTGCTCCCCGAGCTCCTGTGGGATGTGGAGTGGGGCCAGGCAGCTGTCCCACCTTCACTGCCTCCTACTCCCTGCCTGGGAATGATGCCCAGCTTGGCCAGAGCATGGCCTCAGCACTGTCCTGCTGCCCAGGGCTGTCCCATGCCCATCCCTATGCCCATCTCTGTCCCCATTCCCACCTGCTGAAGCCACCTCGGGCCCAGGGGACTCACCTGCTGCCAAACCACCTCTTGCTGCTGCGTCTCTGTGGCAGCGGTGGCAGGTCCTGTGTCCTCCTGGTGGGAGGGGAGGCTTCTGGAGGAGCAGGAAAGGTGAGTTTGGAATGGGACAGCTCATGGGACTCTGTGTTTGAAGAGGAGCCTGGGGATGATTTTGCAACCTGGCTCCAATGAGCTTTCCACACACCGCAGCATTTGCAAAGCTCTCCTGAAACCTGTTCCAGTGGCTAGAGGGAAGCTCTGGGGAGAGGAGGATGCTCGCCAGCCCCCCAAGTGCCTCCATCACCCCCCACAGCCAGGCCTGCCTTTCTCCCCTTGGGAAGAGCAGCCCTGTGTCCCTGTGTCCCTGGGACAGGGCAGGGCAGGGCTGGCTGGGCACACCCTGGGTCCCCGCTCTTGGCAGCACTTCAGCTTTGTGCCACCAGTGCCACCGCCATGACCTGTGTCCCGTTTGTGGCTGCTCCAGGACCTTCCCTGGCACGGGCAGAGGCAGCAGCCGGTCACGGCAGAGACTCCCGACCCCTCCTGGGGTGGGCACAGCGGGGGCTGCCCGCCCAAGTCCCCTCGCCCCGCCGTGCCCCGCACGCCGGAGCTCCACGCCGCAGCGGGCTGGGTGGAGCCGGCAGCAGCGGTTTATCATCGGCAAAACAAGTCTGGGCTCCACACCGTCTAATTTGGGATCCTTCCTAATTACAGGCAACTGCTCCGCAGGAGAAACAGGAGGCGGGCAGAGCACGGGGGGAGTGGCAGCTCCCCGGGGTCCCCCTTGGGGCAGCTGGGGAGGGTGGCCAGAAGAGACCCCCACGCAGGGACCACCGTCCCTCACTCAGTGTCACATCCCCACCCAGGAGCCACAGCCCCCGGGCCAGGGTCACAGCCCCCTGTGGGAAAGAGAAAAGGTGAGATGATTTTCAGAGAGCTGGAAAAGAAGGCCTTGGAAACAGAAAGAGCAGAGAACCAGCTGCAGCTGCAAAGTCTGAGAGTAGAAAAAGTTACTAGTACTTTTAGTACTTTTAGTACTTTTAGTACTTTTAATATTTGGCCAAAACAATTGTCTGTGAGCTTTAGCAATTGGCTTTTGGCTAGAAAGTCTTTCAAGTGCTCTGTAGCAAATCTTCAGCTGCTACTGGCTGTAGGTGAGCTTTACCACCTTCCTGTGGTCTCAGCCATGTAATGAGGCTGATGCTGCAAATAAAGCTCAAGGAATGCACCCCAACAGTCCCATCCCATAAAGAAAACACCTCCCCAACACACCCCCCACCCAAGGCCCTGCTCCTCCTGCTGCCCCGGGAGAGGAGATCCCCCAGCCCACGCTGCAGGCAGGGGGGATGATGGGGGTGGATCTTCAGCCTCATCCCACCCCTCAGAGCCATCCTGCTGCTGTTCCAAACAGGCAGGAGTAGCGAGCCAGCCCAGAGGGGCTGGGCTAAAGTCTTTCCCTGCATGATTGCCCCTGGGTACTGCTGAACACCAGGGGGTGAGAGCTCCGTGGGGGCCATCCTGGCTCAGCAGAGGTCGGATGTCCCTTGGGAAGGGGACATTCCCAAGGTGTCAGGAATAGCGTGGCAGCAGGACCTGGGCACTGATGAGGTCACACCTCGAATCCTGGGGGTCAGTTCTGTGCCCCTTGTGAGGGCTGGAGCATGTCCAGAGAAGGGGATGGAGCTGAGGAGGGGCCTGGAGCTCCAGCAGGAGTTGGGAGGGCTCAGCCTGGAGAAAAGGAGGCTCAGGTAGGACCTTCTGGCTCTGCACAATTCCCTGACAGGAGGGGGCAGCCAGGTGGGGGTCAGGCTTTGCTCCCCGGGAACAGGGACAGGACAAGAGGAAATGGCCTCAAATTGCATCAGGAGAGCTGTGGCATTTCCCAGGAGGTGTTTAGGTTGAATATTAAAGAACATTTCTTCATGGAAAGGACTGTGCAGCCCTGGCATCAGCTCCCTGGGGCAGTGGTGAAGTTGCCATCCCTGGAGGGATTTAATAAATGTGCAAGGAGCACTTGGGGACGTGATTTAGGGCTGGCCTTGGCAGCGCTGGGGAACGGTTGGACTTGATGATCTTCGAGGTCTTTTCCAACCACAAGGGTTCCATGACTCCATTCTATGATTCTAAGCACAGGCAGCCAAACCCAGCAGCCGTTGGAGCCAGCACTCCCCAGGAACATGGATTAAAGCACAGGACAGGCTGGTGTGCTCCAGGAACAGGGCTGGGACGGAGCCCGGTGCCACCTTCACACCACACTCCAATAAACCAGCTGTAAAGCCTCTGGGTTTTTCATTTTCCCCAACCTCAGCAGTTCCGTGGCTCTCACACAGGGGCATTGGCCAAGGAGAGCTCTGGCTTTCTCATTCCTGGACTTCAAAGGTGCTCGTAACGTTCCCAAAGGCCCAGGGAATACTGTAACTGGTATTTAGGGAAAGCAAACAGGACGGGGAGGTCACTGCGGGCTGCGGCCGGTGTTGGCCACAGCCATAATAGAGGGGACTCTGTCCAGAGGCCACCCTGGAGAGGTGGCACCAGCCTAATTGGTCCATAAGGTTCGGTGGATGGGCACACTGATATCATTTACTCTGCCTTTCCGACAGCATCTGACATTTGATTGTTTTTTTTTTTTTAATTCCCCCAAAAAAGCAGGCTGGGGAAAATCAACAGCACATATGGAACGAATCAAGGGCTGGCAGCAGCGGAGGCTCCAGCTGCAGGGATAAACAAGGAGCCACCCGCAGGCCACGGAGGCCGGAGCCCCCGGGGCAGCCCTGGCCCCGGCGAGGAAAACCGAGCGATTTCCGAGCGCGCAGAGGAAACACTGACGGGAACGGCGCATTCCGGAGGGAGCGCGTCATGGCTTTACTTGGCGCCCGCGGCACACGCGAAGGTTTCAAGGGGGCCACGTGTGGAAGTGTGCTCCAGGAGACGGCGCTGAGGGAACTTCCAGGGGGATGGGAAGTGCCGGGAGGGAGGGAGGGAGGGGAGGCTGGGAAGCAGCAGGTCCCGGGGGCAGGAGCACACGGAGCCCCTCGTGGAGGGGCTGTGCTCCCAGCAATGGGTCACCTTCTGCTTCCACCCTTGAGGGATGCTGGAAAGGATGGAGGAAGGGTTGACCCCCACAGCCCCCCCTGAGCCCCCCAGCACTCCCCAGGGTATCACTGCTGGCGCCACAGGTAGGTCTGGATGGAGTGGGCTGGAGCCACAGTCTCAATGAATCCCATGGCAGGGTCCCGGATTCCAAAGGGCACATCCTGGCCAAACCTGGGGAGCAAGAGTGGCTGAGCAGGTCGGCACGGCTGGGGCTGAGCACCACCCCCATCTCCTGCCTGGGCTGACCTGTTGAGGACCACCAGGACGAGGGCACCGTCGGGGCGCAGGACGGCCACGTGCTCCAGCTGGCAGAGGAGGCAGCGGCGGCTGCTGTGCAGCCCCACCCGCCGGGAGCCCTCGGGGATGAACTTGCTGTGGAGAGAGGACCAGGAGAGGGGTTCTGCCCCTGGTCTGGGGCTGGCGGCCACACCTGAGTCCCCCTGACCCACCTGAAGTGCCCCAGGTGGTAGAACATGGGCTGCTTGTAGAAAACATCCTTGCTGCCATCCACAATGACAGGGCTGTCCACAAAGTTCTTGACCCAGTTGGGGCCTCCCTCCATGTCCAGGACCAGGTTCCAGTCGGTCCAACCGGACACAAAGTGGTTCATGACCTGGGGGGAGCAGGGAAGGGGCTGAGTGGGGAAGGGGCAGCCCTGGGGGGGTGGTGTGAGGGCGGTGAGAGGGCTGTACCGTCAGTATGCTGTAGCTGTAGTGGTCTCCTCGCTCCCAGCAGCCCAGGGACACGGCGAAGCGGAACATGAAGAAGCCAGTGCAGGCCTCCGTGTAGAGGAGGAAATGGTCAGGGAAGAGCTTGTGGGTGGCCTCCAGGCTCCAGTCAGGTGGGACAATGGCATCCAGGTACCAGTGGACGGCCAGGCCAGCCACGTAACGGGCAGCTGTGGCATTTCCCAGGACCTGGGGAGCAAAGGAGATGCCTCACACCCAGGCTACCCCATGCCTGAAACCTGCAGGGATGGACACATGGACGCCATGCAGTCTCTCAGGGCCACATCTTGTCCCCTCCTGTGGGAGCCACACCCTGCAGCACTGCACCCCTTTGAGCAGCACCCTGGCATGGATCTGGCGCCCTAACATGACTTTGGCACCTCCTTGTGCTAAGGGGTGGGCACAGGTTTGCCCTTCAGTGGGCCCCTTGCCCCCAACCCGGCTCTGCTGCTGCCTGGTCCTCCCTCCACACCCCCCTGGGGTGGTCCAGCCCTGCAGCCATGGAGGGAAAGGAGGAGCACACTGCCTGGCTTGAGGCAGTTTTACTTTCTTTCCTCCTAATTTAAGGCAATATCCCCAAACATCATCGTAGGGGGAAACCAAATCAGCCAAAACTCTGCCCAGAGAAAGTGCTGGTGCCCAGCAGCACTGGCAGGATCCGGGGATCCAGGATGTGGGTGCCACCTCCTGTCCTCACTCCCGCCGGGCACAGGCGGAGGCGGCTGCTCCGGCAGACCCGGTTTGCTCCCACTCTCTAGGGCTGGGAGAGGCCACGGCTCCATCTCCCAAAAAGCCCGGGGCTGGGCAGCGAGGCGGAGGGGAAGGAAGGGGCGCTGCTCTTCACCACTTTGGCCCAGTGTGGGAGGTGGATGCGCTGGTCGTCGAGCATGAGGAGCCGTGTGCGGTGGGGGCTGCGGGCCAGCGCAGGGCCCAGGTCCTGCGCGATGAAATCCCGCTGCTGAGCGGCAGTGAAGGCGATGGTGGGGGCCTGGGGGGGCGTGAAGAGCCCCGCCAGTGGCTCGTTCTGGGCCGTCACCGCCCAGAAGGTCACGTTGCGTTTTGCATACTCATCCAGGAACCTGGTGTGGAGAAGGGGGGCAGAATCAGCTGTGCTGCCCCCCAACCTCATCCCACTCCCCGATTCTCCCGCTGTCCGTCCCAGCCTGATTCCAGGGACGCTACTTGATGAAGTAGTTGGCCCAGGTCTTGTGGTACTTGTCCCCTGCCTTCCCCTTCAGAGTCCCCTTCCCACGGACGTCCCCGTTACTCTTCATCCAGGCTGGGGCGGTCCAGGGGCTCGCAAACAGCAGCAGCGGCCGCTTGCTCATGGCCAGAGCTCGGCGCAGGAGGGGAATCTGTGGGAGGGGGCAGAGGGACAGGGTCAGCTCCCCAAAAAACAGAGCCCAGCATGGGAGAACTCAAGGGACCTCAGCAGGCACTGGCAGCTGGCAAGCACCACCCCCCGGCACAGCGCCCTGGCTCCTCACCCTGCCGCTGCCACCTGGGATGCGCCAGGACGTGCCCTGGAGGAGGTGCCAGCTCCCACAGGCTGTCCCCATGCACCCTGCCACGGCGTGCAGGGACAGCAGCTGGTCCTGGGGGTCCCAGCGCACGCAGGAGCTCCGGCGCGAGAGGGGACAAGGTGCCGACGGCAGCGGCTTCAGCCTCCCACCTTCATCCTCACGTCCTCGTCCGCCAGCCTGAAGTGCTTCAGCTCGTGGTCGTTGGGGACATCATCGTAGCTGTAGGGGCGCACGGAGAAGTCGCTGCACGCCATGGGGACTCGGATGAGGTTGTACTCGATCCCTGAGGAGCAGGAAAAACATCAAGCTGCACCGGAGCAGGCGTCCAGGTGACGATGTCCCTGCGGTGGGGACAGGCACAGCCACCTCTGGTGACCCCACGATCTGCTCCCGCTGCTGTGCCCTCGCTGCTCACCGTTCTCAGAGAAGTAGGAGCGCAGCAGGTTGTCCTGGGCTGGCTGGGACAGCTTCAGGATGTTCATGGCAGCAGCATCGGAGAGGGAGCCGCCGAAGCCCTTCACGTGCTGGTACAGCGCGGAGATGTTGAGCGTCAGCAGCAGCCCTGCGGGAAGAGCCCGGCTCGGTCCCTGCTGCCTCGGGGCCCGCGGTGGCACCTCCACCCACCGGTGGCGCTACCTCGGGTGCTCAGACTGCTCTGGAATTTCCCCTCGCTCCGCTCCAGCCGCTTGCCGGCCTTGCTGCTCTCGTACTTGACGTAGGAGCCGGGGGCTGGCACGACCAGGGGGTCCAGCGTGTCACAGTAGGTGGCATTGCAGACGCAGACCAGCGAGCCGTGCCCAAAATCCTTGGGGATGCAGGGTCGGGCACCTGGGAGGCACGGGAGGGTGGGGGTGGCTGTCGGCTCAGGGACGTGTCCCCGTCTGCTCTCCCGCCTGCCTCGGGGAGATGCCACTGCCCCCGTGCTCCGCATCCCGGGCACCTCCCGGGCACCCAGCTCCGCGCTGCCGCTGGGCTCCTGTCCTTCCCCAGGGTGCCCAAGCCCCGCTGCCACCCCCGCCACGTCCCCACGCTCACCTGTCACCTGGGGCACGGGCAGCAGCAGCCAGCCCAGGACGCCGAGAGCCCACATGGCCCCTCCCCGTTCCCCGAGCTCTGGAAGGTCCCGGGGAGCAGCACCTGCGGCGGGGACACCCTCAGGCACGGCAGGGGGATGGAGGGATCAGCCCCATCTCCTCAGCCCCTTCCAGTGCCACGGAGCTCCTGTCACCCACTGCATTCCCCCCAAACCCCCTCATCTCTCTCGGGGAGGGTCCATCCCTGCCAGGAGCCCGCAGCGCGTCCGCCTTCACCCCGGCTGCTCCCGACCTGCGCTGCCGCCAGCCCTCCTCCTCCTCAGCCGCTGCAGCTTCCCCACCTGGCCTTTACAGGGAGCTGCTCGGAGACCTCCCTCCGCAGCACACCCTCTCCCACCCCCACAGCTCCTCCTTGCTCTGCTCCCGGCCCGTACTTGCCCTCGGGCGAGGACCGCCGATCATCTGTTCGCCGAGTCCCCTTCGCCCTCCACTGCCACGGCAAGGAGGGACAGGGACATGGTGCTGGCAGCTGGGCCCGGGTGAAAGGGCCAGCCAGCACAGGGAAGGGTCACAGGGGCAGATCTGAGACCCCCCTGAAGGAAGAACTAATTATTTTGCCAGGCAGGGTCTGGATGAGCCCCTGAGAGCCCAGCAGAGCCAAGGGCAGGCTCATGGCACAGCTGCCTGTCCTGCTGGGCACTTCCAACAGGACACCCACTTATCCCTGCCCGCCACCCCGCTGTCCCTACTGTCCCCCAGAAGCTACAGGGGCGTGCAGGAGGGTCCAGGACACCCAGGTAAGGTCAGTGAACGTGGCTGCACAGCTCAGGGCAGCACAGGGGCACAGCAGGAGTGGCCACATGGCAGCTGGGGCTGTTGCCATTCCCTGCCCAAGCCTTTGGCATCACTCTCCCCGACTCAGCATGTGCTGGGGAAGGTGACAGCAGTGGCAGCAGTGGCACAGTGACAGCAAGGAGGCAATACCCCAGCCTCTGGGCAAGCAGGGCTGCACTCCAGCTGTCAACAACAGCAGTTAGACCCTCAAAGGGGACCCTGATGTCCCAATA
Organism: Serinus canaria; assembly: GCF_022539315.1. Taxonomy (NCBI): domain Eukaryota; kingdom Metazoa; phylum Chordata; class Aves; order Passeriformes; family Fringillidae; genus Serinus; species Serinus canaria. Next base: position 12,003,648 of record NC_066338.1, read on the forward strand.
CCATGCCAGGAGCAAAGCCCAGCTCTGGTGCTCCAGTAGCACTCCCAGCTCCTCCAGGAGTCACCCTCCAGCCCATCAAGCCAAGGCTGAACTGGGCCAGCTCATGTGGGCACACAGGCCCTACCTGGTGCCATCACCCAGGATTCCTGTGGACATGTTCCCCTCACCATGGGGACATCCTCAGCATCTCCACACAGGGCTGGCCCAGGGAATGGAGAGTGGCCACAGCTCCCAGCCACAGGTCTGCTGGCCTGGAGCATCAATCATCAGCTCAGGGCTGCCCTGCACAGGGTTAAACTGCTCCGTTAGCTTTCCCTCCATGGGTGGAGCAGCGCTTTGTGACTAATTTTCTCCATTTCTGGCATATCAGATACAGCTCTGGGGCAAATCAATTCATCAAAGTTCCTCCTACCCCCAGCATTGCCCTGCCATGGCCCTGCCACAGTTTCACACCTCTGCTGGGAGCTGAGCCATGAGACACCTGGAGCCTCTGGGGCAGGGGCAGATGGGGCCAGGCAGCCCCTGGTTACATCTCTTGGGGCAAATAGGTGCCCCAGGAGGGAGCTCCTGTCCCTGTCCCGCTGCACTGTGGCTCTCCCACCTCCAAGTGTGATTAAGGTGTGACCAGACTGCTACACCCAGGCTAATGAGCCCCAATTTTGGGGAGGGATTAATAGCTCCTAAGGCAATCAGCCACTTTTGAGCTCACTTCCAGCCATTCAGGATGCCCCTGCTCACCCTTTCCCATTCCAAGCTCCAGTTCTTCCTGCCCCCCATCACCCACAGCCCCCCAGCTGGCTCAGGTCCCACAGCTCCTGGAAGCAAAACACTGCGGAGGCTGCTGGAGCTCATCCTTATCAACACCAGCTGATAAGAGCGCCCTGCTGAGCAGGAAAAGTGAGAGCCAGGGGCCGGGCAACGCCTCGCAGGGAGCTGCTGGCACAGCAGATACCAGGCAGCCCCACCAGCCAGTCTCCAAAGAGGGGCAGCTCCTGGGGGTCGCAGGGGACTCGTGGCATGGTATGACCACCCTTTGTCGTGCTTGGGGGGGTTTGTTCAAGGAGGTGGGGCCAAAGGAGCCACCAGAGGAGCCAGAGGGTGAATTTTGTCCCTAAGCCAGGCCTGTGTGGATGGAGGCACGGACACAGAGCTGAGCTGAGTCACCTTTCAGGGGATCACGACTTTGTTAATATTTATACCAAAGAGCCTCAGTGTGGCATCACAGCAACTCCTTCCCAACAGCGAGACCCCAGCCCAGAGCACGAGGGGACAGTCCTCAGGGTGATCACTGGCTCTAGGTGGGACCCCAGCAGCCCCCAGTCACCCACGAGCCCCACACAAGCCAAGGCTTTGCACAAGAATTAATGAGCAGAGCCAAGCCCAGCGACGTCGGAGGATTCGCCCCCGCTGCGTTTATCCCAGAGCCAGTCGGTCCTTGAGCACCGAGGCGAGCGCAGGGACCGGGGCACGTGGACCGGGGTGATTCAGCATCCGGCCACAGCCGTGAGCAGCGGGGCAGGTAAGTGAGAAACAGGTGGGGGAGCAGCCCTGCACCGGGAGAGAGATGCTGGCAGCGGGGTGGTGGGGATGGGACTCGCTGCGTGATCCTGGAGAAACATTTCCCTCTTGTGGACAAACACAAACAGCCTCGGGGCAGGAGCAGGCTGCTCTCGCCAGGGCTCTGGCGGCAACTCCCGGAGCTGCGAGGTCCCAGGAGCAGCGTCCCTGTGGTTCCGTGGCGTGCCAGTGTCCCAGGGTGACACTGTCGCTCGCTGGCCACGCCTGGGCTGTGCTCAGCCCACGCAGCATCGCGGCTGTCAGTCCTGACAGCACCCCTGGGCACATCCCACCTGCACGGATCAGCCCAGGGGCCCCGCCGCCCTCCTCGCCCTGAAATTATGACCTCCCTGCCCTAATCTCCTGTTCTCACACCCTGCCAGCTCCCTCCCTCCTTCCTGGGTGCGCCCACACTCAGCACCCACTCCCGGTCCTGCCCCCACTCGCTCAAGGCACCCCAGATCCGTGGTGGGTGCTGAGCCCCTTGATGCACCCCCAGTTTCCTCATCACAGTAGGGACCCCTCAAGATCAGCCCCCATGGGGAACAGCACAATCCAGGCAGGGCTGCTGCAGCCTGGGCAGCCTCCCCGTCCCAGAAAAGCCCCAGGAGCAGCTGGGGCTCAGCCAGAGCCGGCTGGAAGCCTGAGCACCCCATGCTGCCATGCCCCTGGAGCTGGCCCTGCCTCCAGCCCTGGCCTCAGGACCTTGGTCTGGGAGTGACCCACCCAGCCCCTGGCCTGACATCAGGCTGCAGGTGGCTCCAGATTTGCAGGGAAAGCACAGAAAGCTGAGGCTTGGCTGCAATCCCTGCTCAGTCCATCGAGGGTGGGTGTCCAAGGGCTTTGTGCCTGCTCCTGATGCAGCACCCAGAGCACCTGCATTCAGGGTGACTCCCGAGCCACCTGCTAGCTCCTAAAACCTGTCCCCAACAGCAGCAGGAGCACACCTGGGCTCTGCTCAGCCCCAGCCAGGCAGAGCATGCTCGGAGCTGGGAGCAGACTCATGCCTGGAGCATCTCTCAGCAGGGTGAGCCCCACAGGAGCTGAGGTGGGCAGAAGGGCTGGGCAGGGACAGGGGCTGCCCACGACGCTCCAGCTGCTCTGTGCTGCTCGCCAGCCTCCAGCAGGCTCCACGCCGGGGTGGCACCCAGCCACAGTGCCCAGGAGCAGGGGAGGGACCCGGAGGTTTCTCTTCCAGCCGCAGACATCAAGGGAGCATCCGTGTTTAATGTCGGAACAGCAGAACACAGCGCTCACAGCCTGTGGGGTCTCCACCCTGAGGGGCACCGTGCCCCCGGCCCTCCTGCACACGCTCAGGGTTCCCGGCCTGCCCTGACTCTGTCACAGCCCCGGGGACGCTGCCCCGGCCCGAGCCCGCGGGCAGCTGGGGCTGCACCTCCAGCCTGGCTGTGCCCGGCCCCGGGAGCCTCAGCCCCGTCACTGCCGCTGCCACACGTAGGTCTGGATGGAGTTGGCCGGAGCCACGGCCGCCATGAGGCCCACGGTGTCCGCCAGCCCAAAAGCGATGTCCTGTGGGGACCTGCGGGGTGACAGCGGGGCGGTCACACCTGCAGCACCTGCACAGGGCCCAGAGGGGTGGGGTCCCACATGGGGCTGGCAGGACGGGGGTAACACACAAGGGTGGCAGAATGGGGGTCACACACGGGGCTGGCAGGATGGAGGTCCCACAGGGGTGTGGCAGGATGAGGGTCACATGCAGGGTGGCAGGACCGGGATCCCACACAGGGCTGGCAGGACGGAGGGCACACTTGGAGGTGGCAGGACAGGGGTCCCACATAAGGCAGGCAGGATGAGGGTCCCACACAGGGCTGATGGGATGGGGGTCCCACATGGGGCAGCAGAATGGGGGTCACACACAGGGCTGATGGGACAGGGTCCTACACAGACACGGCAGGACAGGGGTCCCACACAGGGCTGGCAGGATGGGGGTCCCAGATAGGGCTGATGGGACAGGGGTCCCACACAGGGCTGGCAGGACAGGGGCCACACACAGGGCTGGCAAGATGGGGGTCCCACACAAGGGGGCCAGGCTGCATCACCCACCGGTTCAGAACCACCACAACCACAGCCCCGTCGGGGCGCAGGAAAGCCGTGTACTCCAGCGCTGTCTTCTTGGACTCCCTGGAGGCAACGAGCCCCACACGCTGGGAGCCCTCGGGGATGAATTTACTGAACAGACAAATGAGAAGCGACCTCAGGGAGACCCCAGGAGAGCTCCTCTTGAGCCAAATTTGCCTTGCTTCTCTCAGGACAAGGCAGCTTAGCACGTGTTGTGGGCTCCAACCCACCTGAAGTGCCCCATGTGGTAGAACATGGGCTGTTTGTAGAAGATGCCTTCACTGCTGTCCACGATGATGGGGCTGTCCACATAATTCTTGACCCAGTTAGGGCCCCCCTCCAGATCCAGGGCCAGATTCCAGTCAGTCCAGCCAGACACAAAGTGGTTCAGATTCTGCAAGGGGACAGCTCAGATGCCTGCCCAACACCAGCAATCCTCCCCAGGGCCCAGCACACAGGGGCCTCACCGTCAGGATGCTGTGGCTGTACTGGTTCCCTCGCTCCCAGCAGCCCAGAATCACATCCCGCTCCCAGAAATGGGCCCCGATGCACGCCTCCGTGGCCAGGATAAAGTAGTCAGGGAAGAGCTCATGAGTGGGCAGCACTGTGTCCTGGATGGGACCAATGAAGTCCAGGTACCAGTGGATGCCAATGCCGTGGACGTAGCGAGCTGCCTTCTCATCCTCCAGGACCTGGCAGGGAGAAGAGTCAATCCCACTTGGAACAGAGGCCTAGCCCTCCACAGGCAGAGCACCCAGGTCCCCACAAGGACAGGGGCCCTTCCCAGGGTCACCACACTCACCACTCTGGCCCAGTGTGGGAGGTGGAGGCGGTTGTCATCCAAGATGATGAGCTGGACGTGGCGGTGGGAGCTGTTGGCCAGTGCTGGGCCCAGGTCCTGGGCAATGAAGTCCCTCTGCTGCTCAGCTGTGAAACCCAGGCATTGGAAGGGGTAGTTGTTGATCAGCCCGGCCGTGGGCTCGTTCTCTGCTGTCACTGCCCAGAATGTCACATTGTGCTTGGCGTATTCATCCAGGAATCTGGCGTGGAGGGAAGGGATGAGCTGTGAGAGTCCCCAGTGCCACCACTGAGAGGCCCCCGGGTCTCTCCCCCATCCTCAACAGCTCCTCACCGTACAAAGTAGTTGGCCCAGGTCTTGTGGTACTTGTCCCCTGCCTGCCCCTTCAGTGTCCCCTTCCCCACGTAGGACTCGCTGGTCTTCAGCCAGGTTGGGGAGGTCCAAGGGCTGGCGTACAGCGACAGCGGCCGCTTGCTCATGGCCGAGGCTCGGTGAAGGAGGGGGATCTGCAGGAGGAGGAGGAGGAGGAGGGGCCCACTGAGCTCAGCCCCTGTAACCCTCCAGCCCCCCCTGCTCCCTCCCACCGCTCGCCTTCAGCTTGGTGTCCTCGTCCCGCAGGGCGAAGTGGGCGAGCTCGTAGTCGTAGGGGACATCATCATAGGTGTAGGCATGGAGGGAGAAGTCACAGCTGGCCATGGGGAGGCGGATGAGGTTGTACTCCAGCCCTGCCAGCACAGCGGGACACCAGGTGTCCATGATGTCCATAATCCCTGTCACCATCCCACCTGTGTCCCCCACACCCTACCCTCCTCAGAGAAGTAGGAGCGCAGCAGGTGATCCTGTGCTCTCTCCGGCAGGGATAAGATGTTGATGGCGGCCGCGTCGGTGATGGAGCCACCAAAACCCTTCACCCTCTGGAAGCGCTGCGTCGTGTCCAGCCTGAGGACAACATCTGCAGGGAGGGGAGCCCAGCATGACGGTGGGTTGCTGCAGGGTCCATCCCATCCCTGCCATCCGTGGCAGTACCTGGGGCGCAGAGTTTGTGCTGGAATTTCCCCTCGCTCCGCTCCAGCCGCTTGCCAGCCTTGCTGCTCTCGTACTTGACGTAGTAGCCGGGGCCTGGCAGGACCAGGGGGTCCAGCGTGTCACAGTAGGTGGCATTGCAGACGCAGACCATGGCATCACGGCCGAAGTACTTGGGGCTGCAGGGCCGGGAGCCTGGGGGGCACGACAGGGTGGTGGGAGCAGCCTCAGGGACGTGTCCCCGTCTGCTCTCCCGCCTGCCCCGGGGGTGACGCCACTGCCCCCGCGCTCCACACCCCGGTACCTCCCGAGCACCGAGCTCCGCGGTGCCTCCGGACCCCCGGACAACTCCCGAGCATCCCCGACCAGAGACTCCGAAAGTATTTCCTCCTGGCCCCCTCCCATTCCGGGCCACCCGGGGACGCCTCTCCCCGGACCCACCGCGTATCCCGGGTCCCCCTCGCTCACCTGCGGCCCGGTGCACGGCCAGCAGCACCGGCAGCAGCCGCCAGCACAGGGCACCGACAGTCCCCATGGCCCCGCCTCTCCCGGTGCGCTCGGAGCCGGCCCGGCAGCACCGGCTCCGCCGCCGGCCTTGCCTTTAAGGGCGCTCGGGCAGCCCGTCCCGCCCACACCCGGTGCAGGAGCGGCACCGACTCTGGGCGGGCCTGGCCCCGGCCCTTCCCCCGCGCCGGTTCTGGCACCGCGAACCGGGAGAACCGCGTTGGCACGGGGTCGCTTCCCCCCGCCCCCGTCTACTCCCCGAGAAGAGCAGCCAGTCCCAGTCCCGGTCCAGGTCCAGGTCCCGGTTCCGGTTCCGGTCCCCGCTGCCTCCCCAGTACCCGACGGCACCGGTCGCCCCGTCCCGCGGAGCCGCTACCGGGAAACCGGGACCCGGCACCCCGTGACCGGTCAGCTGATCCCCCGCCCCGCCCCGTTCGGCCCCGCCCGCCCCGTGACAGCGGCCCCGTGGGCGGCGGCGACCACCTTTATTCGGTCTCTAGCGAGGGGCAGCGGCCGCGGGACCGGCCCCGTAGCGCGGCCCGGGCGCAGCCGGGCGGAGAGGAACAGGCACGGCCGGCACAGGGACCGGCATCGGGACCGAACGGGGCGAAGGGCCTGGAGAGGAGACGGGCACGGGAGACAGAGCAAGGGACAGGCATGGCAGTTCTGGGGTACGCTGGCACAGGAGGCCAGGGACCAGGCCAGCACAAGGGACAGGTCAGGGGACAGGCAAGGTGGTCCTGGAGGACAGGCACGGCTGGCACAGGGGACCAAGGATCAAGCCAGTGTGGCCAGCCAAAAGAACAAGGCAAAAGACAGGCACGGCCAGTGGAGGGGACAGGGCAGGGGACAGGCATGGCTGGCACAAGGGACCGGGGATCAAGCCAGCATACCCAGCCTAAGGGACAGGGCAAAGGACAGCATGGCCAGGGCAGGGGACAGGCACGGCCGGCACAGGGGACACATGGCCATGCCAGGCTACAGGCACGGCTGGCACAGGGGACAGGGTATGGCCAGTGCGTGGGTCAGGCACAGCCACAACATGGGACAGGGCAGGGGACAGGCGTGGCCATCCCAGGGAATAGGCACAGCTGGCACAAGGGACAGGGCAAGGGACAGGCATGTCCAGAACAAGGAATAGGGCAAGGAACAGGCATAACCATCCCAGACAGGCAGGGGACAGGCACAGCTGTCCCAGCCCCGCCAGGGGACCAGCCCCAAACCCCAGCCCTGCTTGGGGAAGGGGCCCGGCCGAACCGCCCGGGGCAGCAGTGCAGGGCCCAGCCCCACTAGGGCAGCAGCAGCAATGTCCGAGCAATGTCCAGGGCTGAGCCCAGCGTGAGACCCCCTCCCCAGAGCGGAGGGTCCCTGCCAGGCCCTGCCCTCAGAGTGCGCTCTCCTTGCAGGCCCCACTGAGGCTCCGGGGGCGGCTGCGCTCCAGGCGGCGCGAGGACAGGAGCCGCCGCAGGGACGAGGTGGAGCTCAGGTCCCCGCAGCTCTGCAGGTGGATTCCTTCGTGGGGCTGCTCTGCACCAGGCCAGGCGCTCCAGGGAACCTGCAAGCCATGGGGACAGGCTGCAGCCACAGGGATGGCACCCCTGCCCATGACACCCCTGTCCATGACACCCCTGCCCATGACACCCCTGTCCATGACACCCCTGCCCATGACACCCCTGTCCATGACACCCCTGCCCGTGGCACCCCTGCCTGTCACATTGCTGCCCATGGCACCCCTGCCTGTGACACTTCTGCCCATGGTATCCCTGCCTATGAAACCCCTGCCCATGACACTGCTGCCTGTGGCACCTCTGCCTGTAGCACTGCTGCCCACGGTACCCCTGCTCATGACACCCCTGCCCGTGGCACCCCTGCCTGTGACACTGCTGCCCATGGTATCCCTGCCTATGACACCCCTACCCATGACACTGCTGACTGTGGCACCTCTGTCTGTGCCACTGCTGCCCGTGGTACCCCTGCCCGTGGTACCCCTGCCCGTGACACCCCTGCCCATGACACCCCTGCCCATGACACCCCTGCCCATGACACCCTCCCGTGCTCACCCCAGTGTGCTCAACCCCCCACGCTCCAGCGTGGCCAGGCGGCACACGGGGCAGGAGGACAGAGGTGACAGGGATGGCAGAGGCGTGCATCACGCGCCCACGCTGGCATTTGGGACAGGTTGGTTCCCGTCAAGGCCTCTCGGGCTGCGCAAGGACTCCGGCGTCCCGTAAAGCTGAGCTGTGGGGATGTCCCAGCAGCTGCCTCCAGGTGCAGTGACTCAGGGGCAAAGCCAAAGCCATTGCAACAGGCATGATTTTCCCAGCTGTGGCTCCAGTGGGGATCAAGGAAAAGGAGCTGCCCCCCAGGAAGGGCTGGGCAAGGACAGTGCTGCAGGAAGAACGCTCTGCCTGCAGCCAGGGTGCCGACACAACGGGGGTGCAGCAGGGGAACGGAAACAATGGAAGGGCCAGGGTGGAGGTGTTGATGGGGAGAGAAGGGAGGGAGAGCATGGATGGGAGTTCTCTGGCAAGGAGGAGTTGCCCATTCCCTGTAGCTTCCAGAACCCACCTGTTTGTGCCCGTGGAAGCTGTGCCCAGACACCTCCATGCCAGCTGCCAGGCTGCGCTTGGGTCTCTGCAGGAACCTGGCCACCAGCCCACGGGTGCCCCGGTAGCCCTTGAGGTCCCCCAGGGAGCGGGTGGTTGTCTTTGACAGCTGCTGTGACACCTTCTTGGAGGGTGGCAGCTTGTTCTTCCCCATGGAGCCAGCCCGGAGCAGCGGCGGGGAGTCACAGTGGGAACGGTGGAGCAGGCAGGCCTCGGAGCACAGCCCTGTGGGGTAGGTGCTGTCACACACAGGACACTGCTCTGGCAGTCCTGTCCTTGTCATCAGACCCGGGACACTGCTCTGATGGATCCATCCCCACCATCAGATCTGGGACACTGCTCTGACAGGCACAGGACACTGCCCTGATGGACCTGTCCTCACTGTCAGACCTGGGACACTGCTCTGACAGTCCTGTCCTCATCATCAGACTGGGACACTGCTCTGACAGGCACAGGACACTGCTCTGACAGTCCTGTCCCCATTGCCAGACCCGGGACACTGCTCTGATGGACCTGTCCTCACTGTCAGACCTGGGACACTGCCCTGACAGGCACAGAACACTGCCCTGATGGACCTGTCCCCACTGTCAGACCTGGGACACTGCCCTGATGGACCTGTCCTCACTGTCAGACCTGGGACACTGTCCTGATGGACCTGTCCTCACTGTCAGACCTGGGACACTGCCCTGATGGACCTGTCCTCACTGTCAGACCTGGGACACTGCTCTGACAGTCCTGTCCTCATCATCAGACTGGGACACTGCTCTGACAGGCACAGGACACTGCTCTGACAGTCCTGTCCTCATCATCAGACTGGGACACTGCTCTGACAGGCACAGGACACTGCTCTGATGGACCTGTCCCCATTGCCAGACCCGGGACACTGCCCTGATGGACCTGTCCCCACTGTCAGACCTGAGACACAGCCCTGATGGACCTGTCCTCACTGTCAGACCTGGGACACTGCCCTGATGGACCTGTCCCCACTGTCAGACCTGGGACACTGTCCTGATGGACCTGTCCCCACTGTCAGACCTGGGACACTGTTCTGATGGACCTGTCCCCATTGTCAGACCCTAAGATGCTGCTGCCAGCAGACCTGTCCTCAGTGGCCTGGGGTCCTGCTGTGTCCCACCCCCCAGTCAGCAGGAGCAGTCCCACCACTGGTCCCCAGCCACCACAGGGTGAGCTCAGTCCCCAAAGGACTACAGACACCCCCCCGTGTCCCCTTTCTCTCCCAGTACCCCCCAGTGCCCTGACCTGTATCAGCGGAGGAGTCAGACACGGTGTCCTCCAGTGCTTTGGTATAAAGTACTTCCCTGAAATCTGCTGGGAGCAGAGAGAGCCCTCAGGACTGGGCAGCTGTGCACACCCCAGGCAGCACAACCCAGCCCAGCAGACCTCCCCTGCTTCACCCGTTCCATCCCACACCGGCTCTAATCCCACCCGGCCGCATAAAAACGCAGCCAAACCCTGCGGCACATCCCGGCCGTACCGCACAGACGCTGCCACGCTCCCACGCCGGTCATTGTCACCTACCAGCACGGCCGACCATGGGGACGCCGGGGTCACTGTGTGACCTCAGGAGCGGGCGCGGGGCCATCCCTGGGGCCGGGGATGAAGGGCACGAGGTCTCGCTGTTGCGCCGGGGGTGGCCAGGGCGGCCGGCGGCGGCGTCTGTGGGGCGGCCACCGCCGCGCTCCTGCAGCGAGGATCCCTTGTCCTTGAGGCGCACCTCGGGGAAGCAGGGCCCTGCACAGCGCACCGGCCCCACCAGCCGGTTGCAGCTGTGGGTGACGGCTCCCCCCACCAAGACGCCGTCGGGGCCGGGCTCGGCGGTGGAGCAGGAATAGGAGCGCTCGCCCCGCACGCGGGGCTGGGGCATCTCCTCGAAGGGGCCCTGCAAGGCCAGCGTGGGGCTGCGAGCGTGGTGGCTGCACTGCACGCAGTCCACGCTCAGGCAGTAATCGGCGCGGCTGCGCTGGATGGAGCGGAACAGGACGTAATCCACGGAGCGCATGGAGCCCTGCAGCTCCAGCAGGCACGAGTCCTCCGAGGGGCTGCTGTCCCCGGGGATGTCCATGATCTCGGACATGATCAGGGACCCGCTGTCCATGGAGACTGCAAGAGGAGGAGGAGCACGGCTGAGGAGCTGCCGGGAAAAGCCGGACCTGCCACGGCCCCGCCGCGGTCCCCCGTGCCCGGGGAGAGCACTCACCTTCCCCGCTGAGCACGATGGAGGGGACACGGTCACAGGTGCAGGTGTGGGAGCCCTCTGTCAGCTGTGAGTCAAACAGGGTGGCCTGTGGGGCAGCAGGCACAGGGCTCAGCTGAGCTGGAGCCCCTCCTGCCCGGCCTGCCCTGCCCACGGCCCCACAGCCCCCACCTGGCTGTCTCCCCGCAGCCCCATCACTGTCTCGTATGATGGGGGGAAATCGGTTGGGTAGAGGGGCACGGGGCTGTCCATGGAGCCATTGTAGGTGATGCTGTGGAGGCAAAGCAGAAAAGCCACACTGGGTGAGACAAGCCCAGCCTGGGGGCACACGGGCCCCGCTGTCCTAGCAGCCTTCCTCCCAGCTGGTACCTCTGTGCATCTGTCTCAGAGCTGCAGGTGTACTCAGGTGGGTAGTAGGGGGGAGGTGGCACTGGAGGCACAAACTCCTCAAAGTCCATCATGCTCTGCAGAAAGGTGTCAGGTGGGGACGTGCATTCCAATGTCACAGAGCTCGAGCGCTGTGGGACCAGCTGCAGGGAGAGGGGAGAAGGGAGAGCTGAGGCCTCCTGCCCTGAGATCTAGCAAGGGATGTGCACCCTGAGCTTTAATCTGCACCTGGATGGAGGCCAGGTCCTGCCCTGGCACCCCAGGGACCACCCCAGCCTGGGAATGCTGCTCCTGGGCCAGAGCTGGCACTCACCACGTGGACGATGTCAAGGGAGAAGATCTGGATGCAGCACACGACAGCAGAGAGCATGCAGATGATGGTGGAGAAGATGGTCAAGCCACAGACACTGAAGAGGAGATCCTGGGGAGCAGTGGGGTGAGCTGCAGAGCCCGCGGAGCATGGCCGGGGGTGCGGCCGCTTCCCAGGGAGCCCTTGCATCCCCCTGCTCCTCCACCTTGAGTGCCACACGGATGCTCCGGCAGTTGGCGTTGGGGAACATGGTCAGCATCTCGCTCTGCTGGCTGCAGGAGGCGGGCGGGGGCTCCGAGCGGGCCTGACAGCAGACACACGTGTCCCTCTCCTGGCGACAAGAAACACTGCGAGGAAGCTCTGGATGCGGTGCTATCCCCCGGAGAGCCACCAGCACATCCCACCAGCCCCGCAGCTCTCCCCAGAGCCCCCCACAAGCAGGGATGAGCCCGGGGGTCCCTGCTCAGCCTCACCCTCTCGCAGGCCTCCAGGGTCTTCACCAGCTGTGCGTTCTGGCACGACAGGATGGAGCCGGCGAGGCTCAGCATGACGCCCAGCACGGAGAGCAGCGTGAAGAAGGCGATCTGCAGCGGGAGGAGAGGGGCTGCCGGCGGAGCAGGGAGCCGGCTGCGCACCCGGGGGCGCGGGGGGTTGCTCGGCCTCCCCATCCTGGGCTCCCCCGCCTGCGGAAGGGTGTCCCCCCAACACCTACCACCAGGGTGAGCGGCCGCTTCCAGGAGATGATGCCGACCAGCCCGGACAGTGCCAGCTGCAGGTGCACAAGCCCCGGGGTGAGCACAGGGAGAAGGCTCTGTTAGGCAGAGGGGCCGCGAGCAGCCCCTACCCACGGTCCCTGCAGGCCTGGGGCCAGCCCGGGAGCAGTGGGGCTGTAGGAGCAGCCCTGGAGCCACAAGATGGGAGAAACTGCTGATTCAGAGCCTGGGGACTGCGGGCTGCTCGGGCTGGGCAGCAAACCCAGGCCAGGATCCGTGCTGCAGGGTCACCACGGGGGACCCCGGGTGCCGCCCTCACCCCAACACCCAGCAGACAGAGCAGAGCCCCCATCGCCACCCTGGCCCTGCCCTGAGGTCACTGTGGTGTCCCCACACCCCTCCCTGCCCATGGCTGCGGACCCCAGGCATTCCCCCGTACCCCTTGGGGGTCCCCATCCCTCACAGAGTCACCCTGGGGGAGCCCTTGGGATTCTCCCACAATGCACCGCGGCAGCCACAGGCAGAGGGTGGGGGAGCAGCGGGGCTGCCCTCCCCCGGGACCGGCGGCAGTCTCGGCCCCCGGGGAGCAGCGCAGCCCCCTCCCCGCGCCGCCTCGGCCCCGCACTCACCGAGAAGCCGGCCCAGGACGGGCAGGAGTGCCGGATTTTGGTGGAGGGAGTGATGGTGGCCGCCACCAGGCTGAAGGTGACGATGAGGACGCCCAGGATGGCTTGCACGAGACCCAGGACCAGCAGAACCTGCAGCCAGGTACGCTGGAGGCGGAGGTGGGTGAGGCTGCGGGAGCTGCGGCCGGTCAGCGAGCGGCTGGAGTCGGTGGGGGAGGGCATGGCCGCGGCGGGCGGCGGCTCGGGGCCGGCCCCGGAGCCCCGGGGCAGCCGGCGGCACCGCGCCAGGACAGCGGGGAGCAGGAGCAGCCGCTCTGCGGGAACGGGCCGGGCTCCACCTTTCGGCCTTGCCGGAGGATGCTGACGGTGGCTCTTCACTGCCCCGGGAGGGGGGGCTCGGGCAGCGCCCACGGCCACGAGGAGCCGGGGCCGCCAGAAGCTCCGCGGAGAACAGAACCGGCCTCGCCGGTCTCTGCGCACCCAGGCCGGGCCGGGCCTAGAGCCGCCGGCCGGAGACGGAGCGCGGCCCCGGGACCGCCGCCTCCTCCCTGGCCGTCGGTGGAGCGCCGGGCCCCCGCCGGGAGATCATCCCGCCCCGCGGGGTCCGAGAGCCGCCGCCCGGGACGCGGCCCCCGGGGCAGCGCCAGCAGGCGGGAGCCGCGGTCCGGACCGGAGCATCCTCCGCGGGCGGCGGGCGCAGGGCCGGGTCCCGCTGCCGGGCCGGTACCGGTAGGGGCGGGCGGCTACCGGCGGTCCGTCCGCCCCGCGCCCTGCAGCCCCGGCGCCGCGCGGAGCGGCAGGCGGGGACGCCGGAGCGGCGGAAGGCTGCGGCCGAGCATCGCCGCCGCCGCGCCCTCCGGGATCGCCCGGGGCCGTAGCTGGAGGCGGGCGGCGGAGCGCCGGGAGCGGCGGGGACGGTCCCACAGGCCGGCGGGGCTTGGCCGCGCCCGCTCCGGGGCCGCCCCTGTGCGGCACGACGGGAGCTGTAGTCCACCCACACCGCCCCCGGGAGCGGCGACACCGGCAGCGGCCCCGCTGCTCCCCCCAGCCCCGGTAGGCGCACGGAGATGGCGAAGGAAGAGAGTGAACCTTCATTTATTCCTTAAATAAACCGGGAGCGGTCGGGAACAGCACACGGGGAGTAGCGGAGGAGGCAGGGACGCCCGGAGGAGCCCCGGCCGCAGCGGGACCGGGAGGGCACCGGCCCCCACAGCTGAAGGCACAAAGCCTCTCGCCAGCCCCGGAGCTGCGGGGACAAACCGGGAGCATCCGAGAGGAGACGGACTGAAGCAGAATGCATGAGACCTGTCCTGGGGATCCCCAGGGACACCAGGACAGGGGACAGAGGGCAGGTAAGGGGGCGAGGGGCTGCACACCAGGACTGGCTCAGCCCCCAAAGGCCTTGGCTGAAGGGTGCTGGGGGCAGCAAGGGGTCACAGTCCTCGAAGCAGGTGGGGAGGGGGACTGAAGGAGCTGTTCAGCCCTCCCTGGAGGCAAAGGGGTGCCATGTAAACGCCAGGGCTGCTCCTCGGCACCCAGCCCAGCTTTGGGGTCCACATGGGCTAAAGGCAGGATCCCCACAAGCAGCAGCTGCCCGAGCTCTGCCTGTCCCTGCCCTGCTCTCCTCATCCCTGGGCCTGAAGAGAGGGAGAGGATGGGGAAAGGGACAGGACAAAAGGACAAGACACCCTGGGGAAAAGCACCAGCCCCATCCTCATCCCACTGGAGCAAGCCCCAGGAGGAAGAAGGGGATGACATTCTTGGCAGAGCATGGGGGTCCGGGGGCACACGGGGGGCAGGGGACCCTCCCACACACACAAGTGTCATCACCGGGTGGGGAAACAGGAGAGCACAAGGAAGGCAAGTGACCGTTCCAGTCCCTGGAAGCAGCATTCCAGCCATCTGGAGGAGGCTCCTGCCCCCAGCAGCTGGTGCTGGAAGGGAGGGCAATGGCTCAGGGCTTGGCCTCAGCGCTCCCCACCCTGCTCCCCCCAGTCTGCTGAGGGGAGGGGACCAGCACAAACCAGAACAGCCTCTGTCCGTGAGGAAAGGGGGTAAAGAGCAGCAGACGATTCAGGCACCAGCACTTCCAAGCTGGGATGAGGCAGCCTCTGATGCGGACGCACGGGGATCCAGTGAAAGTGCGACTCGGGTTTCCTCTTCCTCAGGTTTCCTCTTCTTCCTCGGGAAGAGCCCCGGTGCGCCGGGAGGGGCAGGGCTGGGCGCCCGCGTGGCTACGGGGCACGGAAGGCGTTGGTGGCCGCGCCCGCGGCGGCGTTGGCCGCGGCCGTGCGCACGGCCTGGTTGGAGAAAACCCCGGCTGCAAACTCCTCCTGGGCCTTCTGGAAGCTGGCACCCGTGCGGCGGTACAGAGAGTGGATCTGGGGGGCAGCAGGGGCTGGGGTCAGGGCTGGGGCTGCAGGCCCTGGGTAAACAGAGCTGGGATGGCCCAAACCTCCCCCAGATGGGATGCCTCTGGCTGCAGGCCCCTGGTAAACAGAGCTGGGATGGCCCAAACCTCCCCCAAAAGGGATGAAGGATGGCTCTGGCTGCAGGCTTTGATCCCAACTCACCTTTTTCAGCATGATGATCCCCAGCACAGCCACTGCCGTGAAGGACAAGGACACCAGGATCATCATCACAGCCACGGCCGTGTTAGTCCGCAGTGCTATCAGGCTCAGGATCCAGCCGCTGCAAAACAAGAGGCTGTGGCCCCCAACCCTCTTCCCCACCCACCTCTTGCCTTTGCAGGGTCAGCACATGGCCCACCTGAATCCCCAGTTTGGGATGCCGATGGCCTGCAGCACATACATCACGTTCTGGGCAAAGAACACGAAGAAGAAGACAAAGAAGTTGAAGGAACTGTCGCTCCTGGGAGGAAGAAATGGGCACGGTTAGGCCACAGAATGAAGCTTCCAAAAGCAGGGGAACAGGGAGCTCGGGAAGAGCACATCCTGCAGAGCCAGAGGCCCCCAGGAGCTGGAGCAGGTGCCCAGGGCTCAGGACACACCTGAAAGCTTTGTACATGGGCCGGTACCAACAGACAAAGGAACAGGGCGTGTAGAGCAGAGCCCAGAGGATGGAGAGGCCAAACCCAGAACCGGATGAGGGATCCACGCAGAACCAGGCGAGCGAGGACAGGAAGTTCATGAACAGAGCAATGGTGCTGGCTGAGGGACAGGACAGCGCTCAGGAGCCAGCCCAGGCTCCCCCAACCCCCACCACCACCTGTTCATCCCAATTTCCCCGGAGCAGCAGCACAGGAAATTCATCCTTCCACCTGCTGCCAGGCTCTGCCCCGAGGTTCCCCTGGCGACTCACCCATCCAGAGGTAGTACATGGTTGTAACTGTCTTCTGGAAGTCAGCAGGGATCTCCACGGGGATGTCCTGGTAGAAGCACGGCTTCACCGGGCAGAAGGACGGCAGCGGGGGCCAGTTGTTGAGCCTCGCTGCGGACGGAAGGGGGTGAGGAGGGGCGAGGAGGGCTCCAAGCGGGTCCCATCCCTGCCCAGCCCCGCAGCCACTCACTCTGGGAACCGCCGAGCGCCGCGTTCTGCAGCTCCCGCTCCCGCCGGTCCAGCTCCTCCGCTTTCCGGTTGAGCTCCTCCTGCCGCTTCAGCAGCTCTGCCGTGGCGGCGGCGGCCGAGGCCTGCGGAGAAGGGGGACACAAACCTTGGGCTCCCGCCGGCTCCCGTGTCCCGGCCTGGCGGCGCCTCCCCCCGTACCTGCGAGCCGTAGGAGCCGTAGTTGCGGGGCTCGGTGGGACTCGCCTTCCGCGGGGGCTGCGCGGCCGCCGGTACCGGGGGCGGCGGCGCCACCGAAGGGGTCTGGAAGGGCGGCGGTGGCTGCAGGGGAAGAGGAGAGAGGTGAGACCGCGCCAGCAGCGGGGAGGGCTCCGGTGCCCGGGAAGAAGATCCGGTACACGGGCAGGCCCCGGTGTCCGGGCAGGCCCCGCCGCTCACCGCGTCGCTCTCGAAGGGGTTGTAGCCATCGAGCACAGACCCGGGCCGGGCCTGCAGCGCCGCGGGGTCCTGGAAGGGGTTGTCCGGGAGCACCGCGGGGCCGCCGCGCTGGGCCATGGCCGGACCGGGACCGGGAGCGCGCTGGACCCGCGGGACCGGCGCCGCCGCCGCCGCCAGGCCCCGCCCCTCCCCGCCGCTGATTGGTCCCGCTGCGACGTGACGTCATCGGGGAGACCCCCGCCGCAGGGGGCCGCTGCGCACGCGCCAGAGCCTCGCCGGGCGCGGCGCGCGCGTGACGCGGCCACGTGTCCCGGGGTCACGTGCGGCGCGCCCGTCTCCACCCCAGCCCCGGGCCCGCTCTTCCTTCGGATACCCCCGACAGTGGCGGCCGGGACGGGACCCCATCACCCCCGGTGTCCCGGTATCCACCGCCCATCGCCCCCGGTGTTCCGCTATCCATTACCCATCGCCCCCCAGTGTCCCGGTATCCACCGCCCATCACCTCCGGTGTTCCGCTATCCATTACCCATCGCCCCCCAGTGTCCCGGTATTCATCACCCATCGCCCCCCGGTGTCCCGGTACCCACCGCCCATCACCCCCCGTTTCCCCCACGGTTCCGGGTCCCTGCCCAGCCGAACCTGCCGGGACAGCGGCTCCTGCTGCGTGTCCCGACCCCCGGTCCGGCTCCCTGCTCTTACCGGGCGGCCCCGGTGCCGTTCACCTGCTGCCCGCGCAGCCCCCCCGTCCCCCCAGGCGTTACCCCGGGGGTCACGGGGGCCACTCCAGCAGCTGCCACCGACCCGCACAGGCAGCCAGCCAGGGACTCGGGCACGACGGGCACTTGGGGAATTTCTCTTGTGTCTCCTGGAGCGGTTATTTATAGGAATCTCCAAATGCTTCCACTCCAGCTGCCCGGGGACTGCACACTGACCCCCTCCCGGGTCCTGCTCAGCATCCCGGGAGCAGAACATGCACTGTCCCTGCCCTGTCCCCTCCCGGTGCTCAGCAGATTGCTAAAAATACTCTTAACCCTTTGAACAGACTGAGAGTGACATGTGAACCCCACAGGTGAGCTCCCACCTCAGCCCAAACCTGGAGCTGCTCCTGGCAGAGGTGGAAGCTGTGGATTTGGGTTTTGGACATCAGCATGAGTTTGTTATTTTCTTGAAGTCTAAGGTGTGACTCAGACAATTTAATTCTCCTCCTGCCTCAGTGTGGGGCTGGGCAAAGGGGCAGTGGGACAGCATCTGCCCCTGCTGCCTCGGGAGGCAGGGGAGGGGAGTTGGGTGGAGATGGCTCAGTGTCACCCTTCCGAGGCTCCCCATGCTCACTCCAGGTCAAACCAGACATTTCCTTTCCCCTCTGCATGGTGACAGCCTGGCACAGCCTGATGGTGCCACAGCAGAGCACATCTGTCACCCACACCCCAGTGAGACTGCCCCCCTGCCATCAGCTGTGACACAGCCCCAACAATGCCCAAGGAACAGCCCAAACCAAGGCCCAGCCTCCCTGCAGAGCTGGGAAGAGTCAAGAAGACACAGCCAGCCCTGGGGTGGGTGTAGGACAGCTGGATGTGAGCTCCTGAGAACCCAACAGCCATCACCAGCAGCCAGCACTGCCCAGCTAAGGCTGAGAGGTTCCTTCAGGTAAGAGAACAGAACCCCAGAACCCCTTCCTGGCCAACACCTTGGGTGTCTCTACAGGACTGCAGTGATGGAGGAACCACCATCAGTCTCAGGGAAGCCCTGTCCGAGGGCCCTACTGTCCTTTCTCTGCCTCCCACCCCAACAGTGGACCCAGGGCATGAAAAAGGGCCAGTCTCTGGTTTTCTGCCCCACAACAGCATCTACTCAGGTCCAGCTGCAGCCCTGAGGGCCAACAGCAGCTCCTACTCAGTGTAGGCTTGGGAGGAATGGTGCAGGTGGATACAGCTGGAGCACAAAGCCCCTTTCATCCCTCTCCTTCCCCCCACAGGGCACAGCAGAACAACCCCAGGATCAGCTGCTGTCAGGCCAAACCCAGACCAGGTGCTTTATTCACTTCATATTTATTTATTTTTCACAAAGACTGTACAAAATTCTTATAAAACTCTGGTGTGGGGATGGGCTATGACATTGATCCAAAAAATAATTCCCATGCAGTCCCACCAGTTCCATAACTTACAAGGAAACAGATAAGCTACAGAGAGCTGCGAGTCCTGGAGTATTTACACTGAGGAGGGCAGAACAGGAGACAAAGCAACACAGGACCAGAGGTATTTACAGCACGGACACACAGGCCCCCCTCACCTCACGAGAACGGCAGCAGCGACAGCAGGTCAGGCCCGTGGTGCTCCTAGGCCGACAGAGAATCTGGGCTATTTACAGTATCTCACATATTAACAGCTTTACAAACGTGTCCAGGAAGTTCATCTCATGTTTATAAAAAAAAAAAGCACCAAGTGTCTGAATAGAAATCACACAGGCCTCCACGGGGGCTAGAATCCGAGGGCTGGCTGGCACCTGTGGCGTCACCGGCTGATGTCCCGGCTCGAGTCCCACATTTTTGTGCTGGGCTCCATGCCCAGCATGTCAAAGAAGGGGTGCTTGAGGGCCTCAGCCAGGGTGACACGCTTGGAGGGCTCGTACTCCAGCATGCTCTCAATGAGGTCGAACAGGCGGTGATGGTCCTCGGCCTCCGAGGTCAGGTATCGCTGCCAGGTGGAGGGGGAAGGTCAGGCTCAGGGAGGCTACAACCTGTGCTGGGATGTTCCCCAGGCTCAGGGAGGCTACAGCCTGCCCTGGGATGTTCCCCGTGCTCAGGGAGGCTACAGCCGTGCTGGGATGTTCCCCAGGCTCAGGGAGGCTACAGCCTGCCCTGGGATGTTCCCCGGCTCAGGGAGGCTACAGCCTGTCCTGGGATGTTCCCCGTGCTCAGGGAGGCTACAGCCTCCCCTGGGATGTTCCCCAGGCTCAGGGAGGCTACAGCCTGTGCTGGGATGTTCCCCGGGCTCAGGGAGGCTACAGCCTGTGCTGGGATGTTCCCCGGGCTCAGGGAGGCTACAGCCTGTCCTGGGATGTTCCCCAGGCTCAGGGAGGCTACAGCCTGTCCTGGGATGTTCCCCAGGCTCAGGGAGGCTACAGCCTGTGCTGGGATGTTCCCCGTGCTCAGGGAGGCTACAGCCTGTCCTGGGATGTTCCCCAGGCTCAGGGAGGCTACAGCCTGTGCTGGGATGTTCCCCAGGCTCAGGGAGGCTACAGCCTGCCCTGGGATGTTCCCCGGGCTCAGGGAGGCTACAGCCTGCCCTGGGATGTTCCCCGTGCTCAGGGAGGCTACAGCCTGCCCTGGGATGTTCCCCGGGCTCAGGGAGGCTACAGCCTGTGCTGGGATGTTCCCCGTCTCAGGGAGGCTACAGCCTGCCCTGGGATGTTCCCCGTGCTCAGGGAGGCTACAGCCTGTCCTGGGATGTTCCCCGTGCTCAGGGAGGCTACAGCCTGTGCTGGGATGTTCCCCAGGCTCAGGGAGGCTACAGCCTGCCCTGGGATGTTCCCCGGGCTCAGGGAGGCTACAGCCTGTGCTGGGATGTTCCCCAGGCTCAGGGAGGCTACAGCCTGTGCTGGGATGTTCCCCAGGCTCAGGGAGGCTACAGCCTGTGCTGGGATGTTCCCCAGGCTCAGGGAGGCTACAGCCTGTCCTGGGATGTTCCCCAGGCTCAGGGAGGCTACAGCCTGTCCTGGGATGTTCCCCGGGGCTCAGGGATGTTCCCTGGTTTGTTCACACCATCACTCAGCCTGGAGCTGAGCTCTGCACTCCTCTATCCAGAACTGACAGATTTTCACACACCCTCCCTTCCCCAGGCACTTTCTGAACTTTCCATGCTCTCCTTGTCCTGCACTTCAGATTAAACTCAGGCTGCTGCAGCTTCCTGTTGCTGGGACAGGCAAGGCTCCCTTCAACCACCTTTCTGCTGGCCCAAACATGCCCAGAGGGAGAACCTGAGGAGGGGCCAAGCTGCCTTACCCGCAGTGGTTTGCAGTTCTCCCGAACGTAGCGTCCAGCTGAGGTGTTCTCATCCCAGTCCAGGCGGCCGTGGTAGAAATATTTCTGTTTCCTGTCAGAGTAACAGGTGGCAGCAGGTTACACCTGAGCACAACACACCCTGCAGCAGCAGCAAGGTGTCAGCCCCAGTGGGACTCAGCTGATTGGCTCCAAAGTGGGATCTCCCCCAGGGAGAAGCACTGCCCGTGGAGCAGGAGGGCTGGCACACCTGCAGTGCCCAGCTGGCCTTGCTCACCTTGTCTTCCGGACCATTCGAGAAGGAATTGGCCCCAAAATCCTCTCCATCATGGCCAGGTGCTCCCGGTTGTCATGTGTCTGGGAG